>NC_057777.1:1860838-2177057 GCF_014825855.1 Bombus pyrosoma | reverse complement strand
CTAGTTAAAATGCGACCCTCAACTCTATCAAATAAGTCATGGTCCATGATGCTTTGCAGTTAGCGATGCGTTCGAACCGCTTCAAACTGTGTCAAGCAAACAACAAAACAAACAGTTATATCGATTTCTAAACACTTTTAGTTCGACAAGAATCCATAAACGCTGTTCTACGATTGACATTACCAAAGTTTAAATTGCAAGATTTCATTTCAAGCTACAATCATGTTTGCGTTAATACTATAGCACGAAGTTTCAATTTTACCATAATGCAAGACTTTAATCGTTGCTTAAAGTCATCGCTAGTACGATCGTTCGCGGTTTAACGTATCTAATTAATCCGTTTGAAAGCCTGCGAAACGAGAAATCGAATCGAACATTTATCGCCGCCTGTACAATGGTCTTTTATTGTTGGTACGCATGAACATAGACGCATACTGTAGTTCCATAGGGACAAGCGCATGCGCCCTGCAAGATGGCGTTCTGGGCGGGGAGAGGGGAGTAGCAGTATTCCACCGGGAGAGTCGAATTCGGGTAGTCGATCGTACAGGAAGCACACTCAATCTGTGAAAGTTTGTTGATTATTTATTTTTAAATTCAACGTTCCTCTGGTCGTTACTTGCCGATTCTCTTTCCTATCGATCGTTCCGAATAATTAGTCCAGTAATCGGTTGGTAAATAGTGGTGAAGAATTTTCGAGTCGCGTCCGAAAAACGTTTTATCGATCGCACGGAAGATTAGCTCTGTTGTTGTTGGCCAATTTTCCAGAAAGTTAAAATTGGCGTAGGGCTCCAGCAGCCCAACTACTCTATCTTCAAACGGAAAAATGGGCGTGGACGTGTTCACCTTCCTGTATGAAAACTTGCGAGTCGATCATTTCAAGAAGTCATATTTAGGTAAGTCATGATTAGCTGTAATGTCGCCATTAGCGTAGGCATTGAATTATGCAGAAATTGGGTGCAGCCATTAAAAAAAGAAATTCACACTGTAAGCGCGAAACTTCGTTACGTTCGTACGTAAAGTGTAGCACTTTTTCTAATTTTAATTTAATTTTTCAATGTAATTTTAGGAATATTTGTTTAACATAAACTCTACAGATAGCGCAAATTTGAATATGTGGAAAGTATATTACGAAAACAGCGTTGTCCCGGTTTGGAAAATATGACGTGATAAAACAGATAATTAAGGAAGTAGATAGATGCGAAACTGCAATTTTATGACGGTAGGTCGCGTAATCGTTAAAACCTTTTTTCGTATCGATTTAACAATAATGGCAAATGGATATGGATAGAAACGAGTATGTGTATCGTCTTCGTTGACTGACATAAACAGATGTTACGATATTTAACTTTATTTTAGGGATAGTGAACATTTAAAAGGTTGGTCAACATGTCGCAATCAAGAAAGTGTTACTAGTTACTAAGTGATAAGATATGTTGGTTAATTGTTGACAGATTTAACGTTTTTTTTTCTTTTTCTTTTACTTTTTCTTCTTAATTTGTACCACTCATATACGTATTACTACAGATCAGTTTGGAAGAATTACTTGAAAGAAGAAACGTTTGCATTTAACTCGAGATATTTATGTGGATTTGACATTTGATCGCTCCTACGTTAACAGACTTTCGTGTATTCAAACAACTCTGTTTAGAAGCGAGGAATTCTGAAACCTATACGACAAAGCTTAGTACCTTGCTACATCTGACACAACAGAATCAAAACAATACAATTCTAATCTTCTTAATAAACATGTTCGAATATACGTCTCAATTACGTACATCCTTCTTGTCACGTGTGAGTTTATATTCTCAATTATTTAGTTTTAGCTACGTTAAAATACATCTTCAGATTTAAAATTTGATTGTATTAATGTATTATTCTATCATTAAGTATTAATTGGTTGTATTTGACGTACTAATACAGCTTCATATCTTCGTGGATTTGATGATAATATACAAAAATCAGATATTTAGCAATAACGCGTGTACATGTTTACATAAAAAAATCTCGAGAACTTACACTGTAAATATTGATAAAGGAATACCTATATTATCAATAATATTTTATCAGTTGACGCTTGTTACTTTAATTTATTATTCGACATGGTAATTAAAATCTTAACTTTATATATAAGAAGTATCCTACTGGGATCAGAAATGGTCACAGATCGTGGAATATCAAGCTGCTGCATCTGCACTTGCTCCGAATTTCTAATCAATACTCTGACGTTAAACTTCCGATAAGGATGCTTTGACGTCGGAAACAGAAGGTTAAAAGTCTCGTTTAATAATATGAAAGGGCAAACATGCAAGTTTTAAACATAAAGTTCAATTTTAATCTTTGACTGAAGATTTAAAACACATAATATAAATTCTCAATGTTTTCGAAGAGTTTAGAATCATGAGAGTCGTTGAGAAACGTTGAAAAACCGAAACAGAATCAACCCGATAAGAATTTGTATACTTTTCCAATTTATTTTCGTTATATAAATTGTTTGAAGTGAAATTCGAGAAATGAAAGTTGATTTGATCATTTTTATGGAAAATTTCACGCCGATAAAGGAGATCACGTAATCCACATAGCTTTTTTCAGTTTTCAGTCATCGATTTTGACGTCGCTGTAATTTCCCTATTAATATTAATAGGCGTAGGATTAGACGCTAGGTCATTCGAACGGAAAATGTGCGAGATTTCTATTTCAGATATCGCTTTCACAGAAAGTAGACTTTCATTGAATACAAGTTAAAGAATTAAATTTAATTGGTAAATCTCTCAAGTGTACATATAATTTTCGAGATAAAATTGATTGCCACATATTCTTTGCATTCGCTGGATCTTAGCAGTTCTCTGTATTTCCACTGTTAATGGGTTATCGAAAAAGGAAGTGCCAAGAGGAATCTTAAAAGCGGTATAACTATCTCGCGAGTACACGCGAAAACGTTTTATAATATTCTCAAGGATAACTTTTAAAATATCAAATGACGATATTTTCAAAATGAAATAGTCTGGTTTTGCGAATGACGAAACGTAGGATATGATTTTATTCATTTACAGTTTGAGCATAAACTTCCGTCAAACTAGCTGCTGTTCTTATTCGATTACAAATATTCTTGACCAACGATTCCATAAATTTTTCAATTTTCTTAATTGAACGTCATTGCCGTAGCCTTTGTACCAAGAGTTCAATTGATAGATACACTCGTGATTCGTGACTGTATTTATTTCAGTTCCAATTGATTTAACACCCTCTTATTTATAACCGCGCTCGTCTCATAGACGCATTGATCTGCTAACACAGTCCTTAATCCCTATTCTTAATTTCAGTGACAGCCCAACGATAATAGTACGATCGTCATATATTCCGCGACTTTCGAAAACGAACATTTTTTTTAAATAAATATCACACGTTTTTCTCCCATATTAGATTATCTATGTATAATTATTAAAATACACGTATAATGTATACGAGAGTAACTTTACAAAACGATTTATTTTTCACGAAACGAATATCACAATCTATTAATTCTGTATAAGAAGAGTATAATAAGATCGAAATAAGAAATATTAATTTATTATTTAGTATCGGTTGTTAACCATCGTATCGTACGTATAATAAATACTAGGTTTTATAAGGAAATAATAGGCACACAACATATTTTGTTTTATAATACTTTTGGGACTTATATTATTTGGAAACTTTTGGGACACCCTAATACATCGATTTGTATAGCGAGTATCCATTCCTCTACTTACATGTTGTTCCCTTGTGTAAATATCGGTACCGCGCAGGACGGAAAGGCCACAGTGAAAGCAGTGGAAAAGTACTGGGTTGATGGTAGGGTACCATAAACTTGTCATATACAGTTTAAGGGTTTGGAGGGTAGCTTACAGGTAAAAGAAAGACAGTCTTGGACAGAGGTAGAAAAATACAGAAATTACGATTCAGTTTTGTCCCTAATTTGGTTCAATTCGACCGAAAAGTTCCTGGATTTATAATATCGTCTACTTTTTGCATCTATAAATGCGTCGGTGAATTTTGCATCGAATGCAAACATCTTTTCAAACAAATATGTATGTATTTTTAAGTATGGGAAATTAAGGAAATCGTGAGAGAAGTGAATTGATTTGTGATAGTTGAACGAAGAACAATGCTAAAATTTTTGCACGAGTCTGAAGTATGTATTTCTATTGAAAAAGTTTCTAGGAATTTACGTTGCGACGAAATAAATTTAATACAGGACGCCAGAGGTTAACGATCATCCGACCACGATGAATAATCATCCATTTGTTATAAACCAACGATTTATTGCCAGTATCTGCCGAGAGTATACAAATTCTTGTTTCTAACGGGACACAAAGAAATTTCTAACTGAAAGAATGAGTAGTCACAGCTTGCGCTTAACGGTATTTTCGTGCAAATTTAAAGCATACTAACAAACATTTACGAGCAAACTTTTGATTTCGTGCCATGTTGAAAGATAACTTGTGGAAGTTGTAATTTTTCACGACTTTGTTTTCAAGCAAAAACCGATAAACCATTAGGTTTATAAAAACTCGAGTTCCTCAGCTAAGCTCGAACTCGAGAACTCTCAATAACAGGGACCACGTGAAAGCCGCTCTGAATTTCACGAAGCAAGAAAGATGCGATGATCGATACTTTACTTACGTACCCAACATCGATCGATGACACGCGAGAATATTCTCAATTATTAAGGATTCGAATCGTTTTTCGAAGACGTTATATCATACGGAACACGTGTTTCCACATGCCCGTTTAGTAAACAGAAAATCATGCGACGAAGAATCGGCCAGCGATAACCTGGAACGGCTGGAACACGCTTACGAGTTGGCATGCAACGAGAAACGAGCGGTGGGGAAACCGAACGAGCACGTGTTCATCGAGTGATAGAAGTCTTTTTCTTCGACCGAATAAGGTGACCCTATCCTGATAGTGGGGTCTGGCGAATGAACGAGCGAGCGAGTAAACACATACACACTTACACGGCCAAGTCGTAAAATCAAGAGAATGACTAACGCTAGCGAAACGAAGACGGAAAATTCATGTTGTACCGTAATGTATGTACGAGGGAGAAAGGAATAGAAAAATCTAGAGATTGTAGTTAAACAAAGATGAAAATATGCAACGTGCAGATAGATGAGCGCAGGTACAGCAGTGGTGGGAGTTGATCATCGCTTGTATGTACCGTGCGTAAGAGAGAAATCGAAATACACGAGGGAACGAGTGGAAGCATGATAAAATGTGGAAGGTTGTGTCATTGTACGTGTGCCGTCTGCGCGCACGCATGTGTATGAGAAGGGAGAAAGAGAGAGGGAGAGAGAGCGAGAGAGGGATTAAGGAAGGATGAAAAGAGATTTATGCACGGTTTTGTATACAAGATAGATGTTGCGAAGATCGCTAAGGTAACGAAAGATAGTAGGATCACAGAATTTTTCTTAGGAAAAAAAGAGGCGTATAAAGACGTATAGAGACGTATAAACGTGTGCGGGATACCAACGGAGGTGAGAGTAGGACAGTCCAAATGCATGGAACGCAGATTGAAAAAAGCAAAAAAGTCAGATAAGCTGCTGAGTGTAAGAGGAGGGTGCCATGAATTTGTCGTGAAGGTACATGCGCAGTTACATAACGCGCAAACAATCCTGCATTATCTATCGCACAAAACATTAAACGGGATATAATTATGTATTTATAACTAATAGCATCGTAGAGCATGAGAAGATTTTTGATTTATAATTTATACTATTTTTAGGAGCACAAACTTGCATAGTGCAGTTATCTTATCGGTGTGTGCACACCTTAATGCACGCGCTTGAACGAGCAAACAAGAGAGAAATGTGCGCCTGTACGAGCGAATGAAACGGAAATAGTATGAGCTTGTTGCGAGAGTATAGAACGTTTCGTGAAGGAAAAAAGGACAAAATTCCCATAAATTGTGAACTTCGGAGCAAAACAAGCGTTTAACTAGATGCGTTACTTTCGACAGATAAAAGAGCTTCAGATTAGTCCACTGTAAGAAACGTTCTCGTGTAGTCCAACGTATAGAAACTCTGAAGGAGCGAGAGAGAGAGAGAGAGAGAGACGTTCGTACGGAGTATGAATGAGAAAGATGGAACACTGTGAGAGTGTGTAAGATTCTGAATGTGGTAAGCGGACACAAGAGAGGGGGGAACATAGAAAAGAGAGAGACGATAGAGAGAATTCTGCAGTCTGCAGCGCGGTGTCGTGCTCGCGTTCAGTTTCCTTCGCTAACTTGGATACCGTTGAATCTTCGGTTCATCTTCAGCAGCTAGTTTTCGTGAACGCAGCGCGTCCGCAAATATTTTTTTCACTCGTGTTAGTTATCAGAGGTGAACGCACCTGTACGAGCAGCTTTCAACGAGAATCTATCGTAGAAAGTTTACGAACGAAATCGCTCTAATTCGTTGAACTTGACATTTTGTCGAAAGAGAAATATTTTCAATTCGTCGAGTAATTAATCGGATTCGTGTTGGCACGAGAATTACCAAAGATTCGCGTTTAATGTGTGGAACGTATCGTTTCTAACTCGAACACAGCTGTCCCGCTTTTGCGTGTTGAAAATGTTCCTCGTTGTGCCGGCCGACAACAATCGTTGGGCCTATACGATGCATGGATTGGAGAAGCCCATGGATCACGTGTCCGGTAATGTTGTGTTACTCACATTTTTGATATCCGACGATCATAAACGATTCTTATTAGCCGATATACATACATATCGTGTATTGTACTAGATGTAAGAAATTTTTATAGCTCTTAGTGGTTCTTTCGCGGCCTTTAATGCAAAAACGAACGAAAATTGTAAATAATATTTTAGGTACTATCGGTGAAAGATACATGTATGTACATAGCAAGGTCATAAAATTAACCGGGCTTGGAAGTACAATATAGATACATACACCGCTTTTGAACGCCGAAACAGAAATTTCCGCAGATCTAAAAGGAGATACTGATGGCCAAAGCGCATAGATCTTAGCTGCAGCTAAATCAATCGATGTTCTTACTTAAAGCTTTAAATTATAACCTGAGCATGCTTCTTGCGTGAAGAAATTCAGACAGGTATAACCAGTGTAGATAATTCTTCCGGTTTGAGACATAGTTGTTTGCAATATGACATTTATATAGAATATAATTACTTATTTTCTAGGGAATTGCACTCTTTCATCTCGTGCTTACGTTATTTTAACAGTCACTGCCATCATATTATTGTATGCAAGTCACCAAAATGATATATTGGTAAATATCAGTATGACTTACGTTATTATAACAAGGAAAAATGGAATATCAATTTATCTAGAATATGTCAAATACGTATTAAGACGTAAGCCTGCTGGATGAAAATGAATAGTAATATTGATTGCTCTTATCAGCAGTGTTATCTAGGTCAAGCTGCAAATTTTTAAGACACTCGATTGTTTATCAATGTTATGGCTGTAGGATTTTAACGTAATACGAAATATGACGTAGAATGTAAGATCTTTGACTCGTATGACTCACTGGCAGGAAAATATTGTGACTAATTACGCAATAAAATTGAAATTTTTTGCTTAATTCAGTATGAGATATAACACATTCTATTACGATCATTTGACTATCTGCCTTAAAATTATCTAATTATTGAACTGTTTTAAAAGTAGTTAACTATTTAACCATCTTTTTAATTATCTGTTTAACTAGTTTAAACGTGATAAAAACAGTGACATGTTATTATTAAACGGCCGAGAAGTGAATTGCCGTGTTATTTTCAGAGAGTGAAAATAATTTTGGAGAAAAATAAAATACGTAGCAAGAAATTTATTGATGTACACTATTGGATAACAGAAAAATGTGGTAAAAGAAATGCGGAGTAGTAACGAAGCAGTAACAGAGACAAAATGTTTTAAATATTAATTTTACAACGTAAGGACCATATAAATTAATAAAATGTTGAATGAAGAATATGTGCAGTCTGTCATTATTATATATACACATGTGCAAGAATATAATTTGAAATATGAAAAAAGTATATAGGAGAAGATATTTAAACAAAAAATTTCGTAATACACCTGACGTTCATTTTGCATTAGTAAATATGTATCTAAGCAATTTCAATGCGATATATAAACATACAATGAAAAGAATATCTTAACAGGTGGTTATATCTTATCACGTTACTTATGACTTGTTTTTATTCGACTAGATATGTATTCTTCCATTGCCTTTTTTTAGAAATTTTCAATGATTCTGAAAATTAATTTCTCTTAATGTTAATATTGAACATCTAGTCAGCGTAATTATTCGTTCGAACCTTTCAATTTACTACTTTAAATTATCTTGCGTATTTCCCTGTTGATATCATTAAAATGTGAGATCTATTCCAACCGTAATCTACTTCATAGAATCGTTTGTTTTACTTGATCTTTTTCTCAAGCTTTAGACATCTTTTGTACTTGGATAATACGTAGTTCTTATCTGTATAGGAATAAGAAGTGCTCTCTTCAGAAGAACAAATATCTTTAGATTATATAGAAATCTAAATACACGTACAATACAATTCACACAAGGTAAACTTACAATATCTTTTTCAATGGGTGATTATAGTAATTTTAGATAATAAAAGATGTGAAAAATCCGCTACGAATATTTCAAGCGAGTGAAGATAATTTTTATTACGTTTACGTCGAACGAATCGTCGAGTTCTACAACGCAGTGTTGCTTAAAGTAATTACATGATTGAGGCTTTACGTGACACGAATAATTTCAAGACATTTTAATATCAAGTAGGCATTACATTTGTTTGTCCGTTTATACTTGCAACTTCGAATTTTCAGTATGTTCTATATGTTTAATAGTGACCGAATTACAAGCTTTTTGTATTATAAAAGAAGGAAAACGAATAAGTAAAGAGAATATGATGGATGGTTCGGTTCAGTAATTTGCATGCAAGAAAAATATTTGTGCCAGTTGTTCAATATTCATTACGCCGGATACGTCGTAGAATACGCTGGATTCGATGTGTTGAGCAATACAAACGGATTATCTCAAATGCGTTATACAATACCATCTCAGGAATTAATTTGAATTACTTAATAACAAAACAGTAACTATATGCATAGAGCATAATGCAATTATTCTCAGGTATTTCCAATATTTATTCGCTGTAACACGAGGTGCTATGACGTAACGAGACTGGATTTTAAAACGTTTGACGGGAAACAGGCGTGGAGATCGCGTTCTACTGGAACACGAGGCATCTCGCAAGTTATAAATATCTGGTAAAATTTTCTTAAAGGTCGTGGTAATCGATGAAAAGAACGAAAGGTGAGTCTGCATAATCGTATCTGGCTGTGAATCGAAACGCGGAGGTACAGGGTGGCTCGATTCCAAACAGCACTTCCGAGTTCGACTCTATTTTCGTTCTCGCGAGGGCGAGAGTGGCGATCAGGGTGCGTAGTCTCAAATGAATCATCCTGTACTATGACCATACTAAATTTAAATCCGTCTACTTTCGTTCAAAAGTTATTTTAATGATAAGGATATATTTAGAGGGTTTTTTATTTTGAGGTTGATTTATTTTGTTTAGAGGGTGAGATAGGAGAAAAGGAAGGGAACATGTACCCATGAGATCCTTCCTTCAATGAGTTTACATTGGCACGAACAGGAAAATAGAGGCGATTAGATAATAATTTGGATATATACGTATGACGGAGATACTTTTTTTGAAACTTTGACATTTTAATTACGTTTTACCAAATGATGATAGTAGCGAGAAAGAAGATCGTTGATTTCAGGTTTTTCACTGCTCTTTCATCTGGATTATGGTATTTACGCTAAACTATTTTTGGAATTCTATCTTAAAGAAACAGATAGATCGTTCATTCTGGAAAACGCTGAATTTACGCCTATTTGTAACGCTGTTCCAGTAAAAGATTGCTATTTCCTGAAATAGAAGCAAGATTGAATCGGTACCAGTTATATGTAACGCTTAAAATTCATACCCGATGTACGTATCTTAGTTTATTTTGGCTTAGAAATAGGATTTGGTTCGCATTTCTTCGTACCCATTTATCACAATCATATATTTTTCCTATGTCTAACGTGCGGTGGAATAAGAAAATAGAATTTGTAACGTAGCTCATTCATAGTCACGAAAGTTCAATATTTGTCTTCTTGCTTCGGAGAAAATTTACTTGTATCTATCCATTGTTTATGAAAGACTCGAGGCGTTTAGACGTTCGCAGAAGAAGATGTTTAACCTTTATTCTACATTTTTTTACACCTTCTTCGTACACGGAACGTGTTATTTCAATCTTACCAGCTGTGGCTGTCCTAGAAAAAGTAGTTGTTGCTATACAAGAGTAGTCAGAGCCAGACGTTAGAACCGTGAAGTATAAAGTGAAAGTGAAAACCGTACAAGTTGTCTACGCAAATGCGTGAATTAGCATCCGTGTGATCTGAATAAGAAGACAAAAATCAACTAGATACATACCTATGAAGGTAATCCATTATGTCAATATCGTTTTCTATCAATGTTTTACGAAAAACGATACATTTTGTATATTTCTTTTTATTTTTATAGTCCTTCAAATTTTTCCGTGTTATCGCTACAACTATAACAAACAGATACGTTTCATCGGTGCGTGTTATTGATTATTCGATCGATGCTTATTGTGTGCAATTTATAATCCATAATAATACAGCTGTCGCACCTAACATCGAGTAATATACGTATGTATTAGAATGGTAAATTCCGCTCTGATTTTATAATGGTTAATTCCATTCTAGGATAATTGATATCTTGATGATAGCAGCGATATCGGTAAATTGAAAAATAACACTTTGTTCCAGTATATCATAAAAGATATAGTACAAGTACTGTTGTATTGTTTAGGGATTATTAAATACAGATCGACATAAAAGTATTTACTTCGAAGATATGAAATAAAAAATACATTGGATAATTGGTTTAGCGTTAAACTTCAACACGATCTTTCGTATTTCAAACATTATACGTAAAATATAATTTATTGTCACGCACGCGTTGCACGGTCAAAAATCGAAGGGAATAATTTTACATTTTTATTCCTTTTGAGATGTTTCTTCGTCTTTCTCAAGATCGGTGTGCGGTTGTAGAACTTTTCCTGTTTTTTTAAGATATACGTAAATATTAGGAGGAAAATCTCGAAAGCGAGCAATCATTTAAAGTATCTATAAATTACTGTAATTATTTCAGAAGTCCTGCCACCTCGCCGACTTTGATGATTCCTGAATATGTCGTAGAAATCAACATTTTCAACGACTCTCCACATATACATGAAAATATTTTTGATATCTTTACTTTGATGCGCGTTGAGTGCCGTTTAGGGTTTCGATTAGGCTTATGTATATACCGGCATGATTATATTACGTGTTTACAACGCCATGAGTTTTACAGTCTCGCGTTTCAATCTGTAAACACAGAATGAGCGAAGAGAGAAGATTTTTAGTTACGCATAATAGATATTCGAGCGGAGTAAAAAGTTGAAGCTAAACCTAAATCAATAGAGGTCATCGAGCTTCTTCGTTTCACTTGAAATTACTGGATGGAAATTACATGAAAACTTTTTTAACTGCTAGCCAGCATAATGATCTATATCGGATTAAGTTTGGGTTAGGTACGAGCCAACATTAACTACGCATTTCCTTCTTATCTGCCTTTCACAAATTGAAACTTGAGATATGTAAATTCATCGCGACCCAGGCGTATAATATGTATGTGTAATTATGTCCGTTGATAAGTCTAACCCAAAGTCTAAGCGACATCCAACGCGCATCAAGGTCACAACGCAAAAATATTTTCATGTATATCTCGAACACTAAGGCTGGGCGGGGAATTATATGTGCGGGGAAAAATTGTCGAGAATGTCGATCTTTAGAACATATTAGAAAACCATCAAATCGGTGAGGTGATAATACTTGTAAATAATTGGCAAATATTCTACCTACCTACATGTGTGATACTGTACGACTACATTCGTACACTTATCGTTTTAACGATTTTGTATATGCATATTATGCTAATCACGTAGCCACTCGTGAATGAATCATTGATCGGTAATGTTATCAATGTCATCATCCCAGCGCGGTTCTATTGTAGTCGCAATTATAACAATTTGGAAGCGTTATAATCGTAACACGCTGCTCGGACTCTATTTTCGTTCGAGTTGGATCTCCCGTAGATTACGAAATTGCAGGAAGCTAAATGAAAAAATGGGAAATAATAGGATGTGTAATGACTTGAAGCTATGAAAATATATTAGCAAAATACGAGACGCAAATAGAATAAAGGCGCCACAGATTTGCGATTGTTTCGTGTGTATGTCGATTATGAAGCGTCATTAAAGTCAAGGAAGTATCAAGAACGCAGAAACTGTGCAATTAGGAATCGGACTGCGTAGTCTTGGAAATAACATGGCATGAAAAATGCTCCACTGGAAAATAAACGCAGTATTTATCTCACGAATCTCGAACCTACACTTTCCTAATAAACGTGTAATCAAACACATAAATCTTACACGTCGATCTTCCCTCTATGGTATAAATAGAAAAGAAAAGAATGTTCCGATGGTAGTTGTACGAAAACAAGCCGCCTAGACAGTCGATGCATCGATTTTACGTGAACGGTAAAGCGAACAAAATTGAAAATAGGGGTAGCGGTGTGCGTGTCTCGTTCTTTCCTTTGAAAATTACTGCTAGTGGAAATAGCGAACGTTTCAACGAGTTTGACGAACTTAAATAAATTAGAAGACTTTGATGTCTTAGGAAATCTGTATGTTTCGAAGTAACCGGTCGTTTTATGCAATTATTTATGGTTTCATCAGGAAGGTGTTTGCACGGCTCATTTCAAAAGTCGTAAGTAACATTTCGAGAATTACTACCGTTTTTTGTTTATATTTTCTTGTAAGCGAAAACTGTATGTACATCGTCGTGGCGACGATAAGAAATCTGATAATGATTTGTTTTTCTCTTTAATTTTTTAAACCTGTTTATACATTTACGAGTAAGTCCTAGCAATTAGATGGAATAACAGTAGACGCAAGGTAATCTTAAATAAAACGGATTTACAATTTAATTTATTTAATCGATAGGGTCTTGAAACGTTTCAATTCGACAGTCAGACAGACCGAACCTCGAGGTTTCGTTGGTAAATAATAGCTTTCAGTCCTCTGAGTTGTAAACTTGCGACTAGTTGAGCCACAGAATTGGTAGCATATCGAGATTATTTTGTTCGTGTCACCTATTTTGCTTGATATTTACAGTATATTTGATATTCAAGTTTTGACGTCTAACTTCTGTCTCTTATCGTATGTTATAGAGAAAAAAAAGACGTTCATTGGAGCTGATAACAAGTGGAAATTAATATACAAAACAACATTCTATAATTGTGTCGACAGCTTCGAGTTTCACTTCGTGCTTACGTGTTTACGCAGAATTAAGTGGCGTACATCTTTTGATAACCTTACTATCAATGACGTCAATGCCCCTTCAATCTTTATTTCCTTATCTTAAACAAAAAAAGAAAAAAAAAAAGAAAAGACGAAGTAAATAATTTTTAAAACTCTAGTTATTAATATATTTTGCGAATTCAATTTATTTTTGACAACATCGGTCGCTTTATATCGCGCAAAAATATCTGCGCGCAATCTCGACATGCGATTGTCAAGCTGAAGGTATACGTTCAACCGAATCACGTTTACCAAATATAGAAGAACTGGACAGTGACAATCTCATAAGAACGGCAATTTGCCAGAGCCGTTTCAACCAATCGATCAATTAATCTCTTCAACGAACCTTAAGCCATTAAGCTATTCCAATAAACGAGATTTATTTCTCTAAATGTAAACACTCTGTTGCACGAAATTACTCGACTGACCATTTTACATATACATGATCGTAATGACCACACACATGATCGTAAATACGATCGTGTATGCGTTGAATCATCGGTCAAGAAGTTTTTGTAGCAAATAAACGACGAAAGTTCATTTGGTTCTGTGCAGCTGGAGGACTAATGGCGGGTTCCGTGGCTACCTTGGCGATCCTCTGGGTCTCTCTGCAAACCATGGGATTCCTTGGGAATTCGCACGCGATCGGTGCCTATAAATTGCCGATGTCTGTGCAGAACTACCTTGCCAGTTACACAGGTAGGTCGTCCATAGCTTTTTTCTACCTTTTGTTCTTCTCGTCGACGAAGAAAATTTTGATCCTTTGATCGAGTAGCCCAATACCTTCGGTGGTGAATTTTGTCCTCGATTATCGCCAACGTCGAGCAATACGACTATACTTAGCCCACCTAAGCCCATAGGCGAATGTCTTGTAAATATATTTTAAAATTGATCAATGCTGTTGTGAATTGCATTTTTGAAACATTATCGAAACATAAGTACACAGTCGTATTTAATAATTTTACAGCCATTACTGTTTGATCAAATATTTCATTTTTAGGTAAGATCAATTATTACAGACAAATGTTTAGTTCAACGTACATTAAATTCAATACTCAAACATTTTTAACCATTGTCTTCATAATTTTTCTTATATAAAACTACTTATGGTGTTTTAATACGCTTTTTATTGGTTTTAATGAACTTTCTTTTTAAAATAAATTCGTAAGCATTTTAACAAATAACGATTCTATCCTTCTTCTCTGTTTCTAAACGAATATATAATGAACACAATAATCACGATAAATTATATCCGTGTTTTACAGTTTGAGATTCCATCGAGTCTATACATAAAAGCTACGTCAGGAGATCAATTTATATGTGTTTTACAGTCTATACACCTGAATCGTGTACTTTGGAAAACTATTTGGAAAACCTTTGAAAAATTCAAGATTACTCGATTTCGCTATTCCAATCTTTTTTATGCAATATAATATTTTATCAACAAAGAATTGTTTCTGTAACATTCGTATCTTCTACATTAGATCTCTTCACGATTACAAAAAAGAAGATACATGATCGTGCCACACGTAAATATTATCAGAACATAAACAGCCTCTCTAACGATTACACCTACGTAGTTTATTATATTTGCAAAATTCTGCAGAAAAGGAAAAAATACACGAGAAATATATAATGTACTTTTCCTCCTTGTATGTCTTCGATAAGAAATTCGTTGAAAATCTTGCACTTTAAATTAAAGCTTCGACCCGTTAAGTCGCGACCAACACAGTTGAATTGACTGAACCCATTTCACCGACGTTTTTAAAGGTATCCTTTCAGGTTTGCCGATGTCGAACGACCCTTACGAGGGCGGCGTCGTAGACACAGGTCGTTTCCATAATCGACGTTACCCTCACATTGACGAGGCGGTCTTGAACAACTCGATCACTTTCGCGCAAAGCTTGATCGATCGTATGAGCACCCTCGAAAGGAATATCGCGAATGCTGGCGTCGAATTGATGGCTCACACGCCGGCTGGAAAACAATTCCTTGATTCATATCCTTCCGAGGATGCTTTCGAGAGAGGCCTCGACGCCATTGTGGCGATGAAAGCTTCGTCCTATCTCCTTCATCAGAACTGTCGCAGGTAACATACACCTCTTAGGTCAAAACTCCTTTCCATTGACTGTTACGACTCTGCAGGATGTTTCATTACTGGTGAAAGTCCACTTGTGCACGAATTCAGCGTTGAAAAATGTTTGAAACGTTTCCTCTAAATAAATCACGTCTTTGCTTTTGTTCAGTGTCTATCGACCAGTCGACGCTGTTGCCGGTTTCAAACGTAAGATCCGACGAGTCGATCTTCCGCAGATTTTTCGAACGAGGCTCGAGTCAAGTGATTGCGCACGACGTTTAGCTGCGGCTGAAATTTCATATCGCTGTTTCAATCTCTGAAACTTTTACTTAAACATCGGTTTTTTCAAACACGCGAAACTTATTGTTTGCCTTCAGCCGTTACATCCGCTGCTCGTTACTTTTCAACGCTGAACCTTTCGTTAAAGTGGATTTCGTTCGTAAAGAATCACTGTATTTGCTATATTATCTGAAAAAAAGGAGGAAATTGTGCAAAAGGAAGACTATTTTTAGAAGGAAAATGGTTTCGTGCTGTTTGAACACTTGGTATACACATATGGTATACATGGTTTATTGAATATTGAATTTTACTCTGCTATCTATGTACGGTAATTGTTTGCATTTCGTTTCATTGAATACACGCCCATTATCTGGGATGCAAAGTAAACATAACATATTCTATACACCATAGTCTGAGATCGGAATAACTCCAGTGGGATAACTTAAAATAACTTTTCATTTTACGTAGTCCGAGTAAATAAATAACATTGTATCTTCGTATATCGTATTTTTACATCGTAATACGATCAAATCGAGTATTACTATGGTAATTTGTATTACTATAGAAACGGTGCAATACCAAGTGGTGTAAAAGCTAAAGATACGAATTCTCCTTAGTACAATCGAAGAATTTAGATTCAGATATCTCGCTACAATTTTTCTATTGAAAATTACTAACAAAATACTGGTAAATTTGTATCGTTTATTGCTTGGTCTTCTAACGAAAGTTCTCATTGTATTTGAAATTAAACTATTAATTCGAGTCTTATTTTATTTCGATACTCTGCTTGCAACGTTGGATTAATAAGAATGCCTTTTTGCACAATGAAAAGATCATTTGGAAAGTCGCTTACTATCGAGATATCAGAAGATGGTTTTGAACGAAGAAACCAATGATATTTACACTATGCTTTGAAACCATCTTCTGAACTCCCAACGGCAGTCCATTCTTCATCTTTAAAGAGAATTGGAATAGCTATGACTGCAAATACTTTTTAATTCGAATATCAGCAGAACATTCACTTTTCTCTCAATTTTTCGTGGACTTTTAATCTTATTATTGTAAATTCACCTAGCATCACTGTTCTTTATACGATGTATATTGATCTGAACATTGATTTTAAGAAAATGCAGGTGCAATTTTGTCCTTAAACATATTTTCTTTGGATGCAACGAACGAGAGGAAATTTCTTTGCGATTCAAGAAAAATATGGAAACGGGAGTTACCAACAAAAATTTATCTCTATCTTTATTCCATGTAATATTGTTTCAAGTAAATCTCTATGTACTTGAACATCACATTAACGGGAGAATTCGAGCAGCGGGTTAAGTTCCTTGACATTTTTACAATCAACATTATTAGTTTGCAAGAAAATTGTCACACGCTATATCGATTAAGATATTCGATGTACTCTGATATAAAGTTTAAAACTTATTCTCGCCGAGTGAATCCAATTCTTGAGTGAAGAACTATCTTTAATGTAATTTACACGTCTTTACCCCTTTGTGATCCAAATTGCATTTCAACTTTTATCTCAATTGTCTGATTAATTTACGACACGTAAGGATTAAGGGTTCGCTTTCTATGTTAAATTATAATTAAAATCGAACGGAATAGAGCAACGAGGTCGGCTCGACGTAGGATCGCAAAGGGTTAATGTATTACGTATCATTATAATATTAAGCTCGCAAAAATTCGTCTGAATATTATCACCTCAACATACCTCTGAAGTACGAAATCTTCGATAGAACGTTGTCTGTCTCATTACAAAGATTAATAATGGTAATACCTTAAGCATTCTATAAATTATAGATGATAATATCTGGTTTAATAGCATGTTATTATGACGGATAGTAAACAAGTCCGTGTCCACATTCTACTACCGCGTACTTAATATATTTATAAGAAACAACTGGCGTTTGTTACAGATTTGGTTTGGAGAAAGATGATTGCGCTCGTTACATATCGACGCTGTCGCTTCAGGGGACTCCGTTGGACTCAGCTTGTCCGACGTTGCGACACCCGATTTGCGATCTCACGGCCAAGTACCGAAGCATCGACGGTGCTTGCAACAACGTCGAAAATCCAAGCTGGGGTAGTGCGATGACCGCGTACACCAGAATTCTCTTCCCCCAATATTTTGATGGTAAGGATTTTTCCTACCATGTGACTATCGATAGAGAAAGAAAAAAAAAAAAAATAGAAGGACTTGTCTATCATATTTCGTTATATATAGTCCCCCCCATTTTGTGCGATGAAAAGTCGCGAGAATTTCGTACGATCGCGATCGCCGCTACGTTCGAATTGTTACGTCGGCCCTCTTTGAATCGTCGGTTTTTCGATTGGCTCTCACGATTTCGGTTATTAGCGCGAGACGCGTCCTTTTCTCTTGTCTTTAACATTCGCACGCTGCTCGGGCTTTCGAACGGACGAGATAAACGGAAATAGACAAAAGAACAGTTCGAGATATATTTTGGCTTCACCATACCGCGTTTCGTGGCCTCTCGTCGTTATTTGTGTGGAATAATAATGGTACAATTATTTGCAGCCTCTGGTCGCTTGGCGCTTCCTTGTTCTCCTCCCACGTATCCGTCCTGATTCCTCTGTCGTCTATCTATGTGATCGTTTCTTCTCGTTGCCGGTTTTCTCGTGGTAGATTCTTCGAGAGACGATCTCATTTTGTATCTGGTATGCGTCGAAACGGCCGACGATCCAAGAATACTTTCGACCACGTTTTCCAATTGTACGCGATGCGCAGTCGCTCCCATTAAACTTACCAACGAAACGGAATAGTATTTGTCTGCATAAATGCGAGATGCAGTTAGCCAATTATACATATTATATAAGCTGGACGCGCATCTTGCGACGTGGGATGTGTCGTTTTCATCTTTTGTGTTTGCGAAATGTGGCATCTTTCGTGTTGCGGAATGTGTCACTTTCATCTGTTGCGTCGTGGGATGTATCGCTCCCCGTGCACGTGTCGCATATCTGTGATCATCTTTACGAACGTCCAGAGAAGACGAAACTGTGCAATTTGGCTGTAACGCTGGAACGTGTACAGGGTGTCCTAGAAATGTTTTATTTATATCTTTATTTCTGTCTGCCTATCGACTTGACTTTACCTTTCGAACGTTAACAAATTGTACGATACTGCAAGGAAGCAGTAAAAGACTATGCGCGAACCCTTTCGCTCAAAGCAATTTCTGTCAAACTGTTTTCTGCAAATGCGTTCGGAAACCGAATATTTTACGGACAAAAGTCGCTGTGTTGGTAGAATTCGCGAAGAAAATTATACATTGGATTAACGAAGCTTTCAACGACTGATCCTTTTATTCGTATATCGTAGACAAAAAATGTACGAAAACTTATAGTTTTGGCTGTTGCGTTTGAGTATAGTTTCTTTCACGCGTGCACAATTGTAATATTCTCCAGGCGCAACTATGTACGTACGTAGCTGGAAAAATTTAGCAAAAATTATTTTAAACTCATTCAGCTTCTGTCTGAAACATTTGCCGTATCGTTAACGATATCTATATATCTAAGGGAGGTACGTTGTACGCGTATTTCGTCGTGCTGTTAGAAGAAGAAGAGTAGTCAAAACTTGAGATAAAGTCGGAGCGTGACTTCATATTCCTGGAACGCATTAATGTACGTACAAAGCGTACGAGAATTTCTAAAGAATTCCTTTTTCCAAAGGTCTACGTTTTTGTGGTATTCGTTACAATACTGAATATTTCATGTAGCGCGGTAAACTTCGAACATGGTAAACCTATGTCTCTCGTAATTTTCCCTATTTTCGATCGGAGCACGGTAGTATAAACGTCTAATAAAATCGTACGAAGAGGAACGGTGATACGATAAATTCTCGAGGCTTACCAAGAAGAAACGAGAGACGTACGTAGTGTAGAACACGCGAAGTACACCTTGTACATCTCGCTTCGCTGTACTCGAACCTTCGCTGTTACGCGTTTCTGCGGAATAATTCAAGGACGTTGCTCTTATATTTCCATATAAGTAATTTTGATTAATTTTACGACGATAATTCTAGGACACCTTGGACATTACACCGGACTTCCTTGCATAATTCTTAGGGCGAATAAAAAATTCCGCCGCAATTAATCGAATTTCAATCGACCACAGGACTGTCAACTATACCTCGGTTTCAAACAGGCTTCTTGCATAATTGCTCGCTTTTTAGACAAGACACGTTACATTTACCAAGGATACACGTAGAATGGTATCATCGCATCTCATGTTCGTTGCATTCTCAAAACTCTTCCTTTCATTCGTCGGCCGTTGATGTGGAGCAAAGTCGAAAAATTGGTAAACCGTGTGTGATGAAACGAAGGAAAACGGGCGACCGTTTCCTGTTGACGACTGGAAATCGTTACAGATTGCGTGGTGATGCACGCGAGTTACCAGCCTCGACCTACTAACCCACCTAGTCCTCACAATGACACCTTGCACAATTATATACGATCACAAACAACGAAACAGGAGAATCATACACGCATACATATTTATCACACAGATGACAGACGCAAAGCAAAGCTTAAAGAATCTATATATTGTATCTCATTTGTGTATATGTAAATATGAAAACGAACACACTCTCTGATCCCTGGGCGCTAATGGATGGAAAACAGAAAAAAAAAAAACGTTCGTCGATTGGCTTAACAAATTATATTCTGTGATTTGCATTACAGTTGTTGTGCGATAAGGCACATAGAGCATAAAATGCCTGAGTGTAGCAGTGAATAATACTGCCTACAATAGGGTGCCCCGGTCGGGAGATTCTATCCAGCAGTAGAATGTGTATGTAATCTAATTCGGATATACCTAATAATGTATCATATTTATTATTGTAACACTAGTTCAAATATTTTCTGTTGATTGCGGTATACGGGTCTCGTTAAAGGTGTCCGAGACAAGCGAATGAGAATTGGGAGTCATTCGCGGTTCTAGGATCTTGCGATAGGCTGAAACGTAGTATATTGAACGTATTGTTAACGATCTTAGTATTTATCAAAGTTTTTATCTAAAGACGTAAAGAATATGGACACGATGTTGTATCGCACATCAAAGAGCTAAGAGATACGCGATATACAGTATGCACGATAGGACGTTGAGACGATCGCTCCCAGTTTGATTTTCTCACTTGGGCACCTTCATCAGCCTATCACCTAGATAAGTCACTTGATTCCTTCTGCGAGCGTTCTCGACGTGATCGTTTTAAGAACAGTAAAGAAGCAAAACTAAAGAATCAGTAGTCGTAATCAGAGAATCGAATGTGAGCCGGTTTTTCATTTTTAATTCGTTCTCAGCGCGCGTGTTTTCGTCGATAACGCATCAGAACGTCATGTCGAGCAAAATAAGTAGAAGACAAGTATTTTGTACTGCTGCTCTGCAGCGCGAGAGCTGCCGCATCTTAGTAGATCCAGGGATCAATCAGAGCTGGGACGCGAGTGATAACGAAAACGAAGAAAAACAACGAACATTCTGGTGAAACGGTTCGCGTTTGAAAAGCAATTATCGTTGAATAGATCGATAGACAGAAGACTCCATGATGTCATCTACTGATTGATCTCTGACGAATTGGTCGCAAGTTGAGGCAGGTTTTATAGGCGCGGTTAGGCTTGGGATTCTCGTATGCAGGGATTTGAAAGCTCGATTTCGGTATACAGAATCAGGCATTGTTAAATCAGTCGCGAATTGTCTCTCGCTCTCGCGCTGTACGAACACTATTTTCACATGCATAGGCGAAGCTCACATGCAAAACCTTGTCGAAATCGGAGTAATCGTAATGTCTCGATTCCAACTATTTCATCGTTTCGGCTTCGTTGTTCGTCGTCCGATACTGTTCGTACGGAAACGAGCAAATTTGTACGATATCGGTGCCGGTTGATAGATTTGAACATCATTTTTGCGAAACTTAACCGTGGTATTACTCCGATTTGACGACATATCGCGAGAATAAACGCGAGGCTAATGCTTCATTTGGCGACCAGGAATTCAAGAACCGAGACGCATGGGACAAATGAGAAAGCCGCTGCCAGGTGCCAGAAGCGTAAGCGTGGCTTTATCGACACCCAATGATCAATCGGATGTCAGCAGAACGTTGACGGTCGTCCAATGGGCGCAATTTATCGCGAATGATATTTCGCATACTCCAATGCGTAAGATGGGTAAGTGTTTCAGCGATATTTAACACGAAGAATATTTTTATTACGATAGAAATGATAAAATTCGAGAGACGATGAAAGAAGATTTCCAAGATTTTAATAATATTTCCTTCGTACACAAGTAATTTTAAGAGCATGAAGACCTAAGATCTAGCTTCAACCTCTATAAGATTAGGAAATCGAAAAAAAAATTACAAAGCAGTGTACCTCGTGTCAACGAGACTAACATAAGATCACCGCACTGGAAACACCGCGTAATACGTATTATATGTTAATATCCATTGTATTATGTTCTATTAGTCTTAAAATTGCAACCTATTCTCAGTTATGGTAAATTTGTAACTCTCAGACTGAACGCGTGTATTCTCTATAACTGTAACTAAAATATTCGTTTGAGTTCTCACCTGATTTACCGTTATTTACAGTATCGTCGGGAAAACCGATCTCATGCTGTCGATCAGACGGGAATGCCTTGTCTCCTCGATACATGCATCCTGATTGTTCTGCGATTATGGTACCTGATCGAGATCCCGTCTATGGCCAACATTACGTACGATGCATGAATTACGTACGATCGTTGCCGGTCCTCAAGTCGGACTGTACTTTCGGGCCTATTGAACAGGTAAATTAACTTTTCCATTAAACGCTGTATAGAAATCGTTAACGTTAGAACGTACCAGATACAACAGTGTGATTTTCAATGATAGATGAATCAAGCGAGTCACTTCTTGGATGGTTCCACGATCTATGGTTCTACGTTGAAGAAATCTCGCGAGCTTCGTGAGTTCGAAGGAGGTCGGTTGCGCGTTCACAGGGGCAACGACCACGATTTCTTGCCAATTGCTGAAAACTCTTCAGAATGCAAGGATGGGTGTTACGATTCTGGTAATTATTCGTACTTTGTATTTGATTTGCGATAGAAAATAATAACGAATCGTTCGTACAATCAGTATCGATCATGTCACGAAACTAAATATTTTGCAAAGTATTTCTACTACTAAAATACTTCTTCGTTATAGGTGATAATCGTGTAAATACGCATCCACAACTGGCTGCAATACACACTATCTGGCACCGCGAACACAACAGAATCGCCAGAAAGCTCGCCGAGCTGAATCCTCACTGGTCAGACGAGACGCTGTATCAGGAAGCCAGGCGTATAGTAATTGCTGAAATTCAGCATATCACGTACAAAGAGTGGCTGCCGATATTACTGGGCAAGAGATACACTCGGGCGATTGGTCTCGCCATTGGAAATAGCTACAGCCGTAACTACAACTCCGAGGATGAGCCAGCAGTCAGTAACGAAGTCGCGACAGCAGCTCTGCGTTTTATGAATTCCTTATTGCAAGGAAAGATAAGGTGAGTCGATATTGTATTTTAAAATGAATCGGAATGAATGATGCTGATTAAATTATTCAGATCCATGAATCCAAGAACAAAATATTATGCTTCGGTTAAGAAATTTGTTACGTCCGGTGGCTCTCCACACAAATCATATCTCATACCGCGACCAAGATGACTGCCAGATTGCGGACCCTCAATAATCTTAAGGACTTTATCATAAATCTTCGCATTTTTATAGTTAAGGTTCTTCGGACCACACAAGTATCCTTCAAGTTGAAGTATTCGTTAGATTTATTGTCCATTCCGAGAAAACACGGGAAAACGGTTTTCCTATGTACAATACCACCCACGGGCGACCTTTGATTGGGGGCGACCAGCATCCATTCTTACTGACCAGCCTTTTTCGTATTCGACTAGAAGCAATGACAGTTGCCCTCACTTTCCGATCCAAAATTGCCATCAATTCGATGGTCCCCTACGCTAGACACACCAGCCATCGATAGCTTTCCTCCGCGACAACATCGTCACCATCTCTTGTCTGGTTTTCCGTTCATTGATAAGTCATCAGATTGACTTACTATTTATACTTCGCCGAGAATACATCTCCACGCACCACGCGTAACTACTTATACCTACAAAATTGTTGGAATTAAGTGCATATTTGAATTTATTAACTAAGCGTTATCGTCAGTTCAACCACCTCTATTATCCTAACTGAAATAGGGCATCGAGCAATTCGTGGCGTCGATTATCAAACCGTAGCGGGAATTTACGACTCTCGTTGGCGCGTTTCTTCGCGAACGGTCGAACATCATTAGTTATTCTAATGTAGCGGGATCTACATCCTACTCGTTAAGCGATTATATTGTTTATTGCACAGATACGTAGATACAGGAAAATAGCGAATACCAGAAAACGTAGCTAGTTAACGATAAGGAACTAGTTGGAGATAAAAGGATCATTAAATACTTAATGCAGTAATATTTTATCAGAGTCAAGACATAACAAGCACGTTAACGGTTTTATTTACGGTTTTACGTTACAGCTTGACAGACAATAAACGTCAGATCAATAAAACAGTTTCATTGGCGGAATATTTTTATAAACCAAATATAATTGAGTCGCATGAAATATTCGATGGTTTACTGCGTGGTATGGCTACTCAGACCAGTCAGAAGATGGATATCAGCATAATTGAAGACGTGAGTATGCCTTCTTCCTCTAGTCTAGTCGATCTAACCATCGGTTTTAAAACAATAAAAAATAAACTATCCAAGGCCGAAAATTTAATGTACAAAACGAAGTCGATAAGAACAAATTATTCGTGTTTTGTAGGTAACAAGCAAACTGTTCGCTACAAATCAGGACAGCCTAGGTTTGGATGCTATCAGCTTGGATATTCAGCGTGGCCGTGATCACGGTTTACCCGGATATAATCATTACCGCAAATATTGCGGTCTTCCAGCTGCGAAGAGCTTCGATGATTTCCTAGATTACATTCCAATGGAGGTAAATATGCCAACAAAATTTTTACGCTTCACATATATTCGTTAACTTAATGAAATTTTTCTAAATATAAAATCTTTTGGCAAAAGAAGAAGAAAAAAGAAGAAATATTTCAACTTCTAAATTACTCGAACTTTTTAAATATTTGTTGTTTATTCTGTTAACAGATGACGAAGAAATTGCGTACAATTTACGCCCATCCAGATGACGTTGATCTTATCATTGGTGGTATGGCTGAGAGACCAACGGAGGACGGGCTATTAGGTCTTACTTTCCGTTGTTTGATCTCCGAACAATTTTCCAGAACTCGTCGCACCGACAGATATTTCTACGATTCTGCAAATCAGCCACAACCTTTCACAGTCGGTAAGAAATCATTTTTCTGAAATCATCGTTAACGCTTAATATAATTATAAAAGGATAAATTTTAAGCGCGCTGAAATTTGTATTACAGAACAATTGGCAGAAATACGCAATATAACATTAGCAAGAATATTCTGCGACAATGGTAATAACATCACAGAAATGCAACCGAATATATTCCTCCGACCACAAGCAGGGTAAGTTAATATACAATTATTTTACTAAGTATATTTTACGAGTTTAGGATAATGTCATAAAAGAATAACAAATTGTCAAAGTCTGGAGTTTAGCTCGTGCAACGCCCGACAAACAAGTAATATAATATGCATTTTTTACATTTTTCATCAGAAACGAGTTGAGATCCTGTACGATGTTTGAAGCGATCCCCAGCGTGGACTTATTTGCCTGGGCAGAAAGAGCCAAGGCTTATCGTTGAACTTTCCCTCTTAATTGGCTGGTCACATTGCCGCATCGATTTGCCCGGATCGCGGGACGGGCGTAATATAGAGGTCACAAGAGAATACCGGCGACTGACTCGATCCTAATCTCGATGTGATGTTGTCAACGCGATCGGGAAAAAGAAAAAGAGGCAGAGAGTTTTTGCTGAAGAGCTGCGTGTATCAGTGCGGTCGAACATCGAACAACGGGCACGATGAAGGGATATAAGACAATTTAGTAGCATGCACACTACGCGAAAAATTGATTAAACAAATAAACAATACTGTAAATCAAGATGCATCAAATAGACGTGACTAGTCGATTAAGTGGGCACGCTACGGAGGCTGTGCTATGATATGTGAAGTCGATCGAGAGGAAAGAATAATAGAAAAACAACTGCCGTTCGATAGTGGGGAATTTCAGATTTCAGATAGACATTTCAATCTTACGGCAAGACGTTTTAGAATAATTTAGGAATAACGTGGGACGAAGTTTATCTATCATTACACGAGAATGCACGCGCGTAAAAACCTAGAAGTCGTAGATACGCTAACCTTGTTAATCCTACGCTTACAAGTATGTTTGTTTCTCAGCGACGGATATTCACAGATCATGCTGCTCGCAGTGACGTATTTGATTCCCTTTTTAGTGGCTTGAAGCTAATAATTATGTTAGGATTCCTATGCTAAACCAAATTTAAGAAAGTGTAACCTGGCTAGATCGACGTTTGTTAACCTAGTAGGAAATTAATATTTATGTCTAGAGATCCTTTGGCTAATCTGTCAAAATATATTCATTTAGACGGCGATTATTGACCTTGTATGCACCAATCGAAATACGCACACTGCAATGGCCAGTCCAAAACAGCGTTTCAAAACTTGCATGGTAAGCGAGTCCCGTTGGATCCGATTGTTTTTCACGTATTTTAGAAAACGCAAGAATCTTTCAGAACTGGAGTGCTTGATGGGCATCCGAATATTCGGGACAAGCGAAAATTTTTATTCCAGTCTTTGCACGTTAGCAAATGTATTTTATATAATTCTAATAATCATTTATCGATCTTTTTGACAAGCTGATAGTGTTCTAGGTCCCGATGCATATAGTGCCATTAGCGTCATGGTAAACCGCTCCTGGCTATTCGATGAGTTCGTGCTTTATTTGTTGATTCTTTGCAATTTGTCCATCTTTATGATAAAAAAGTAAAAAAGCCAGGAATTCGGTTTTTATATCGTTCTTTTTTTTCGCATGTTTTCACACGCAAACGCCACAGATGAAGTTTATTTTTGTAAGTCAGAGCGGCATGATATCTTGAATATTCTATGAGATATGCAAATGAATGTATGAGCGAGTTTTTCTGTTTACCAAACTCGAATCCACTGCGATTTGACGTTCTATTTTTTAAATGATCTGGCGTTAAGAAGTCCAAGTCGATTTGCAATCACAAAATAGTTCAAAGTCTGAATATATACTTCGAGGCCGCATTTTTTTATTATGAGGTAATGTTTCTACTTTACATATATACTCTTATTTTAACGTATATATTATTCAAGGTAATTAATCTTAATACAATCATGGAAATTATTGGAAAATAAAAACGAATATTCTTTCTTCGTTTTATCACGTTATCGAAGATAATTTATTTATTAGCAATTTTTTGAATTAGACTTTTAATTAGAATATTGATTAAATTCGACTATCAATTAACTAGTAACAACTGATGCTAGTTTATTAAAAATAAGATAATTTCCATATTGTTCGGTTACATCATAAAAAAAACTCCCAGCTCTCAAAGAATCATACTTTTTGGTAAGTTCATATATTTGATAGCAAAGCATTATTTCATTTTTAAACATTGTACGATGTTTAGTTATTCATGCATGCAGTGACGGATTTAAGTCTTTGGGGGCCTGAAGCTAGCAATCGTTTCGGAACCCTTGAGCTAAATTAGATTTTTAAAGGTGTTTCCTGGCTAAAGTGATGTTTGTTAAATCAATAGGAAATTAATATTCAGATTATTAGATACGCTTTGACTAATCTATCATGTGATGTGAATTGTATCATGTGGTGAGTTGTATTAATTTCATATGTAATAATTAAAATACTCCTATGGTAAGAGAGTCCCGTTCGATTCAATTGTTTCTAGAAAACGTAGGAATATTTTAGAACTCGAGTAAAAATACGATTCGACAAATATCGTTTTAGCCAAGCTAGAATTTGTATCGCAGTCTAATTGCATAGTAACAAATGCACTTCATGTAATTCTATTCGTTTACTACTTTTTCTGATAAGGACTCTTGGTGCCCATATAGCATTCCGGGGGCCAACGTTCAATGTTATCAGCGTTAAGGTTAATTTGCCTCTGCATACGCTTCAAACTTTTAACGAACAAACTCTCTAAAAATAAAAGTATAACGTGATACTACGTAGATGCAGTAACACGATAGAATATTAAGGGAATGACGTAGAGCAAATCGAATATATCAAGTAAAACACGCCAATAATTTCAAATTAATCGAATCGTCGCACTCATCTACATAGGAAGGAAGGGAAAGACGATATCGTAATACGATAAGAGCAAGTTTAATTGGATTGATTAAAATACGGAAAGATGAGAATTAGAACGAGCAATAAGTCCTGGCAGAATAATCGATGTTATAACAGACGAACCTAGTACTCTTCTACCAGATGTATTGGATGAAGTAGTGTTTCAGGGGTTTTAACGTGTTTATGATAGGACCGAAGCGGAACAAAAGTACAGAAAATGCGAGATCGTTTCGTAATTACAAAAGAATAGCAATACACCTGGTGCACAATGTCTTTCTAACTATGTAGTGCGAGGTTTTTACTCATATCGTGAAATAAGATTTAGAATATTGTATAATACATTTTAATGAAATATATCGTGTAATCAAACTTTTTAAGTAATATATTACTATAATATATTAGCTAAAGTTTAATTACATCCTTTTTTTCCGCACGATAATTCTCATGGCTGTATCGTTTTTAAATTGACAGATTCATCGTTTACAAATCTTGGTTTAAAGCATTGGTCGATGAGTTTGAATTATTCTAGAGTCTTTCGCTCAAGCCGATAACACCGGTACTGTTGAATATCGATTATGTTATATGAGACGATTATACGCATAGCTCTTGATATTTACAACGATCGCCTGCCATTTCGAATCTGTCGCGCGTTCTTCGAATTTGCTCGCAACTTGTTTTTCTCCTGATCATGCTTATTGTTACCGAAAATGAATTTTAATGGAACTCTGCTCAGCGTTTACGTTGATTTGCATGACTGTAACGACTGAAGTACTTTTAGGAGTATACGGAGTATGACTGATTAGTTTTTAAGAAGAGAATAATATTGTTGAACGTTTCGTACGTAATTAGAATTAATTGTACTTACGGAATTCAATACGATTCAAAGTTTGGATTGATTAAGAACGGGATTAATCGTATTGCAAATTTCGAAAATAAAAGATCTTATCCTAATGTGTCGGTATTTTTATATTTCGTTATTACTTGCATTCTCCCTGTATACTTTTTTACATAATTCTCGTGTTCGTATGTTTCATGCATCAGCAGAATGGATATTTTTCCACAGATGTATACTTACATATACGTACAATATATATATTTAGTAATACACGTACAGGTATATACCCATTGAGAAATATAACTCATGGAATAATCATTACTCTCGTACAAAGGATACCACTATTTTTGAAAGCGACAGAATATATATTACGATTGAATATACATATTGTAATATACATAGATTGGAATATATCGAGATACGAGTCACGGAAAACCATTACCCTTGAGCAAGAGATACCACTATTTTGTTAAAACAACGGAATATATATTACGTTGGAAATTCGACATTAAAAATAGCGACGGCACTTTATCGCAGGCCTAGACCTGAGTTTTACCCACAAATCGATACAGTCTGTAAACAGTTTGTAAGGACTCTGCAAACAATTATTCATAAAGTCCAGCTTAGACTAACACACATTGTCCGTAGACGGTCTACGTGCATTGCAGGCTGACAGCCAGGACGATGTACATACACGCGTACACATACTTTTGTCCGCGAACGATGTATGCGGGTTAGGGATAAAATATCGTTGGTCCATCAGGACTAGGCTTAAGCCTAGACGAAGTTCATGGCTTAACCTTAACCTAAGTCTACATCGACGAAAAACTAACTGCAGACACGTGCTCAGCCAATCGGCATCTATTGTTCGTAGAAAATTCATTGATAGACAGACGCTGATTGGCTGCGACACGCGTCTGCGGACGATCATCACCAATTGGTGTGGCGGACTTGGCTGTAAAGTTTCTGCGAACATGCGATACAGGAGCGGTGTAATTCGTAAACGGTACACAGTCATTGAAACAATGGTTTGTTTATGATGGAAGTACAGGGCAAAGGGAATAACGACCGACTAGCTGTGAAAAGAGTTTACCATGTGCGCTCGGTATGTACGGAAACAGTTCAGCAATTGCACGTAGTATCTAGGGAAACAGTCCACCATTTTACAAAGTATCTGTGGACAAAGTTTACAATGTTTACAATGGACGAATAAAAAGGTTCTGTCGTTTATCAAGGATCTGCAGTTAAACGAGTGTTTATGGAATATAAAGAGTGAACAGTATAGAAATCGGAAGGCAAAAAGTGACGCGATAGAGCATTTATCAAGTAAATACGAAATTAGCGTCAGCGAAGTGGAAAAAAATGCCAATCTAAGGTGTCAGTTCCGAAGAGAACACAAAAAATCATGGAATTTGAACTAAAGTGGATCCTATCCGAGGGCAACGTGGTTCGGATACAAATCATTGTTGTTTCTACTGCAACGTGTGGAAGTATGTGTATTGATTCAAATGACATTATTATTTAAGAATTAATTAGTTTGATTTTTGCGTAACAAAGGTAAGGAAGGAATAAATAGAATTTAACGTTTAGGGATATTTATTTTTCCGAAGGATTTTAAATGCGATTAATCACTTTTTCTGTGTATCTAGAAAGATAAAGGAATTGGTTTAATTTTTCAAGAATAAAATATGCGTTATCTCTTCCTACTCCTCTTCCGTCACAAGCCTCTTCTTCCTAGAATAGTTAGAATACCATTATTGCTGTTTATATAAGGACAAGGTTCAAGAGGATGAACTATCGAGTATCGTCGACTCTTTCTTCGTAAAAACGGTCTACAGAGAAAATCCAGGTATGAGCACGGTACTTCAGAAATCCGGGTTCCCATTTCCAAAACCGAAAATAAATTGCGTTAAGAACGACATCGGCAATGACAGAGAAACTATAAAATGTATAAAGGCAGGCACAGTACAGAACGAGGTGAATTTTTAGTTTACGGGGAACACATAGCGAATAAATTACGAAACAGTGGCAGAAGTCGGAAAGAAATCGCCGTCGCGCAAAATCTTATCGATCGCGTACGTTTTAATTTAATAATGGAACATACATCGAAGATAGTAATAGACATTCTGTTCCGCAACTTGGACAATCGTCCGCGTTAATGCCATTGTTACCGTAATTTAAATAATAGTATGACAGTGTAACGATAATTCGAATAAAATATGAAAATTTATACTGATATAATATTTTGTTATCTTCTACATTATTTTGCATTGCTTATTATTCGTTGCATATTAGATAAACTTCCTCGGTTTGGTTTATTTTACAGTTGCGCTACACGTTCCAGGTCAGTTTACTCATTCAAAGCGTTAATACAACGTGAAACTAAAATCCGTGCAACGAATCGAGATATCAGTTACAAACGAAATATTCACGTGCTCGAGCATTAAATACTAACCGTCGTTTATCTCATGAGCGCTTGTTCGTATCAAGGACGACATCCGTCAATTCCCAAAATCCGTAGCCAGTTCGTACGAAAAGTGGTAAGTATGGATATCTAAGAACTACTGACCGCGTCTCGCTAAAATACCACCACCACGTGCATATGTTTATGACTGGTATGGGGACTATAAATCGATTCAAAGCGAAAACGATTTTCATAAAAGTGTTAATCACGGGAGGTGAGAAGCGTGTAAGGAACGTCGTTTCTACAACCGGCTCGTTTCTATTCCCTCAATTTCTCTTTAGATCGATTATTATTACGTTCAATTGTTAAAGCGAGGATATCGGCTCTTATGCGAGAAGAAGTAAATCCTAAGACGAAAGGGAACTGCTCGAGCGATCGCGTCTTTTTTTTCTCAGCATAGTCGACAGGGGAACAATAAGGTGAGTTCATCTTTACCACATATTAAATAACGAACGTATGAATTTTACATCGAGCATACATATACATTGGACATTTTTTAAATTTGCCATTCTCTCTGATATATCGTGCTGATCTAACCGCGTAACAAACAACCCCATTATACTTTAATAGAGATTTCCAATACAGTCGACTGGATTTCCACGTTTCGCAATAACAGAAAATTTTATACGATTCTCCGCGGATAAATATGTTTATCGTCTTGTTAAAACGGAATGTTATTATACGACTTTTCCCTTGCACAGTAACCCCACGTTTTCTCTGTTATCGTTGCAATCTTCGCTTCGATTATCGTCGTAGACCATATTTATCAACAAAACGTCGTTTTTCATCCATCTTAAAATCTACTTTTTCATTAATTTATATCCAGCTGAAATTGCCAATTAACATGCTTCTAAGGTGTCTCGTATATCCTTCCATGCACTGCCGGCGCGTCGAGGGCGTACGAAACCTGTAACATTTATATTAGTTTTCGTTTTACATTTTAGTTACTATTTCCGCTTTTAAATATGAATAATCTTATTTTCAAGATAGTAATCTTTCCCCTTTGGAAACGCGAAGCTTGTAAGTTCTTACAGCATTCACGGCTACTGAAGATTGTAAAACGTTTATTGCGAACGATGACTGGAATTGGCGGGAGCATATTACGATCGTACAGCGTACAATCGCCTCTCCAAGTACCTACCGGTTTTAAATACCATTGCTTGAATTAATGCCGGTAATCTTTCAGCAGCCTTGGTAGAACTTTTTTTTGTCTAAAAAAGTAACGAACAAAAGAACGTTCAAAGAACAAGCGGTACGAAGAAATTCTTTGGTCCGCGCCTTTATCCTGGCAAAAATCGAGCGATAGTCGCGCGGTCGAAAAGTCAATCGTTACATTATTCGGCGTTTTTACAATGCGATCTATTTGAGAAATAATATCATAAGAAACTGTAATCCTTTCTAAACACGAGTATTAATCATTGGAATGGTATACGGCTGGAACGGTGCTAAAAATCTTTGTAGACCGAGAGCTTTTGACAGCGTGGGGTACCTGCCGATCTACGATCGTAACTCCTGCACTTTCTCCCACCATTTATAAAGTTCGGCTCATATCTCGCACTCGTTCAGTCGTCCTGCCAACACGTGTTTGGAATATTGGTCGAGAATTGGCAGAAACCGCGTATGAAGTGAAGTTCCGTTCTAATATTACCGATTTTGTGCGTCTCGAACGAGGTTCTAGCTGGTCTGGAAAGTTCGGTGTTTTCGAGCGGCCAAAAATCTTCTGGTGGGTCTCAAGTTTCATTTTCTGTCAATTACGCGACCGCAGATCCGTACGGCCGATTATTCATTGTACCGGTGAATCAACAGTATTTCGACTTTCGATACCGATGCGACCACTTTTCGTTTGCAAATTGTCTTTTTCCGCTATTAAAGTCGCTAGTACGATGGATAAAATTGATCGTTTTGGTGGATTTTTCGCTACTACTTTTCAAGATCGATTAAATTTCTCATCTGTGTATCGTTTAGTGGAAGCTTCGATCAGGTAGAGTTTACTTCTTTTCGAAATAGAGGATAGAGCTTTCCTTCTGGCGTTCGAAGGTAATACGTGTCTTTTTATTCAGATATTTTTCTTATTTTGTAATTTATTATACTTTTATTAATTGTACTTTCCAACGTATCAAAGATTCGTCGTATTTTTACGTTTGAGCGCAATAATTAAATTGGCGTTGGAAAGAGGCGCTTCGAATGAATAGGGAAAACCTAAGAACGTCCCAACAATGTCAAGCGACAGGTTTATTTTACATTTATTTTTTTTTTTCCTATTAAATGATTCCCTCGTCCTTGTCGCGTCATTGTATCACACGACCTCGTATAATTACAAGAAGCTGACAACCTGTTGAGAGGAACATAGAACGATTGGTAAATTTACAGTCGTTTACTTTCTAATATGAAATCAGACGTGTCGAATCAAAGACCTATTTATTTCGAGTAAACAACCACTAGAGGTTCATAAATGAAATATTTGTTTAGCTTGGAAACTTCGATCTCGCGTAAGTAATACGTCTGTTCAATGAAACGTTACTAACTCTTTCTTTACTTCTAGCATTTCGCGTACTTGAAAAACGGTTCCAGGCACTCGCCTTCATTTTTATCAGAGTTTAGTAAGCGTGTTTGTTAAGTAAGATCGACGAAACGGCGCAAAAGAACCTTCTCGTTCCGAGTGTACACTTGATACTAGAGAAAACGCCTTGGACTTGCCATTTCAGCAGCTACCGTGCGACGATTCTAGCAATTAAAGGTTAAACAATGCTGAAGCTGAACTATGAGCACATTCCACTCGGCGCCTTAGTCGTATTCGCTCAAATTCTTCTTTCAGCAGATTATTTCCTATCTTCTCTCTTAAAAGTGAGATACAAGAATAGCGATATCCCCGGGAGAATTGAATATTAGAAAAATGGTAAAAGTAAGTCTTGTGTTATACCGAGTTATAATTTTCATTCTAGCTATCCGAATTTCTTTCTCAATTTATTTATATTCGTGTAACGATCGATTTACAAGACGACCCCAAAAAATGATACTGTAAGAGTTAACTGTGTTTCGTATAACTCGTAACATTGTAATACGGTCTCGAAAGTTTCAAGCTTCTTGAATCCTAAGCGTGTGTCACTGCTCATAGTATATGACATAACGAGCAATGAGTATAGAGCAATTTGTAATACAATAAATGCGATTGTGCGTCCCGCTCAATTTTTCTTACTATATAATTGGAAATTTGTATGATTCGTGTAACATTCGTAATTCGTTTCCTACACTTGTAATTAACGTCGCGTCGATTCGTTGCGTGTCTACTTTTAATGCATCGTTCGGTTTCATGATCGCAATCGTAGAGGAAACGCGCTCAACTGCGAACGTATTTCTCGCATAGTAATTAAATGTTTCTATCAAAATTTCAAATTTCCATCAAAACATTAGGGTTGGCTGATTTAATTAAACATCTAGTTTCCGCGCATATATATAAAAATTTAATTTGATTTACATAAAATTGCGAAATCGATATTTCAATAGATGCGATATAATGTAACAATATCAGACTAACAAAGAAGATTACTGGCCATTTAAATAACCAACATGGCAAAAGTACATGTACGTAACGTTATCGTGAATTAATTAATTATTTAGGTAAAGGATTTGTACTCTTCTGAGAATATTGTATCATTTCAAATGGACATCCAAAATTGCGTAATAAGTTTGTCGTTAAGTACGAACAAACGTTTACGCCGAAATACGAATACCCGTGAAAATGTAATTCCAGTGCGAAACACATCAAACACTACTAGAAGAATAATATTTCAAACTGTCATATCGAACGTACTTGGAACATTAATTACTTTTCGTCGCTTCTCTTTTTTGATATGTATCCACCCCGTTTCACATTATTCATTATAACGTGCATGGCGATCGCAATTACACAAACGTATTAACGAACTTTTGCTTTTATCGTATTTTCATATTTTTTTCATTTTACCAACAACGCACAAGATTCACGGAAAAATAAATAATTTCTAATTCCTAATTTGCAATTACCAGTTACGTGCTCAATCTACTAGTCGCTATCTACCTGACTCGGCTCAAATTTACACTCAGCGTTTGAGTTATTTGAAGCAAGTGGAAAGCACTGATTCGTCCAACGGACTTCCACCGCATAAATTAGTTTCCTACGCATCTGTTTGTATAATTATCGTAAAAAAAAAGGAGAAAAAAAAAACAGGTGAAATAATTAACCACGGGATTGCACTTCATTTTCTGTGGTCGAAGTCATAGCCAAACATGTATCTCTACTTTCTCTTCCTATTATACCAGCGAATTAGCATTTCTTTGATCTTCGCAGAGCAGTTGTCATTAAGGAAATTCCACGTTCACCGTGGACACGCGTCTTGCTCGTTCTGCTCGTTGACTGTTGTCCGAACGATATTCTGACGAAATAGGTATAAAGTTATTGTGAAAATATTTACGCAATAGTACGCGTACGTTTTAATCATTTTTCTATTAGTTTCAGTGTCGTAAGCGTAGTTAATAGGATTTGACAGGGGATTAGTCTTTCTATAGAAGAAACTATTGGTTTTCTAGCGACAGTACCTCGTGTTGATTTTAGAATTTTATTCCTAGAGCGGCTTTCAAATTAACATAGAACGTGTTCTTTTCTCCTCTGTACGATTTGAAGGTCGAACCTCCGTGAAAGTTGTTTTTGAAAATGCTTTGATAATTCACGTTAATTCCGGGATGTTACACGTGAACGACCAATGATATTCGTGCTCTATTATACATATGTCTCGTTTTTCGAAGGTGGTCAATCGAGTGTGAAAGTTGTTGGCCTTTAAACGATGAGACTAGATTATATACGGGGAATTTCGAGAAGTGATTACGTGAACTTTACATAATTTACATTTTCTGTGATAGCTGTTACGACTATTCGGGCGTTCTAAGAATCAGTCGACAGACGATCGAAAACAAAGTCCGATATTATGAGCGCTTTCTTCGAAGGTGAAATTAACACGCACCATCGATGATTCATACCAATCATGGGATTCGATTCGAGTAGAAATTTTGCAAGAGTCGAATGAGTAATAGCCGAATGTAAAAACACGAGAAGCCGCATAGAATTGTGACTTTTGGAAATTACGATGGCATTTGTATTTCAAAAATCCTCACTTTGCTCGTAGACGTTTCAACGATCGTTCAATAAATAACACGTTAGAACGTTAAAAGGAACAGTCGGCTGTTACGTTCAATTTCAGCTCTCTGTTTCAAAATCATTCGATACCGGCACAAAGACGCGAAGCAACAAACAGCAGGACTGCGAACACCAAGCAATTAAATCGCAACTTGGATCCATTTCCAACTCGAGTAAGAGCTTCCAGCTGAAGACGTGTAACCACCTGAAAAGAACAGGTACAATCAGCGACAACGACTGCCATCGATAATTTGTCAACTTGTAATTACGTCCTTTCGTAATTAAGTATCACGCGGACGGGAAATCGTGAAATTGCCAGTAGAAAAGAAAAAAACTGGGACACAAATCGTGCCACGTATCGCGTATCAGTGATGGATACCTCGTTTCTCATCGAAGAACCCGATTCTGATTTCCGACCGCAGAAAATTCACCAGGTGGATTCTCGATCTGCCATCAGACATCATTTGCCGTTTATCGCGGTTTCGAAACCAGACTCGTTTATGTTATCGGCAAAACTCGTTCGTAACAATCGAAACTGATAGATACGTAAAAATACGAGCGCTCTTCAATTTTACCGTCGTTGGTTGTCGGTCCGTATAGACGTGGCGCAAATGATATCTGGATTTTCATTTGGTCGCTACCTTCTCGTTGGTCTTCGTTGATGGATATCGCGAGATTAAATCTCAGCGGGAAATGGCCAGCTCCTAGCTTGCTTTTTTCCGAATTTCTAATTAAACGATAAACGAAAACAAGCGTACTTATACCTCGTAATAATCGCATAGTTGATATCGATCGATTAACAATAAGACGACCTGTAATTAGTCGTCTCATTGTTACACGAGGTGTTGAATGCTTCTATTCGGCTAAACAGCTGGATGTTGCGGTAAGCTGGCTGATAGGTGAATGTAATTGGTTATAACGACAAGTATATAATTACTTAGTTGCACGGTTTCAGGCACATAAGCCACGAGATCGGATCTTTTAATTATCTTCTCGATTAAATGGATAACTAGCGGTGGATTGTCAGAAGATCTTTACACCTGCGAGTGTAAAGTTTCGATTCGTCGAACATCTGTTAGAAATCGTAGGTTGTCGAAGACGAGATTTTGTATTTTGCCCTGTACGAGGAGAATCGGCAACTCTTTCTGATACCTTCAAGCGATTAAAGCTCCGATATATAATAACAATAATACGAAGCGTTATCATGGAGCGATAAGAAAGGAATTTAGCTTTACTATTGCGTAATCAACCGATAGTCATAAAATCGCTGGTAGCTAGAAATTATCAAACTGTTGATTCTTACGCGACGGTAATCTCTGTTATCGGAACAGCTGAAAAACAGAGATTTTCGTTTGATCAATGAATAGAAAATTAAGGTTACGCAATTAATCTTCATCGCGTGAATTTGCGTGACGCGTTTATCAGAAGCAATAGTTGTAATAGTCTTGATAACGCAAGAGTTAAGTATAATTCTTGGTGGCAGGAAAATTGCTTGTAAATCTTCGTGGAAAAGATTACTTTTCATTTCACTTTGGAACTCGTACTATTCTATGCGCGTCGAACGAATTGTTCGTTCGAGATTACTCAATTATCGGATAAACGTACGTATTTTGTAATGCGGAAGAAGCTTCGAAGAAAAAATCGTTCTTACTTTTAATTTACTCCAACTTTTCGTACTTTCGTATCTTTCAAATTGTATTTAACTTCTATTTAATGAAAACGTTTATATTCTTCGTGGAAGAGTTAGATCACGAGTCGAGGACACCAATTCACGTGTCCTTCATCCTTAAACAATTTATTATAATTTATTCCAATTATAATAATTACAATAATTTATTTCAATAACAGAGATAGATATTAATATTACAAGGTTGCGAATTCATGCAATGTTTCTAACACACATGGAACTCTTCAATTTTGCAATCCCTTTTAGGTAGACGATTAAGAAACCACATTGCCTCGATGCAAATTTATACATCACAGGTCTATTTCGCGCAACATCCTTTCCAACAAGTCATCGTTAAAGCGAAGCGAACAAAGTTCCAAGCTCGTTTCTGTTTCTACCGTCGCAACGTAATATCGCATTTTAGAAATTCACGCTATTGAAACCATCCGCGAATTATTAAATCTTGGAATTTTTAAAAGACAGAATTACGTTGAGCGCGATACGTTCGCAACGGCCGAAGAATTTGCGTCTCATCGCGATGCTTTCTACAATTTCAAAAGACGCCTTTCAGCTTTTATCCCACTTTTCGTATCAAAGATTCTACGGTATGCCGTCGACTTTCCACAATACCTGTATACCTCAGAAAATGGTTCTCTTGCTTTAACAGTCCACTTCCTTTTGCTTTTGAATAAGTCAAAAGTACTCGAGGATTTCGTGACTTCCTCCGAGAATATCGATAAAGCGATTGCACAATGCCAGTGGACGGAAACAGTGAATCAGCGATCGGCTTTCTTATTCTGCCTTCCTGTTTCGTATGGCCGCGACGTTAATTAATCAGAAAGTTGGAGCGATTCGGAAAAATTCACGAAACGTGAAAAATACAACATTTACATGTTCCACGGGCGGACGTTGCCGAATCACGAATACGACATTGATCGAAACACGGTGATAATAGGCGTGAAACTCGTAACCTTCACGGCAATGGAAATCGCTTTACGTAATCACGCAATTACGCCGAATGCAACTTCATAACTGTTGAGCTGTTAATTAGCGTGAAAACGCGTGGCAAATTTCCTCGCGGAAAAGCGAGCGAAGAAAGCGGAATTTGCCGGCGCGCGTGCCAGCGTCGTGCTTCTACAGTTAAGTCGAAGATTTATCTTTTGCGACGCTGATTTAGAACCTAACTAATTTACAATATGCTTCATATATATTTATGAATTAGCGGAAAATGTTTTTTTCTGTTTCTTTTCTCGTAAGATTAATGGTTGATCCAAGCTTGCCGTAACTCTGTTAGTCGATGAAACATACCGAGTATTTGTACACAGGTTGGACATGGTTTGCGCTTATCTTAGACGCAGTTGCTGCTCAAAGTAACGTACGTTGACTCCGACGAAGTCACGTAATTTATCAACGATCGCGTTACGAAGTTGGAGCGTTGCGCTCAAACATGATTTAACGGGTCAAATTCACGCGATTTATCCGATAATAAATGCAACGCACGATTCATCGTTTTTCCACGCAAGAGCGTCGCGTTTCTTTTCTTTGGCAACGCTTCACAATCCTCAGAGACGTTTCACGCTTCGATTTCGTTCCGACTTCTGACTCGACAAATGTTTTCCTGCATAATTTTCATAATCACGTTACCGCCGTCGTTCATTTTAGCAGGGCAACTTCGCGATAGTCTTCCGAAGTCTGGACAAACAAATTGAGGCGGCGTTTCTCGTCATAGAAACGCCGGTAAGTCGGATTACGAATCAACTCCAGTAATTTAGCGTGTCCAGTTGCGTGATACAAATTACCTGGTCGCAATTACCTTGTCAGTTCACCTCTGGTTTCATCAATCAGACGGGAAATCGATTAGAAAAAACAATTAGAAAAAAAAAAGAAACTCGTAACGATCGAGTTCCATAAATGGAGAACAGGTTTCGCTTCGGCATGGCATTGCCAAAACAGTGAGTCAACGAAAAGAACCGGGGAATTCCTGCAGCGGAGATCGCTTCAGCCGATACCTCTTCCGTCCTTTTTTTTTTTAAATTATACACATTGTAGAAAATTATTTAAAAAATCTTTTAAATCCCAATGATTTGTATTCTGCTATACTTCATATTTCCTGTAAAATGTGTAGTAACGCGATCGATTATACATAATCAAACGAAATTTCTCTCCTCATTTGTAGTCGCTCTATAATGACCATCCTCGCTAGTTTTCATATCCAAATCGATGGGAATAATATCAGATTACAGGCTTTTAAGTTTGCAGCTTCAAACCAATGAAATACATTTGTACGTCGAAAGATATACGAACGTTTCGATAGAAACTCACGAAAAAATTGGTGACATGCAACCGGAAGGCGTTCGCGGCACGTTGCGCACAAGTTGCCGAGTTTCTCGTGCACCGTCACTGCAAAATTGGTCAGCTACGCAACTTTGTTTCGATAGAAAAATGCTCAATATGAAAGCGAGAATAGAGAATCTGTCGGTATTTTCGTCGCGCGCTAAGTATTACATTGTCCGAGAAGTTTCTTTCGCTTCATAAGGTGATAATAGATGAACGATCATTTCCGTTCTATATTATTTTATTGAAGTAGGTATGATCCATTTCTTTCTATTTCTACTCTCACGTTCGTGCATAACTCGATCAACTAATATAAAACAAAAAACATTGTGCGTCTATTATTTCCTTATAAAACGAAAGAAACTTTTTGGACAGCCTGATATAATACACAGGGAGAAAAATAGAGAGAGAGGAAGAGATCTCTTTTTGAATGTAGGCAGCCTAACAGACAATGATCTTGTTCCGCAGTTACAACGAGCATCATAAGCTGTATATTGTTCGTTTTGCAAATAAGCGTTATCGTGATTCATTGGCATGCGATATAATTGATTGTAAGAGAACACGTGATATGTACGTGATATTTCAGTAGCAAATCGTGTTTGCTCAAACTGTGTCGAATTAAGAAAAATGTTCACTCGTTTGTCGAAGGATACCGTTGAAGAAACAAATACGACCTTTTTGCGTCATAAAGTTACGCGATATTAAGAATGTGATTTATAAGAATGTTACGTATATAAGAATTAATGAACGAAATATTTTTCAAATTACAAGGGAACTCTAAAATTCTATTCTGTAGATTTGGATGATAAAAGAGCTTCAATTCGATATAGCGATATATTGTATCTTTTTCAGAAACGTAAACAATGTAAGCGCGTGTATCCGTAATTAGGATATATATTCAGTTGGTTAGTAGGTTGAAATCTCGTAATTATTTCCGTCACGTAAACTGAGATATATTACAATATTAACGAAACCAGTTTTCCAACCTCATATAGATACGTGACATAAAATATGTCCGCGTTAAAAATCTCTCAAGTTATTTCCCGTAGTAAGCTTCGAAGAAAATTTTAATTATTGACGAATTTCACAATTCGTCGTTTATTTTTCTTGAGAATTTTGGATCTTTGAAGCGGAAATAATGTTATGGGAACACAAAATTTACACTTTTAATTAATGTTTGAATAGTTATACGTTTATTTAATGGACGATCTCTATTATATTTATCGATACATATCTGCACGCGTCTCAGCACTTTCTTCTTTACCCGACTGTTAACCGACGACCCTTCCGGATGCTTCTAACGACTGGACAGTTTACATCCATTTGTTTTTGAGACGCTGCATACACACACTCCCACACACTAATACTCGCATACAAGTATTCTTACCGCACGTTTGACCCAGTCCAGCAGAGAAAATTATACATATCTCAACAATTCTATTTCACGGCAATTTAAGTCAGCCTTCGCGTACATTAATATGCACGTTCAGATTACTCTCGCTACGCACTTGAACAGCAATCCTACGACGATCCAAAGCAATTTCTAAACGTTCGATTTTCAAAAAATGGGAAGCTACTACGATCTCATAGAATGGCGGGAGAACGAAGATCATGCAAAGTGTAATTGGCTTACTTATTTACATGCAAAGGATAGTATCGCACATGATTTGAACGTATTTCTGGAATGCATACATTCGCCGCAAGGTGCACCTAAACGTGTCACGGGTATTACACGCGTTACCTTCGAAGGTGTCTTCTTTTTATTAATAAAAGAAGTATGTGTAAGGCGAGATAAGCGCATTGAAATAGCATGCATTCAGTAGCGAATCGGATCTGAAATAATTGACGAGGATACGACGTAAACTTTTAAAAACTACATTTCACGAGACAGGTGAAAATAACGTTGAATAAGAGTAACGTCTATGTATTTTAATATTGATGAAAAGCGTTTACCGTTTTGAATAAAACGATTAAAATGCTATAAATATTCCTTATAGGTCTATTCAATTTTCGTATATTTCAATCGTGTAATATTAATAATTTCTCCATTCAAGAAATTCAACTTTTATATATATATATATATATATATGTATATATGATGTATGTCGAAACATCGACGTTGTCATAATTTGTTATTCGATTCTTTGAAAAGAGTAGATTTTATTATCCCGTTTCAGTCGTTTCGTTTATACTGTAGCTGGTAAAACTGAAAAGATATTTGTTGAACAAACGTAGAAAGATAAAATAAAGAAGTACATTTATGTTTATATCTGAGTGCACGTTTAAGCATCTTGCTATCTTGAAAGTAGAATGTTCCGCTTATATTCAGACAACGTTCATCGTCGCAACGTTTTTCCACCGCAACCGTACCGAACCCTGTTGAAAACTATCAACTAAGCGTGTCGTAAACCACTTGCCTCGAAAATAACTGAGGTTCTTAGAAGAAATACGGTATCTCGTTTATCGTTTGATCATATCGACGTTTGATAAAAATTCAGATTACTTAGATGTTATTTTATTTACTGCATAGTAGAGAATTAAGAAATACTTTGAACAAGTATATTAATTGATGGAAATTTTTGATATTTTTCAGCTTCCAGTTGCAGCACTAATTTCTTGATACGATCTCGACCAATATTTCGGAAACATGAAGGGACGAAGAGAATGGCGGACTGTGACAACTTTCCTTGTTCTGTTAGTAACAAAAGAAGCAAGCGTAGCGAATGGCAAGAATATCACGTCCGGAGATGAGAAATTCTCAGAAAATACAGGTAAGGCTTTTCAATACATTTCTCGCCACATTTTCTCAACTATTTAAAATCACGAGCTTGCGATCGCAACAACTCAAACGATAGTCACTTTTTTGACGCACAACGAACGTAATTTAGCATCGTAAACCTATATTTGCGCCGCAATCCTTTCACGAGTTACTACAAATTGACATAACGTTTTATCGACACTTTCAAATATTTGAAAACCACGTGCTATTTATTACAAGCAGGTGTTGTACATTAAGCGATAGGAATTCTCAATTGAGAAAGAAACTAAACACTTGAGTACATGTGCCTCACAATGCCAAGCATTTTCTATTATGCATTAATTTCTTATATTTCCCGGAACAAAGATAGAAAAAGGATTGCTAGCAAATAGCAAATAATCAGACATTGAGATTAAAAAAAAAAAAAATACAGGAAATCTTGTTAAATCAAATTAGTTTGTTTGCAAAAAATTCCTCAAAATAATAATATTAAGCGGAAGCTGAAATAACATCGACAAAGGCAACAGGAGAGTAGAAAATGAAGGAAACATCATTGCAAACATTAATAACGGCATTCGTACGTAGATGATAATACAAATTCCTGCTACGTCGAATGGTTATTCAATAACTAATCGATATACTTGGTTCGTGATACTTTCCAATAAAATACCGATAATCAAGAGCACGCGTACAGCGCAAAGGAAAAGCCTGGATCGATATCCTGGAATTAACCGAAATTTATCGTAACATATACTTAAATTGACCGCAATTCATAATACGTGTATGGTCAGGCAAATTATATGGCATGTCTGCCTAATGAAGCGACATTCTACTTCTTGCAATATTAGATACATGCTAAACATTTATGCGCGTTTCGCAATGCTCAGCGTGTTTTTACGTCTCTACGAGGTTCCAGCTTTTCCTGTCATAATCAATTAAAACGACAGCGTGAATCGGGCCAAGGGACAGGAACACAGGAAGAAAGAGGGGAAAAACGACGCGTTTGTACGCGTTCCTTCGAAGCGTTAGACGTACATTGTGTCTGCTTTCTCGAATGGCAATTAAAGCGTTGATAAATCAAGGCAAGGGATAAGAGCACGCAGCGAAAGGAACCAGGGCAACGTGTTCATTGTGCAACAAGTGGAAGTTAAAAACAAGAAACCGCTCGCCAGATAGAAAACGATTGTCTCCTTAAGTATCCGTAGTATGCCGGAATATCGGTAATTTTTTTTTTTTCAAGAGACCTTTTCTGTGGTCACGAGCGAAAGTATCGTTCCTATAATATTTACTTCGCGATATCCTTGACACGTAACTCGATATTACCAGCGGAGGAGCAGATTCGCGCGATAAATCGCTGCTGACAAATCAAAGCGCTACTTACAAAACCGTTGCCGGGACACGGGACAGCGGTGCAGCATCCACAACGGTGTAAATAACAGGGCGCGAGCAATTTGGCCAGCGTCCAAAGCGATACTTGCTGCGCTGATTGAAATTCAAATTCGGCCAAGAGTTTAGCAAGTGCCCTATAGTCAACGTACGCAGTTGACTAGGTTCGTTCATTTGCTGAGTTGGCTGCCCCAGCATCGATAAGATCTGTCTCGTTGGTATAACATTTATCGTTTCAGCTAAAAGCGGTGAAAGGCATCGGGCCGTAGCAACGAGCGTGTTTCACGATCTATTACGTCGACATTGAATCCCTACGATTTTCCATGTAGCGCAAGTTGCCGGCTCGATGTTATGCGCCAGATAAACGCGTAAGAAATCCGCCAGTCATCGAACAAGTACTCGCATACAACGCCGTAAGTAGAATAGGTAGAAATTGGTAGAAATTGGTAGAACGCCGATCCATGTGTGCCATCTTCGTCGTGAGAAAACGGGATTACCTACACCTGATACACGTGGATATGCGAAGAACGCGATAAAGCTGGTATTAATCCTTGGTAAAATCCCTTTATTACGATTAGAACGATCACTGTTACGCACTGGTTACCGAGGTTCCGGGTAAACGAGCTGGGAAACAAGTTAGCGGATCGAAAGGCATGATTTAATTACAACACGCTCTCAGATCAACACAGAGATGGCCAATGCGCGGGATATTAATTGATCAATAGGGCTATATCAACCGGAATATTAATTAGGCATTATATGGCGTTGAATGTAATAGAAACACCGGCGAATATAGAACGCGCATGATACGTATTGGCTAATGTAAAATTCGTGTTCTCGATCTAGATATGACTGAAACCAAGTAAAAGCCAAGTAAAATTATCGCGGAACGATCGTTCGATTCTGTGCGTTTATCTCGATCGTATCGTAAAATATCTTGATTTCTTTATTGAAAATTGTACTTCCGGCAAATGCCGCGGGTCACTGGCAACTGGTAATTGGTGGCGCGGTACGCGAACGCGGGTGTCTAGACCGTTATAATATTTCCATTTTCTGATTTCCTATTTTGGAAGAAATTCTTGAAGGAAATGCACGTAACGGCGGTACGCAGACAATTTTCGTGTCTCGCTGTATCGCGTAAAATCAACTAACGTTATAGTCGAAGTTTACGTAACGTGCTAATTAATGTTAAATCCAAATGGATCGCGTTAACTAATTTAAAGTAGTCGTGAAAAATAAAATCCAGGGATCTACAGAGTCACGTAACCTACGTATTAGCCAATCCAGTTTCTAATCGGTATCTCATCTTTGTTTCAGGAAACAAGGAGAAACTGTCGGATTTGGAAGGATCGGAAACAGCCTACACCTTTGGTTACACGAACGGTTTTGAAAATGCGTATGATTCATTTCCTTATTCTTCCCAAACGTATTCCTCTAGTTTCCCACAGAGTAGGTACGTATCGAACAGATCGTTAACGACTATAGTATGCGTACAAATGGAACTAAATTCGTGTTTCATTGGCGCAAGAGTAACTTTATCCGTACAATTTAAGCATATCGTTCGACATTGGACGAAACACGACGTTCGATATTCATCGAGAGATCAGGTGCGGAGATGCTTTCCCGCGCGTTTGTGAAAAAGCGAGATATCGAACGTACGACGGCTCTTGCAACAATCTACGGAATCCCACGTGGGGTATGGCAAATACGAGATACGGCCGGCTATTGCCACCACATTACGGAGATGGTAAGAACGAACGAGATTTAATTCGCAACGATTCCGCTTCTTCGTTCCAGCTGTTCGTCTTCGTTAAATCCTTCACGTCGCGATTTCGTGCGTTCTATAAAAACCAAAAAGATATATGACACGTAACATTGGATAAAATCGTTGAACGAACCGTTAAATTAAATTTAAACGCGCCTTTCGCCCGTTTATATTTATGCGTTATTCAATCGTTTTTAACGCTATTTCCCTGATTTATAGACAAAAAAAATGTACTTCCGTAATCGATATAAAATTCAGCGAACGTCACTTTCACTGTCTACAGCTCGATTTAATTCGTTCTGACGCACGCCGTCCGTCAACATTTTGCTCAACAACTACGAACAATTATTCACGACGATCCGCTTATTACGCTGCCATAACGAACGCTTTTTTCTCTCCACTGTTTGTCGATTTCCCCTGTTAAACGTGGTAAGGCGTGTTCGAAATAAAAAGATCTTTGACGACTGTGAGAAGGTTTCGACGAAATTGAAACACCTTCTTCTGTCACATTTTTTAACCAATTACGTTACGTAAGTGGTCTTTTGCTAAATATCTTTTCTCGTACGTTCGTTTCCTTTGTGTTTACAGTTTTAAGATACTTTCTCACGCGCACAAAAATACGACACAATTACGTAAGTATAGTTGACGAGCTACCAATGAAAATATAATTCGGAGAATCGTACAACTTCCTGATGATTAAATCGTCGAAACATCGTGCTACTTGATTTCCATCGACGTAATGCTTCGCAGAACTTGGAGTCCAGGCAAATTCTCGGCAATCTTTTTCAAAACTGACGTCGATCGGTACAATTCCTTCCAGCGGTCACGCTTCACTTCGCTTTGCAACGAAACGAACAAAAGACTCAACGAAATTATTCCACGCCGACGACGTATTACGTGGATCGTGATAGAAAATCTGCGATTTCCCCGGATCAACGATATTCTTCCGTGAATAGATCTTTATCGCGTATGAAGATAAAAAAAAAAAAAAAAAAGGAAATACGAAATTACGATCCGAATTCCTTCAGCCACTTGAACTTGATTCTCATAGTCGTAATGATCTTTTGAACACGTACAAAATCTGGAGTAACATCGTTATTTCGATATTAATTTCAATCAATTACGTCAAGATTACCTTCTACCAAGATTTACGAAGAAACGAAACCGTATCATACCTGACAACCTCGATTATTTTTCAAATAACGCGTTCGGACAGATAAACGAATTCACTAACGATTGCTCGGATATGGAAGGTGAGATTTCAGATAAGTGCACCTTTTTACATGTAGAAACGTGCATGACGCAAAAAGTAAAAAGTCCAACTATGTAACGTGTTTATACCGTTTTCTAATATTTTGTTGCAAAATTATAGCGCATAGTTCTAGGGTATAGTATTGGCATGAACGTGAATAAACCGAGATAAAATCTAGAACTTATTTATTATTTAGTTCTTGCTTCGATTTCCAGATTGTTGCACGTTATCGACGGAATTAACAAACTTCTCTAATAAATTGGATTATTAGGCGTTGATTATTTTTATCCTTAAAAAAAATCTGACATTAGTTCATAAAAGAAATGTTGTTATTGCTTCCATTGATTGATTGTACCATTGATCAGAGCGAGTGAAAACAGGCTCCAATTTTGTATAGTTTTTTCTTCTTTGCACGTATTTTACAATCAATTCTCATTGAGAATCGTAAGTAAATAATCTTGTATAGTATAATAACAAGAACTTTGACTTTTATCGATTATCTTCATTAAAGAATTCAACTGTAGACCTGTCATTATCGTCGAATACGACGAACTACGTGATATAGTTTGATTCTATCAAAAGTGGAAGTATCGCATTGCATTACGCAATTTCTTTCTTCTTTGTACACATAATTCGGTGCATGGGCAATGAAACTTGCTGTTGTTCCTACGGTTAACGTTCAACGACGTCTCCCATGACAAATACCAACTTTCAAAGCTTGTTTCTATTTCGACGATATAAACGCAGCAAATATGATTCGCACGCTTAAGTAGCAACTAGTTCTCCTTCTCGTTTTATAAACTTCACAACGTCAATACGAACGTATGAAACCGTTCTGAAACTTTCATACACTTTTGTCGCTATCCTTTCATTTTCGACAGTCGAATAAATGCTCACTACCTTATCTATCCGCGTGGTGAAATATTTTAACTAAACATTCAAGTGAAATTTATGTAACAGGAAATTAGATTCGTATCGTATTTAATTTATAGCCCTATCACATTTTTGAACAGTTATGTTACGCGAAAACTACCACGTGCCAGCGACTCTTTCCATCAAAATCAAGTTGTTATTTCGAGCGTTTTCGATCATCCTGAAATTTCACCTCGAGCTCTTCCACTCTCGTCTTAATATTTTCGTTACGGATAGATAGATCGCTAGGATTCGATACTCGTGTATCACGGCAATTCCTCATTCGGTCGTAATTATTAATCGTTTAGTAACCGTTGATCAAAGAAGAGAGTTTAACGATCAGCGTGCTATTTCGCAAAAATTTAAGCTTCGCGGGGACGACGGTTTCTTACACGGTAATCCGATAAAATTGCTCAAGAATGTCATATAGGATAATGATATTAACCTTTACGACGACACTTTTAACATTCTCGGCTGCTGGATGGGGAAATAACTGTACAAGGAAATATCAAATCGCCACGTAGTGGAAATTCCGTGGAAGTACCGATACAAGAATGACGAATGGACCGCATCCCGTTTTATTACACAATCGTTGCTGAACACTGTGATTTCGTGACAAACAAGTTTTACAATTGTTCGACTTTGCAAAAAGGAATTAGAATGTGTACGACCTATGTTATCCACGCCGAAGCGACTAATTAAGTCACAGTGTTTTACGATCGTTCGTGTCTAAATGAAAAAGTATTCGCGGCACCTGCTAGTTACGACACGCTCGTAAATACGCGTTCGTCAATCCTTAGGTTTATCTAACTTTATTATAGTTATTAAATTGTTATATTCTTCAAGCTTATATTTATTTCTAATAGATTACGAGGTTTGAAAAACGTTAGTTGAAAGGGGATATCGAGTATCGTGAAAGGAATAACGACCGGAGGAAAACAATACATCGACAGAAATTGAACGCAAAATATCGAGAATGTTTGTCAATGAAAAATTACGTAAAAGTTAATGCAACGAAGCTCGAGTTCGATTTTGCCAACGAGACGAATCGAATGAAATTCCAAAAGCAAAGAATTCGTATTAAACGCATACATATATCAATTTCATGCGCTTTTCCGTTACTATAGCATAGTCGCTATTAAACGTTTAATTTATGCAGGAATACGATCGCCCACGAAATCAGTAACTGGAGCAGAATTACCACTTTCTCGATTGGTTAGCTATACGTTATTTCCCAAAGTCGATATCGATGATCCCGTATGGACGCTGGCAGCGATGCAATGGGGACAAATTATTACTCACGACATGGCTATGATCGACGGAACTACTCAATCAAGTAAATTTCAACTTTTGATCATCTCTTTTCCTCATAAGTCCACTTTTCATTTCTATGTTTGCTTTTACCTTGCTGAAACTTCGGTCGTTGAAATAAAATTCTAGTTAGCGTCCGATTAATCCAGCCCCTGTGATTAAAATGAACATTTAAATGTTAATTACCAGGCAAAGGTATGGATTAATCGGCGATAGATCACGGCTTATTAAATCGTTCTTAAAACTGGTTTAAAGTTAAACGTTACATTTCGATAGAGTGCTTTTAAAAGCGTACGTAGGCGCCTAATCTAAAACATTGCGACTAAATTATGTTCTAATCCCAAGGTTAAAGCACAAAGAGAAATATTAAAAATTTTTTATCACCACACGTTTCTCATAGTAGCTTTTTTACGTATAGGAGATATTAATAGAATATCTCAAAATGACGTCGACCTTATCGATATTCAATCGCCTTACTTTTAATTAACTTTTATGCAACAGAACCGCACATGACTCAATGTTGTACCGAGGATGGGCAATTGGTAGACCCGTTGTTGCTTCACGGTCAATGTTATCCCATAATTATACCTTACGATGATCCCACCTACAGCAAGGCCAATATAAGATGTCTCAACTTCGTTCGTAGTACAACCGACCTTGACCGCGGTTGTGCATCTCGATACAAACCAGCAGAACAGGTTTGCTATTTCTTATACTTGATAGGTCTAGTCGTTTATTGCTTCGTTTATTACTTCATCCACGGAAATCGAGAGTAATCCTCGGCAACACGAAACGACGTGTTCGCTTCGTGAAAATATTGAGAAACATAATGAATTCGCATAAACATAAATATGAAAGCATTACTCGAACGGACGTATCAATCATTCTATCGATTACCGATGCCCCGTGCCACGCTATCATCGACGGTCTACGAATTATTTTGATTCTACCGTCGATGATTTAAGTGTAACGCGATATGTATCCGATTAAGAATACAGGAATTGAAGAAACGAAAAGTGAAGGAAGAGGGAAGAACTAATTTTTGGATTAAAATCATGTTTGTCCTAAAAAAAAAAAAAAAAAAAAAAAATAAATTCCTCTAAACTCGTGAACCTCGAAATTACAATTTTTTTAATTTGTCCGACCACAGCGGCGGTAACATTTGGTTAAAGAAACTTTAAACTTCTTTTCGCAGAAAACTCGTTTTAATTCTTTTCTTTAAGCGCGCGCGTTCTACTCGGTTCCCCGTGGAATTTCAGAATGTCGTAAAATAAATCTTTCAGTTAACCGTCGTAACGCATTTCTTGGATCTCTCTCTGGTTTATGGACCCAATGATCAGCTGGCGGCTAGTTTGCGAGCCGGTGTCGGCGGCCGCATGAACGTCGAGATACGACGCAACAGAGAATGGCCACCTATGGCAACCAACAAGAGCCAGCTTTGCGAAACTACAGACCCTATCGAAATTTGCTATCAGACCGGTAAGCATCGACGAAATCACGCTGCGGCAATACGATTGCGATGAATATTTCCAATCGAATGTCCGTGTCTAATAGACAAGAAATCGGTATGCAATCGGTTACCAAAAAACGAAGAAATTATTTTCATTGAAGAAAAGCTTTCAATTAAAACGCTTAATGGATATTATACCGATATCTTGTTAACTGATGAAAAATTGAACGAATGATTATAATAATTATTTTCCCGTAGCGATTAAGATGTAAAATAGCCGATAGCGTTAATTGTGTAACGTAAGGACAAAATTCATCAACATCTTGTTACCATATTCAATGACACGTGGTATTCGGCTGATTTCATATTCAGCCTGAACGCTCGCGTGTCACTCGTCTTATCATTTGCTTATGTACTGAAACTGTTAACTATTTGAACAGGTTGTCTCACTAACCATTAAACATGATCTTTAATACGTCAAGTACCGTTAAGCATTGACTAATGGCCAAGTTTTGAGCGACAGCGTTTCACGAGGCAACGTTCTGATTATAAGATAGCTTTCGAAGATAAAGAAATTTATAGCCACTAATTATTAAGTGGGCATTGGTTAGTGAAAGAAAAAATATTACATACATAGTCCGATGGTAAACTTGTTATCTTGAAAATCTAGTATATCCCATTCAATAATTGAAGTGGAGAAGTAATTAATTATCTTGGGATTACCAGCGTTTATGAATTCATAATTCATAACTATCAATATAATGTTAGTGAAAGTGGTTCTTGTTACTTAAGTAAAATATTTTCCTAGACAGTTGTACGGTGTAATTGGCACCGTTGATTATTTATTACATTCTTTAAATCCATTTGTTTTTTTTTTTGCAATAAAATATACCCTTTCTTTATCACGTTAGAAATTTTTATTAGACAAATAGAAGCATTTATAGTTATTTAAAATTCTTCTTTTAGGTGATAACCGTATTGCACTACATTGACATGCTGTCCTTTCTAAAACAAAGATTTTCTTGTTAGATTGGTTTCATAAATGGCAACTGCAGTATGTATTTCTTACATAAGTGGTTTTCAGAAATACTATCGTTTGTTGTTAGCTAAATAACGCTATAATTAAAAGATTTGACATTTTTATTTATCCTCTTTGCCCTGTTATTGTATCATCTCCTTTGGGCCATAACCCAACGCCTATTAAAACATTCCGCTTGTAGTTAATAACATGCCACACGTGTTTCATGTGTCTTCGTTATACGTTACTAACGAACGATTTGATTTTTATTTCAGGAGACGTGCGAGTTAATCAGAATCCCCAGCTGACTATTTTGCAAGTAATACTGCTCAGGGAGCATAATCGCGTCGCTGATGCTTTAGCTCGTTTAAATCCACATTGGACGGATGAGACGATATTCCAAGAGGCGCGGCGTATTCTAATTGCAGAACATCAACACATTTCCTATTACGAATGGTTGCCAGTATTTTTAGGTAACGTTATATGTTCGTTGCATTAATAAATATCTGATTATTCGGTAATTAATATTATGTAAATATCGTCTATCTAGGCATTCAGACCACCTATGGTAATAAGATTTTGTACAACACCAAGGGCTATGTAAACGACTATGATAAAAACGTAAATCCAAGTGTTCTGAACGAACATTCGAACGCAGCGTTTAGATATTTTCATACTCTTATCGCCGGCTACCTCAAGTAAGTTCAGTAGTATTATCACAGTTAGTATAACGATATTCCAATCGAATTGGAAGAAAATAAATTCACTGGAAAGTGAAAAAGATTAAGAAGGAAATTTTGTTTTACTCGTTTCGCGAATCTCAGCTTGGTGAACGAGCACCGATTTTCAAACGGTGCCTTGAGGCTGAGCGATCACTTCAATAGACCAGGAATTATCGAGGAATGCAACAATATGGACGATTTGACAAGAGGCATGTCTTATCAGCCAGAAAAAGCCAGCGATCAATTCTTTGACGCGGAGGTACATGAAACGTTTAAACGAATCGCCATCAAGATAAGTCAAACCGTTCAACTTTCATATATTTCAGATCACGGAATTCTTATTCAGAAACGACAGACCACTGGGATCTGACCTTCGCGCAACAGATATTCAGAGGGATCGCGATCACGGCATCGCGTCATACAACAGCTACCGCGAATACTGCGGTCTACCCAGAGCGAAATACTTTACTGACTTCACAGATTATATATCTCCCTCGGTAGGTAGATATTTTCCAAAAGAAGAGATCCAAAATTGTAAATAAGTTTGGTTCGAAATTTCCGAAATACGATAAAACGCAAATATTAGATCGAAATGTACGAAATATTCGTTGTTCGCAGATGAAATAAACATGTGTTCGCTTCTCATCGGAATAAGTATATTTTAACGAGACTACCGGAATTACGAAACAATCGTGCAACATCGTTTGTTCAGTCTTACAAAGAACGGCTATAACTAAAATCAAGATCCAAGATAATTTATTTGTTACACAGTTCATAGTAGGATTTCACGCTATAGGATTTCTTTGCATTTCTATTGCGTAATAGGGCAGAAGTTCACGATGAATTACACATATTATATAATGAAGCGGTGATAAATTCTAATAAAAAGTCACGATGATACACAATTATCATTGTGAATTGATATTGGAATGATATTATCATGTAACAAATGTATACGATAATTTCTCTATTCATAGAACGTGGCGAAGTTATCTGAATTGTATCCCAGTCCTGATGACGTCGAACTGACTGTCGGAGGATCATTGGAAGAACATGTGCCGGGTACACTTTCCGGTCCTACGTTCTTGTGCATTCTTGCCAAACAATTCTATAAAACACGGGTGGGTGATCGTTATTGGTACGAAAGAGGTGACCACCAATCAGCGTTCACTATAGGTAAATGTTTCATGTTCTCATCAGTTTCGCTATTTCGCAGCTAATAGATAAAGATTCTCAATCTTGAGAAAAAGATTTTTCAAAGATTTACAAGTGTGCGACTTCTATGCTTTTGCAGAGCAATTGAACGAGATTCGAAAGGCCAGTATATCAAGATTATTCTGTGATAACGGCGATCACATCACAAGTATGCAACTAAGAGGCTTCCAGCAAGTATCTGCAGCGTAAGTTTTCTATTTCTATATCACGACACGTCTCATGGTTCAATAACTGCCCCATCCAATAAGTCTTTTCATTAATTTCAGTAATCCTATCATGATTTGCGACAACATTCCGTCGGTAGATCTTTCGCTGTGGAAGGATTACGCCCCGGAACTGGCAAATCAAAAATACACCATACCCCCATTTTAAAAAAATAGGAATGATTAACAGTCTCCACGGAATAATTTTCGTATTACCAAATATCAATTCGTTAAACACAATTGAAACACATACACCTGAAGTATTGTTGATAGTTAACGTAAAATTGTAAAAGTTTATGTAATTATACAAGTTGTGCCTTACGTCCTATTAATAAAATGCATTACTTTTTTTAATTTAGTTCGAGCTTCGATATTTTCAAAAGATCGGAAAATTAAAGAAACCAATGGTTCATAAAAATTTGTGCTTTTCCTATATGTAATTTTTCAGCTAAATTTAAAGAACGTTTAATCCGATATAACAGATGACAAAATTGCAATGGGGGAAAAATATGCGTAATCTTACGTGTTTGAAATCGCCGGCAGATTGACATTTTCCAATAATGTTTGCAAGTAATTAATTGACATGTCGTGTAATATCGGTGGTTCCCATTCGTAATCGCTGAAACAATTTACGATATCATACAAATATCGGTATCGGTGATAGATAAGACATTAAACTTAAGATGAAGATAGCTTTCGAAAAAAAATAAAAAAAAAAAATAAAAAGAAACTTGACATAGTTCGTTATTTCAACTATTTCTTCAGTTCAGAAAAAAAGGTACTAATTGTTTGTTGATTCCGTGAAAAATTTGTATACATGAAATTTTGTAACATATAATGTTACGATATTCGTAATTATCTTATTATTAGTTTATTTATAATAAAACGAATGTGGATTTAATATGTACATCATGAGTTGTGTATGTCGAGTAGATTATTATTATAATATCATAGATTGTTAGAAAAGAAACAATTCAGAAAATTGAATGATGCTTATATTCGACTCGTAAAGTCATCGTAATGAAAGAAGAGAAACATTCTCTCGTGATTTATTGAAGTTACAATGCTTTAATTTGCCACATGATATTACTGTATGCTTTATCAAGTCACCGTTTATTTGCAATATATTCTGGCGTAAAATGGAATTTACGACTTATCCCAACACGTTCAATAAACTTTCTTATCTTACACATGTTTACGACCGTCTGAGCAACGTTTCCTATTAAGGAACGAATATCGAATTAATCTCGAAACGATCGCACCCAAAGGGTTCACAATCAAAATGTTTCGGAACAAAATTCTTACCGAGACATACGATATTTCGAGTGTGTAAGATTTCATGCAAAATTAAATACAGATAGTATTTAGAATCGTCGAAGTTCATTAGCAAATTCCTATTATCTTTCTACTTCCTATTATTAATTATTACTAATTACATGCGCATACATATACATTGTTTCGATTATTCATCACATATAACGAAGCAGTTAAATATAGATCGGTATCGTTGCTTACAAATTATTTCACAGATAACGAAATTAATTAAAAATTATATCACAAATCGGTAAAATCTTCTGTCAAAGAAGAAGCTTCGTGAAATTGAAACTTCAATCAGAATGTGTCGTTTGAAAAATAGAATATTTGATGATATTATTTTTTTCACATATTTCATCATAACATTAATTATATTATGTGATATTATGAAATACGGTGTGCCGTAAATCTGTATCAGAAATTTGAGACGTTTTATGGTTAATATATAATCTTGGAATACCTGTACGTGGAATGGAAATAGGAAAGTCTCATGGATATTTTAATAAATAAATTTTAAAACATTAGTTCCTTCAAATGAAATCATTGGAAGATGTATATAACAAAAGGGCTTCTCCGATATTCTATTCTTCCGATAAGAACAGAATTGTTCAAGTTCATGATATTCACATATTTAAACGTACCTGATTGAATAAAGATTCAACAAGAAAGGCTAAAAAATGAAGAGAACAAAATATGAATTATGCAAAAACATTAAATAATAAACAAATTAAATTGTTAAAATGTCCTAAAAATTATTTTGAAAAACAAAATATTTGGATAAATAGAAAGCTATTGATTAAAAACAAGCTGTATATAGTTTCGTAATAAAGACTTTTATTTTTATTCGTTATAGGCATTGGTATAAAATATTTCTGATAAAATACAACAAGTACATGCGTTGTAGAAGTACGTAACATAACATTTACAAAAAGTTATTGCAAAATTAAACGTATGTAATTCCTGAATAGTAGTTAAGTTCTATTAATTAATAACAATTATTGTATAATTAAATACATTCTTGTTGAGTTCGTATGCATTGTAAAATCATTTTTTTCTATGTAAACAAGCCAATCATATTAGTTAGTTCCAAGTATGAAAAAGATAAATATATGTATGCAATTTCTTCTATACTGTATTAAATTATACAATACACTTGTTTTGTTACTGCCCTATGTGGTTGCTTCTGTGTATTTGTTCCTATGTAAAATAAAAAATGTATATCTACCTTCCCACAAATATTTTTTACTGTGACAAAAATGGACAGCTTTCAAGCAAGACCATATTATTAAGATAATACTGTCTTAAACAACAAAGTTCGTACCTCTTGCTTTCAACTTACAAGGCAGTGTAGGTTTTGAAAATATATTTGCAATTTTGTTGTGTAGATGTCTAATGCATTCTGGAAGAGGAGCATTTTCAGTTAGATTCTCTAACAGTGGTCGCTTGAAAAGCCTTTTTGCCTCCTGTCGTTGTTCTGGAGTCACAGCTCTATCATCCAGATGTACCAAATGAGGGAACCAAGATATGACGTATAACCTTTTTTTTTATAAAAATATTTATAACAGTAAAGTATATGTAATCTGCATGTATTCAACGTATGTGATTATTATTTATGTTATTATTAAAGCAGTTGATATATTTCAATTGCTTTTTATATTCATACCTGTACTGAAGATAATCATAAAAGGTACCACCATTTAAATAACTTGGTGCTGCCTTGTTTCCCATAAGGCACAAATATCTGAGGTTGGGTAGACTCTCATAGAGATTCTTAATAAATGGATACAATTCTTCTATATTATTATGATTTAACCACAGAAGCTGAAGTTTTGGCATATGTGGAAAAACTGTGTGATCATCTATATTATTATGGTCTAGGTTTAAAGATGTTAAATTTTCAAATTCTGCCAAAAATTGTAAATTTCTAAAAGTGTAACAGGAAAATAAATCTCATTTGATTGTATGGCTTTTGATCACTTAAACTTGAACATTAATTCATGCATGTATAATTGCATTACATGCATAAATATGTCAAATAATACATACCTACTAAACTTATTATGACTAATATCCAGTGTGTGGAGAGTATTACTATAATTTTCAATAATGTCAAATGGCATATAAAAAAGGTTTTCAAAAGCAAGTGATAAGGAATCAACAACATCTACAGATGGTTTATCTGAAGATAAAGAGTTTGAATGTCTACAATGTAAATCTACAAATATTAGTCTTCCTAAGGAAGTCATAGCAAGTTGTTCCACTTCGTCTGCTTCTTTTTGCAATTCTAACTCATTAGTGTAATCCAACCTGCAAAGAGGTTATTCTATTTAATGCAATAACATCCAGTATTCTCTGATTCAGAGAAAAACGAAGGAAAAAAAAATTCATTCACATGTTTAATATTTTTTAAAGCATCTTAATAACTGGTAAGAAATGTAAAGATATTTTCTGATATAAAATGTATACAACTTATATTTGAAAACTATATATTAGTATATGTATGACTAAAAGTTAACATTAAACTACAAAAATATTGATTATTAACATTAGTAAAAATTTAACACTGTGAGCATTTTATTTCAGGCAGCTTACTTTCTCCCCCCTTTTTAGTATACATTTCTTTGAACACAGATGTGTTAGCTTATGAAATACGAAATTTCTAAAAGTTACATTACACATAAACAATTTTGATAATCTTCTCATGCGTTAATACTAAGAAACCTATATGAATGTATCCATCGTAGAAAATTTACAAGTATATAAATTCTCAATGGATATCTTGGAATGATTAATAAGTTACTGATAAAAAGTCTCACGAAAACACACTTAATCATAATACTTACATTATGCCTCGACTTGTATCACAATACAGGGCAGTAACTTCAAACGAACAATCAACGCGTTAGGATCATGCAATACACTTTTCACTCACTACATTTACCTATACTATTCACCCTAACATTGGTCAAAGCTACAGCTTGCATTGAAAGATAATATTGCGTAAATAGAAGATCATGTAAGGCTGTAAGGCTTCAGTGTAATATGCAATGCATGTAGTGATTAGGTCAACCATAGTGAGTCTTCCTGCAGTTTGAATGATACTGAGCTCTCATCCGCGAAGATAGTACATAAAATTTATCGTTTATCTGATGGCAGTTGACGATAAGATATGGGCGAAACCGATTCGCAATTAAAATACTATCTGTATTGTGAGTGGCTCGAACCGAAACGGGAAACATTGAGGTTAGAAATAGAACATTACATAATGTTTAAAATGCTAGGTAATGTATTAACAGCGTAAGTGAAATGTTGATCATTAGCCAAGATGAACAAGTAAAAATATATAATACGAAGGACTTACCGAATTTTCCTGCATATTTCGTTTTCAAATCTTCCCACTGAATGAGATTATGAAACTTCGAACACTGTATTGTAGTGAGATGGTGCTGCGTTACCATTTGGAATGCATGTAAACTGTTAATATGGTTGAGAATCGAACGAAACGTTTTACGACATCGATTAATCGTTTTATCATTCTGTATTTTTCAGTTTGGCGGTAATCGTGCGTTATGTACCATTATTTTTTTTATTGCAACGAGCTGAAACAAGTATATTACTGCTGTTTAAAGCAGAAAGTGAGATGACATTCGTAGAATGCGTATTACATAAAAATTTGTGATCTAAAGTTCAAATTTTTATATCTTCCATCCATTCATTAATTTCTTCAGCAAAGTAAAGATGAAAATAAGGTAACGTTTGTAAGATATTTAATGATGTAAGATCATGATCTTAAGTTAAAATGGCTGTGGTAGATTTGTAGTTAGAACTTTCATATTTTTATTCGCAATATAAAAATTATGACATTTGATAATATTATTTAATCGTGTGTCAGCGTTTTCAAATCTAATTCGAGAAAAATAATACTTCTGCTAAGTTCTACCATCTACACACACGCACCTTAACCTTTATATCTATTTTACCTGTATATTACGGCAAATAATACTATAATCCCTTTGTATTAATGTATTAAACAAATTTATATATGTAAAACCATCTTTCTCTCACATCAGAAAGATATATCTTACATCACAAAGATCTGCCACAACCACAACATTATATTACACCAGAGAGATTATGCTAACGAAATACAAACGAAACATAATGGGAATAATAATTCATTATAGAGTTAAAGTCCATATACATGTTTATTTAAAGAGCTAATGTGCATTTAGTTTTTACATAACATTGCTCGTATCGTTATCGACACGTTTCACAGACAGTCAGTAACACCATTAATATCTACATATAAGCTATATGTCGAACAACAGCATCACACGTGTTGGCGACAATCGGCTGTCATAATTATCGTTTGTCTAATAAAATTCGTGACAAAAAATCTAACGACGGCTTTTGTCTTTTTTCGTCGATTATTCTCTTTCGTCAGAACAATCGTTATATTAAACAATAGGTCAGGATTTATCGTCGTGTATAGTGCGGTTGCCTGTAACAGATTATGCTCGACTCTATATGTTCACAACACTTCGACGCGTGTATTTGCACGCGTATTTTCAACGGGCAGTGACTGATAATGAAAGCAAGCGCCAAAGCGAATTTTACAATACCGTCATGCCTTCTACGGTGAAATTTATAACGAGTATTTGAAAATTTTACAGCGACACGCATACGAATAGAACATTCGTTCTGTCGCTCCTGTAACTCACAACCTTCACTCTCCCGTACAATTTAAATCACCTCCGAGGCAATTTGGACCTTCTTGCAACGTCTCGACTCATTCTTGGTACGATTAGTCTATAACAAATAGCGTTTCAATAACAATAACGTTTATTGTAATGCGATGTATCGGGAATCGGTTTTAATTAATGGCACAATAAACAGAAGATGATTATTGGAATCTTCATCTTCGAGTGAACCGGCTTTAAGGCGTGCTTGTACACTTGTTGATAAAGTGTCAGACGAGTCATTAACACATTCGATGCAGATTATGTGACGTATCTTCGTTCCTTTAAATTGTTTATCTTTTTCGCCCAATTTATTGCCTTTTTCCTTCTTGAAATTTTGAAAAAAAATATATGTGATTTGCATTCTGTTTATTTTGTCATGAAAAATTATCTCTTTACCGATTACAGCTTCATTTATAAGAAATTTTACGTATATATCGGCTAAATCATATTTTAAATATTCCAAGAAAAAAAAAAAATAAATTACGTTACATTAATAACTAACAACGATAAGGTTTAATAATATGCTATTCATTGTATCTATTTCGTGTTGACTAAAAATCGAGGAAATCAATCGCCGTGTTATCGTTTTCAACTTTCTTTTATTGTACATTCAGAGTTACATGACAGACTATATTAAGTCGCGGAACAACGTTGCTGTTCAATACTTTCAAGCACAAGAAAGTTTTCAAAGATATAACTAAACGTCTCACAATCGTATTCATATACACGTTCGTGTCTTTTTTTTTTTTTATTTTCACAATTTCGCTTAAATAAAAGATTCCGACGAACTGTTAATTCAGATAGAAAATATGAAAATATCAAATTCGTAGTTAAAGCATGTGTACAAATACGAAGGCGAATATTTTAAATTTTACTCAAATTCGTTAAACTCCTAGTGCCCATCAAATTATTATTAATATTATAGCTATTATTTTGTTGCATATGTCGAATATTTTTTCTTCTTAACGTTTCTTCAATAACATCGACTATGGAAATGTTATTTAAGGAATTAAAGGTAATACAGAGAAAACTGTACAATAACATAATGTCAAAGTATCGGGCAATAGAAGACTAAATGGCTTAAAACTGAAATACGTACCGGTATTGTTTAATTCTTCGATTCTGCATCGTCGAGTCAACATCGATTAAACTTTAAAAACCTCTTTAATCATGATTTATTGAAAACTCTGTCATTCAAATATATATACACATATATACATACACATATATATGTATATATATATCTGTGTATATTCCTGTTGATATACGTGTGTATCTTTTATTCCTCGGTATAACAGCGTATATAATGTCTATACAAGACACATTTAGGGCAATATTGAAACTCGTTTAAAATATAATACTTCATCTCAGTGATATTCCTTACACGATAATTAAGCCAACATTTGTTTGATCAATCCGTCTCTAGTTTATTTCTGCCGATGATTACAAGAAGACATTTTTAATTATTTTTAACACTGTTCCACGTCGATCTCTTCTTCAACGTTACACAAAAACGCTGGAACTATTTTATATTTTTATACATATATATATATATGCGGGTATCTTTTGTTCTGAACAAATTTCGTTTTTAAACTCTGAAAATACCGTCTGTTTAACAATGGAGGGAGATATTTTGTTTGCCAGAGTCGAACGAAAATCGATCGTTCGATTTTTCACCACTTCGAAAGCACAACGATCTTGTCACTGGACGTGAAGGAGACTTGCACAGGTCACGATCATTATAGTTCGTTTTTCTTACATTTAAATACGCTACAGATACAAACATACAATGAGATTACATTTTAATTACCGCGAGCGTATCGCGCGCGGCAAAAGGAGTTTCGCTGTTGCGCGAACGAAATGATATTTATTTGTCAAACGCATCACGCATGATTCGTGAACTGGAATCGCGCGGACGATTATTTACAATCGTCAAAAGAAGAAGGAAGGAAATGAAAGAACAATCGATCTGTGCAGATGATGGTAATCCTACGAATGGTTTTTAAGAAATTAAATATTTGCATTTTATTATTCGTTGTCGAACAAAAAGAGCTTGGCTTGTCTCGTAATCTGGGGCTCGAGTAAATTGACCGTGAGAAATCAGTTGAATGAAGAGTAGAATGCGACGCAAGGGAGTATAGTATATATTTATGTACGTCGGTCGGTTTTCCGCGAGGCAAAGCGAGTTAGAAGGAAGTTTTTCCGAAAATAAAGTTTCCGGCTGCGGTCGGCTCGTCCGAGGAGAAATATTGCTTCCAGAGGTTGGTGAATTTATCCCAGGTAATTTCCTGACCCTGTACAAAGAGAAACGATTCAATGGAATTAATGTTCCGCCCTGAGCGTCCTATCCTTTGTACGAATCTGTCGCGTGATTTTCACTTACGACTCCTAATTTTTTGAAAGCCTCCCTGGCCTCAGCCTCTGCGACACCGTGGTATCTGCACACGTTACAGAATTCGTTCTCGTCGATCGATTTGTCACCTGATCAACAGAAAACGCCACATTCTTTTGGTTAGTCGTCAATTTTCCGCATTGAAAGTGACATTAAAGTAACGTTACAAGACTCGTTTATTTCTAAGCGACGAACACCTTATAGCTACGTGGAACTTTCTTAGAACGCTCTTCAAATAAGAATATCTTTACTTGCGCCAGATTTTTTTTCAAGTGGATAGATCAATATAAAAGTAGTATCGTGAAATAATCACGTAAAACTTGATCAACTCGTAAGGACTACGGAGTACAGTGCAAATGAAAGAGGAAAGTGCTGACGGGTCAGAAGAGATGGGAAATCCTCATGGATCATCAGATCCAGAGACATGCCCGTGGCCCTTTCGGAAAAGGGGTACCTGGATAGGTCAACGTGACCATATTTGGTCCTGGACGACTGTAAAAACGTCGCGTGTGATGGGAGTACGGAAATCGTTAAAAAGGGACGTTTTGTTGGAAGAGGTTGTTGTTGTCGTTAGTCGTTACGAGTTGATTTAGTTGCTCCAGTTGTAATACATTAATTTATTAAGAAATAAGTTCCAGTTAAATAATCATAGTTTTCTGCTCTATCATTTGTAAATAAATATATAAAATGAAATCACTATAAGTATATACGAGTATACTCGTATGTAAGAGGCGAAGGTATTTCTGAAATTCAATATCGCGGGACTTGGTAAACAAGCTCCGAATATTTTTGTATTGATCATCATTTATTATTTTGAAAGTTTCTGTATGGCGTGGTTGCGAAATTCTTTCATAAATATTTAACGAAATTTCCGAAGATATTGGAAAAAGTGTATCCGAATTTTTTTTCATGATTCTGGGAACTCGAAGCACCATAAACTTACCAGATGCATCGAACAACTGGAACGTCACAGACATGTACGCTTGTTGCCATTCGGATGGGTTCGATGGATTTTTTGCGTATTCTTCCCACAGTGAAAACCATTCATCTCGACTAACCTGAAATAAACAGGAGAAACGGAAAGTATGAGTCAGATGTTTCAGCTCAGATCTTCCAACAAAAGCAGCTTTGAGTCGTTTCTTTCGGATATGTACAGCAAAGTACCGCTGGAATTTCAACAATTTTACATCACTCGACGAAACGAAACGAAGCACGTGTAATTAAATCCTTAAAATATAATTGAGATAGAAGATCAGTACAACTATAGTAAATGTTATATTCGATAGAAATCCGTTTACCTGACCGTCTTGATCTGTATCAGCTCCTTGCCTTAAATTATCCCACATTTTAAGCAAAGTATCCCTTATACTTTGAGCTTTGGGATTATCGGCAGACCAACCTCTGTTCTCATTGATTCGCTAAAACAAAGTGAAAAGAATCGTGTAAATATCGTTTTCTAAAATACGAAATAAGTTTGAAAAATGTAATGGCTCCTGTCTCTACGAAAGAGTTGAATATTTGTTACTATATTTCGACATTACTCTTTAACTATCTGTATCGGTTCTTCGACGGTCAAAGCTGAAAATCACTAAATAATAAAATATCGAATGCTTACTTGTATAGCAAGATCTAGATCCTTCTTATCAATCGCACCACTTTGATTGAAATCTAGGAACATAAAAAGAAAGCATAGATATAAATGTTATTTTTAGTAGCAAGTAAGATAACAAAATAGCGAAAATTCCCTTCCGATCCGGCTCTGTCCATTCCATTAACCTTTAATCAATGATAGCTCGAAGCTATCGTGAACAACCACAACGTGGCTCGTAGTTCGTACGACTGGTACAGTCGGCGCGAGCCATTACTATCCTCGATATACGACATGACTGAATCTTCTCAGAGATTGGGCAGACAGAAGGGAAGGACAAGGTGAGAAAGAAGTTGGTATTTGGCACGAGACCAAGGGGAAAAAAGGATAGCGGAACGTTCAACGTTTATGTCAGGATAGTGTCAAAGGCATCGCCGCATTAAGTCGACACCGGCCGTTTGAGGTAGCGTTGGCCTCATCAGCTTATCGTTTCGCACGCGTCGATGATCGAAACAAAACCTTGCCGTGCCTCGTTGAAAACTTTTCACAGGGGAAAAGGGGCTCGATCACGTAGGCAGAACACGTGACAAGGAATCGATGTAATGAAATATGGGCATGAATAAGATAAGGGTAGCCAGAGGGATGGTATTTTGGCCTGTATCCAGCAAGAGCTGTGTGCAAGATCTGACGTTAGACCGGTGGAAAGGACGGTCTCTCGTCGATCGTGCCATTCATCGCTCAGAACAAGGTCGTTGTCGTTCTCGCGACGTTTGAATCGGACGTCATTAGTTTTCGCAAAGTCGACCCAATTTCGCAAGTCGACTTTTCTGCCCCTTTTCAGGTGTCACCTACTATCCTTAGATTCCTCCGGGATTCATCCCGTTTATTAATTCCAATTTTGCCGAGTGAACCCTTTCTCTTCCGATGCTTTTCTACTTATTTCGCCTACTGTTCCTTCCCGTCTCCATTTTTCTTCTTCTTTTTCTCGCTTTCTTCTATTTTTCCTGCTCTTTGTTTATATCCTCCTCTGCGTGGTTTTGCCTCGATCGTCTTATCAAATAGTGATTACAATTCAACGATGTAAAATATACAATTCCGAAACCCGGCGGCAGTCAATTTTTACCGAGGTCACGATGAAATAATTTAGCAGAACGAACGATTGGGAACACGCTAGATATCTGGTGGTTCCGTACGACGCTAAACTATGGGGATCTTTTATCCGATGTTAAATTGATTAGGAGGCACGTGTATCTGTCTAATATAGCTTCTACGCTACATTTTGACCTAGTATCGGAATATCGTGGAATAATTCTCGTCAACCTTTCGTTATTATTTTGTTGCTTTGTATTTTAACAAATAACGTAGAATTTGAAATATATAGTTTAATCTACAGCGACTGTACGAAGTTTACAAAAAGACAATTCTACCGAATCGCACACGAAACAACAGTTTCACTCTCAAGGAAGGATATATCTAAATTTTTACCTCGATAACTGGAAAAATCCAGAGAGAATTATTTCACGAAACACGGGGGAGTCGTAAATTACGTAAAAATTTATTATTCCAAAGCAGCCTGTCGAATTAATATATTTATTGTCACGATCAAATCAAATCAATCGCGGCAAAATCAGGCGACTCGGCTCCATACGTATAAACCACTAGTTTTCAAACGAAGATTCGCAATTCATCGCACCGTTCACGGCTTCTCTGGGTCACGGTGAAATACCGTATCGACAACGAAGAACAGCCCCGCAGGATATGTTTAGCAGCCGATCGACGGTCAAAGAAGGGAAGAAAGTAAGGGGCTAATGAGGGCCACGAAGCGTGTACACGCCTGTGACCTCCACACGCTCCACACAGGCAGGCAGCCAGCCTCATCATCGCATAGCGCGACTGATCGTGCTAACGCAGTTCCCGATGCGCACGTAACCACACTTACCGATTCTATTCGCAAGTTTCGTTCTCTAATTACGCGTGAAATTTACGTCAGTCTATTATTCGCATCCGCCACACTGTCATCATCCGTGAGAAGTATCTCTGCGTTATATACACATGCAAAGGTACTTTCAAAACTTTAACGCTGGAAGATACCCTGCCAGAAATTTTGGCGCTTGTATGCGTCTACGTGAATGGCCTTTCTCGAAAATACACAGAACTGCGAATAAGTCGTATGAATGATTGCCCGCGCGCTACACACACGACGAACATAGAAACATTGCTCCGGTACGATAGGCGTATACGGTGAACGTGTAATTTCAACGCGACAAGACATCCCCCTTAACCGCGTCCATTGTTTATCTGCTCCTGTTCATACCATAAATAGGTGTCCAGTCTGACTCACTTTTGCTCAACCACGCCAACACATAGGTGCCATAGAGAGACCGAACAAAACGGCCCTGTATAGCCTTGATTCCGTTTTCAGCCCCCAAAAATACCCTCGAGAGGATGTCGTCTACTCTTCCTCCTCCAACCTTTCCGGACCGTATTTCATTTCGCTGGAAGCAGCGTGAATGTTCGCGCTGCTCTCCGCGATAGCCCCGAAAGGGGCCACCAATGGAAGAAGATTGTTAGCTGACCCGACTCGATTCGTAGAAGAGCTACGAGAAACGCGTTAAGATCCAGGGAACGACAATCGGTTTTGTTATTTCGTTACCAGGCAACCGACGACGCTTCTTGGGGAAAAATCGTAACCGATTCGCGACGAAAGCTTAACTATACCAGTCTCGTGGTTGATGGTCGTGAACGTTGGTTCTGATAAGGTGGCCATGAAATTTTCTTGGCACAATTAGGTGCCGTTAGGGATGCGTGATGATCGGCATGAAATCGGATTACTCGGGAGCTTAACGATCATGTTTGATATCGAGGAAAGCTTTGAACGTGGAATGCGTGGAACGAATTCGTTTAAACGGATTTTTCCCCTATCTTTGCTCTCTCTTTTTTTTTTCTTTTTTTAGTGTTTCTAGTTGGGGAAAAATCCAATTAAAGCTGTTATCTGATAAATTTGCTTTGGTGTTAAAGAAACGTGGAACCTATTGATTTGTTCTTTGTACTAGACGGCGATCACCTCGGAGGGAATGTAAATGAAAATGAATTTTAAACGTGGCTTTGAAATAAATTGCTTTGAAATTTTGAAAGCAAACGTCTTGCTAGATTGTCGATCAGGTTTTACGTCAGACTGTACGCACAGTACGGGACGCAACAAATTAATTAAAATTTGTCATTCTAACGCAAAGAGCCAAGAGCTTCTTTTGTAAATAAATTGCTCGATGTCAATGGGACGGTTCAACGATAGGCGAAGATAATACAGCGATAAGCATAAAACAGAATAAAACTCAACTGCGAGGATAATTGACGTGGATCTTTCAAATTGACGCTGTGGAAAATTAAGATTTTATAAAATCGACGCAAAGTGCGAAGGCTATCAAGACAAAACGTAGTGTACTCACCGAAAAAGGTGTTGAAAACGTAGAGCAATTTCGTTTTACGGAACTCTGACAGTGGCATCTTGTCAATCTGCAACAGAGAGGAACAAGGGAGTTGTTAAGCGTGTCCGTACGTTCGTGTGTGTCATGTTAATATTCATTCTCCGATCGAATGACGATCAGGGTCGATTGTCTCGAGCGACCGACCCTTATTTTATCTCGTCAGTAAAAAGTAACCGCGGCTTGCTTTTTATCGAGCTGCTTTGTACAACGCCTCGATATTTACAAGGCCGTCGTGAAGACACAAAGTCAGCTTAATTCAGGTACATCGACAGGTGTTTTCCGATATCTGGACAATAATTAAAAACTTTCGAATCTTATTTTCGTGACGATCCTCCGATTCGCTAACGAGCCTTCTTAGACATGCGACCTACTTCAACTAATAATGAGAATTCTTCAGACTTTGAATTTGTAATTGAGAAAATTATTCATTGTTACTAAAATATTCATATTCGATATTCCACAATTATCCACTGTCGTGGTGCTGGTATACTCTACTAATAAAGGAATTGAAATAATTGCAAATAATTTCCCTGATATGTAAAGCGTCTAATTTATGCTCGTATATGGCTGCTTTGATTTAACAATGACACAACTCAAAAAATATAAAGTCTAGAGCGAACGCGTTTAAAGATTTAGGAAGAGATCTTCGCGAGTCATTTCAACGATATTATAAGACTGACTTAACACAAGATAGGCCATTATTCGCGAAAACGATACCTTCCACTTGCAGCGTCACGAAACAACTGAAGATGTGCCAGTGTTGTTACTTACTGGCCTTGGAGCAAAACTAAAGCCAGATTGATGGCGGCATAAGTAATCGTTTTTCCCCCTGACGCGGAACTAATGCAATTACAGATACATCGTTTTACATGATAAAAGTAGAAGCACAAGGTAGAATTGTTCTTTTCGCTGAAAGCAGATATGAACTTTTCTGAGTTGTGCCACTGTCAAAGCGAGGCAGCGATACCTTTACAACGAAAGCATCGAACATGTTTATTCAAGAAAAAAGAAAAATCGAATTGTCTCCTGATTATTTGAAGCGAGATATGAGAACTTTAACGAGGAGTTTACAAATTATTGAACTCTTATTTTACGAGACGTGGTCTTACGTTTATTCGGTGGAGAAATTTTGGAAAAAAAGCTGCTGGTCCTTCCTTTTGCCCCAAACTGAAATGACTGACATACTCACAGAAGGCAACCCTTTATATAATAAGATTTAAAAGCCTTTCCTTGCCGAAGATAACGTGTCTATTTGAGCGTTTAATGACGTACATTTCGCTATAATGCCACAATAATACTGTAGATGTAATTTAAGATATCTGCAAACATCAGAAATGTATTATTGACCGTAACGTGACGTAAATTATGCTCAAGTGATTCACACGGAACGAAACATCGCTCGGAGCCTGTTCTTTCCCTTTTCGTCGAATCGTATGTACCTGGTACCATCGACCATCGAATTTTACTTGCGGTATAATATTAACCGTATTAATAACGATTCCATCGAGGTTCGGAAACTCTTATGTGCCTACGGCGATTATGCATTCCTACGTAAAATACAATGGTAATTCTCCTTTATCGAATATTTAATCAACCTCTGACGTATTTAAGAAGAATCGAAGTATATCTGAATGCTTTGTCGTAAACATATTAAGCAATTAGGGAAAAATCTACTGCCTGGTTGCGAAACATAATTTTCATCATCTGTCGAGTTATCACGTGTGCTGAATAAATTTGTTGCGTTTATGGTTACCGGCTTCCTTGAATCTCACGTATACATATTTCATTGACTATTTTCTCCAGCTCCTTCAGTGAATATCTGGTAGTTTATGATAATAAACTTGTCGAAATAGCTTCTACGATATTTATCGTATTCATCTTTCATTCATGACTTATAGCGTCTTAATTCGTTATACGTAGGAAGTATGCGAGTATCGATAATAATTTCTATAGTAAGATATTTTAGAATTTATCAAGATAAAATTAGAATCTTTGACATTGATCAAAATCAGATCAATTCTACATTTACGCTTTAAAGCGTAAGCCATAAATCCGCTATTTTAAGAATGAAAACTTCTTTCTTTCTCTATTGGTTTTTCTTCTGCTCTTTCTTATTACCATTTTCTCGTAATGTTCAATCATCGTTCACTGTAATTTGCACGTGTGATATTCAGTTTAGAGAAAGCAGAGATCAATTAACCTCGTAATCCAATTACCACCTATTATATAATAAGGACGTTCGTGGTTAACTTGCGCTAGAAAATCCGAGCAACGATCTTTCTGCACGATACGAGTATCATTAATCGTCGTATGATTTGTAATAAATAAAAAATAATAACGAGTAATCAGCTCTGATAGCTATCTATTGAAAAGAGCCGCAAGAAAGTAGCTACAGCCAACATTGTAATCGTGTATAACTGTATATCATTAGAAGGTGGTATCGCGTCAAGGTGAATGTTGACGTCAATCTTTAAAGTGATTAACGTTGCACGGTAATCTTTTCATTTGAAAATGTCCGTGCTCGTGAACGTTTCCATGTAACTCGTCGTTTATCAATTTTCCAATCAACACTAGCGAAGATTTTACGACCTAAGAGCTCCTTTCACCGTTGATGGTGTACGATACATTATCTTCTAATTTCATAATAAGTAAATTGACCGCGAACTTTGTTGAAGTCGAACGGTTAGCGAATTTCTGCCATCGTTCGAATAGTTTAATGGCAACTTCTAGTCGCCATTATTGGCCGTGCAAGTGTTGCTGGTTTGCAAACAGCTCGCCACGACTTGAAACTGGTTAACTTGTAAGCAATTTCCCCATTGATTGAACTTGACTGTAAACTGAAATAGTTTGCGTCGATTCCTGTACGTAAGTTTTTTTTCCGAATTGATTAATTAACAAGTCGGTAAATAGCGTAGTTTGTTCGCGCGTATTATGGAGGGTCAATTAAAATCGTAGATAATCAATTTGCTTGAACGTAAGCGCACTTGTATAGTCGAAGTCTTCTTCCGTTTATACCGTGTGTAAAATAACAGATACTTTGAAACAATTTTTGTTTTTTTATTCTCGATCCTCCAACAGCCATGCAGAAATTTAATTGAAAAAAATTACTTCGTGAAAAAATGTTTTCAGTCAAGCTATTATCCTGTACTGCACTTCCAGTCAATTGTGATCAATAACTTGATAACAATGTGAAAGTCTTTCCACCAAAAAAAAAAAAAAAAAAGAAAAAAAAAACAAATAAAAAATAAAAACATGGAGAGAAAAGAGAAAACTTTTAATAATTATAATTATCGCAAATCGATAAAAGCTTTCAATACACGTTATAAGCAAAAAATGAAGCGTGAAGTAAAAGAGATAATAAGCCGATAAATTGTTGTGCTTGAAATTCGGCGACGTCTGCAAGATAAGGCAGTCAGACAATATGGCGATGCAACACAAAGATCCAGAGTAAGCTTTAAGTCCATTGTTTCCACTAACACTATGAACAACCTCGATTCTCTAGCAACGTAAAATATACGTGAAACCAGCTCCTACGTTGCTGTCTTGTTATCTGCTGCTGCCAATATATCAACCTGTCAATACGCTAAATATTGTACAGATTTGATGAGATATACATGTATATACGTGGATCTCCAATAAAAAACCATCTCAATGATTCTCGTGGGTTGTACTATATAACTTGGCTACTATATCGAACTATTTTATACACCTTTTTTTTTTTTTCGTTCATTTATTCGCTTTTTATTTGCTGCTCTCTCGTTACTGAAACTGATGCATCGGATAAAATATTTTAGAGCATCGAATGGATATGAGTGAAATGGTACGATATCGATTATAAACTTGTTGAAAGGTAAGTTATCAAAAGAGCTTGTTTGTGCGTATTTTCAATGGAAGCCTGCATCATACGTCGATACGTATAATTAATATTATAATTAATATCGAAGGCTCCTTTACGATTTGACAAACTAGGTATTAAATCTGCATATCGTAAACCTTTATCGCTAAATAAAGACGCGACCGTGAAAGATTGAAAGGGTATAGTTTATTTTTAGCCCACTGGATATGGAATTTTATTGGTGGAGCAATTACAAGATAAAGTAACGCAGGAACATACTGTGTCATCAATCGAAAGAGAAATATAATAGATAAGTTACGATAAAGGTAGATATAGATAATTTTCTAAGTAGAAAACGCAACGACTACGACTACTTACGTTGCTGTACAACGATTGATATAAAAATTCAGTTTCAAATTAGCTGTACGACTCGTTATTCAAATCTCTGGATTAAAATATTTCTCGGTGGAGGGCAAAAGTACCTAATCCCGGTATAATTATGGTCCAAGTTAGCAGAAACTCGTGATTACCAAATGGGAGTTCGCGTTATTATTAATTTCAGTATTATTGCAACCAAAAAGTAAACATACTACCCTGTTATTTTGAATAAAAGCAAATGACACATTATACATGGCGGAACATTTTTATATACAAATATTTAATACCAGAGTCAGAAAGCTTGCAAATGTTAATATTATTTGTAAACTATTTTTTGATTTTCTAATATTATCGTCGTCGTAAAATTCTAATTAATAGTGTATAATATATCTCTAATAGTAAACAATACTAATAGTAAATAATAATAATCCCTCTTGACAAGAATTTCTTCCCGCAGGAATTTTTTCAATTCTGAGAATAGATGGGAATCAGCGATAAGTATATAAATCTGGCAAATAACGTTGCTGAGATAATAAATTGTATTTTAAGATATGACACCTCTATAAGGGTATGCATTATCTTGATAGAAGATGACGTTTCTCTTTGCTAAACTTGGTGAAATTATTTGCTGTTTAATATACATATACAGAGTGTCCCACAGCATCATCGGGTAACCGATTCGGCGATGGATTCTGGACACGAAAACAATAAGAAAACGTTCGTAGAAACGTGTACTCTGTTTGATCCTGTTTGCGAGTTACAGCGAGTTTTATATCGGAATAATTCTATCGAAAGGTGGAAATAGTTGAAATAATTTCACCTACTCATTTACAAATAGAATTCAATATCTAACGAACAATACGTGGAGAAATGGAGAGTCTAACACATTGATAAAACGTCTCCAATCTTGTCTCGTGTTCGGATGCAAAAGAGGTCATTTCGAATACCTCTTGTGTAGGTATGCAGATACAGTTTGTTCAAGAAGAAACTCGCCATAACTCGGAAACAGGATGAAATAGTTCTACATGAACTTCTTTTTATCGTTTTCGTGTGAAGAATCTACCACCGGAGCGGTTCATACGGCAAATGAATATCCGTTGCACTAAAAAATCCAGAGGTGCTGTTACTGCTATACTTGGTTCCAAGAAATTTTCAAACGAGCCATATATCTCGGGATTACTTTTTAACATTCTTTCTTTATTACCACAAGTTCTATGACGTAGGATTTACAATAGTATTTCTCTCAAAGAAATCCTTATGTGAATAAAGATTCCAATTTCTTCCACTTCCAACTTCTTTCCTCGATCACCGTACGAACCGTCGAAACTGGACGAGAGGCGCAAATACGTAAATATACGTACACGTATTTCTGTGCTACTAGTAATACGATTTACATATCTCAGGGAATAAAATATCTCGGAGAAATAAAATTTTACCGATCAAAAGTCGCATGATGATTCGCTCGCAAGGTGTATCACGCCACCTGTATGGATATTATAACGAGCAATGAAAGATATAAGCGGGTCGAGAGAGTTAGAGCTATAAAGGTCGAACTGTGTTATGGATTTTCTAACGCAATGTCCGCGAAACGGAAAAACGATAATGCGTGCGGCTTGTAATGTCGATCAAAGCAAACGGTTAGACGGTTATACATATTGGATGACGTTGTAGAAATTAAAGTAGAGCGATACAACGTAAAGGTTATTTTGTTATTTCCTTTTTACTTCCTTCTTTTTTCTTTTTTAGATATCAAAAAACAAGTGAGAAGAAATAAAATTTTACCGTATGGATTCGGATAGAAAATATTAAAATATGTTTCCTGTCCTCTTTATTAATTGTGTCCGTATCTAGCAAGAGATGCATAACGCATAATCTATTTCTTTCGTCAGTCGCTTTCAGTGTTTAATTAAAATCGTGTTCAATTTAGTGTAGAATGCGTGGCTGTTATCACTAGAATGATCGTATTGTCTCTATAGTTTCGTCGCGTCATGCGGAAAATCCAAAGGCATATGCGAAATCGCTGAAAAATAATAAAATACAAGACGGGAAGTCTAATTTTCTTATGCTACTGAGTTATTAATGTGATTTAATTTTTATCGCAAACACATGGAAATTACAGGTGCACTTGTTTTATCCATTTTTAATCTCTTTCATCCTTCGACTTCGTGTACGACTGTGGACTCGGTATAACAAAATTTTCATAAAACACACAAGTATGGAGCGCGTGGATATGTTTAATGTTTTCGTTCTAAAATTAACGTCACAGATATCGCTAGTTTACCGCGAAATGTCGATAAATACGATTTAATGGGAAAACTAGGAAATCCGGATCAATTTGTTTTTCATTAACAGTGAGTTTACTTGAGTAAAGGAAATAAAAAGAGTTTTATTTGAACCTAATATTTTTCATCGCTTCCAAATTTAATGGAACTTTTTCTTCTTTGCATTTATAAAATAAACGTTTATATACTTATACGTAACTTTAATGTACATTGGTTTAAAAAATTAATTTGATCATTTCTTCTTTCGAAAGCCTTTTTGATAAAGGATTGTAATAGTTTGTAATAGTTCCTTTTAAAATATCATATTTAATAATTTCCACGCTCTTTTTATATGCTGGCGATAAAAACAAAATTTCATACACAATTAATTTTATATATAAATACCATCGATTAAATCAAATGCGTTTTTAATGTTCGAGCTGCGTATTACGTTTTAATTATCCTTAGCGACAACCCCGATATAAGCTGCTTAATCGCAGTACGCAAATTAAAAACTTCTCGTTTCTGTAAAAGTTAAAATCAAAATTATGCATTAATAGTTAGTACGTCATAAACTTTCATCGATACGAAACAAAATTGTTATATTTGAATTTTTTCTGGCGATAATTGCACGATACAAATAATTGCTAGTGTGGTATACGAAGCGAAAACTTTTCCATTACATTTGCATTAAAACCGCGCAAATCTTCGTTTATACGGAACGAATTCCCTGGAACTTTCAATCTCGTCGATGGTAATCAATTTCAGCAATTTAATCTCGCACTGCGCGCGAGCTAGGAACTTTGCAATGCCTCTTAAAACGAAAATCTCGCGTCGATACTTAGGTACGACGCGGATATTTGTCGCGACGAGACTATTAGAATTTCAATTTTCCCGACGATAATCGTTGTGCGTGTAAGGAGAAAGAGCATTTCGTAGAATTTTCATGGAGCTACCTACACTTTCCGTTGTGTTCGGCAGGACAGTTTTCACGATCGTGCCTCCAGTTCGAGCGACAAATGAAAAATTTCAAACGAGAAAGCCTCTTATTCCATGCTACGTCTTACTAACGCTCGCAAAGGAATGAAAGTGCAAATTAAATTGCGTCTCTTGCAGACGATAAAAAATATGAAAGTCTCGTCGAGCTACGGTTCTCCCCTATCCTACTGATTATTACAATTGGAATAAGATGGAAACTTATTCTTAGAGGAAGAAACGTTGTCGTTAATAAAATAGCTTTGCGTCGTAGGTTCTTTCTTCTTCAAACAGGTACCTTATAAACTGGAAAAGCGAAAAGGAACACGAAAGGGGTCGCAAGACGATCCTTATGAGAACTGGATTCCATAGCGTGTCGAATAAATCACCGACGGCCATTAATACTCGACAAACAAAATAAGCAAAACGTCCCGAGCAATTTCATTTCCAGTTTGGATTGCGTTAACGAACGTTTTATGATTTGTCTACATGGTCAAATGACAACGTGAATTTATACTCCTTTCTCGTTTCAAACATATCCCGCGATATGGAACGTTTCTACGTCTCGTATGTGATTGGTAAAATGGAGAAGTTAAATTATCGAGACGAATATTGAAAATCAGAGTTTAAAAATAATCGGACAATTTCGAAAGTATGTAGATGGCAGAAATTCGTAAGATCACGAGTCATACTCCCAGTGATATGGCATTGGTTTGATTGCGTACGATTGATCGCATTTTATTATAAATTTCATAGGAATAGATAGATGTATGTATAAATGTGAACGAGCTAATACGTAGTCGCGAAAAAGTAATATTTTTGAATAAATTTCCACGTTATATGTCTTCATAAATATGCCAAGTGAAGAGCTCATATTCTAGTTATTAAAAGAATCTGCAGACAGTGAAGCGATGAAAGTCTTTATCAACACATTTATGTGAATGATAGAACTTCATTTTCTCTTCATGTAGAAGAATGTCTTAGCTCGAAGTATCCGCTGGTTTCTCGCATGAAAACAATATTTCAAAGCAAATCTCCAGTGGTTTCAATATACTGCACCTTCGATCCTAGCGGAAGAAAAATTAGTTTGACTTTTTAATGCGTTACTCTAACACCATTGCCGATAAATATCACAGTTATTGAAGCATCATAGGTCTGCTATAGGAGAATAAAAATTATATCTGTTTTATTTTCGCAAATCCGTTCTGTGGAGGAAAGCCGGAGGAGGTGTGCACCTTCCAAGATTATTATTATGATTTATTTAACAACATAATAAAAATTACATACGATATTTTTTTAGATATCGCTCTCCCATTGTGGCCTCATAAACAATTTTATAGGGATTGCTTCTCGGCTAAAGAAATCCCTTGAGCGATAAAAGAATTGAAAGTTGTTTACACGAGGCGGTCGTGATATTGGCAGCTGACAGTTACAAAATACGAAGATGGTGAAACTTTGCAATCACTAGTTTCCGCAAAAGCTATTAACAGCTAATGATGTGCTGTTTAAAAAGCGAGAACTATGAAACCTATCTGTTTTGGCGTTCCGATAAAAGAAAAAAAAGATGAAACTGTATAAAAATTATACCTTGAACGCGATTCGCAAACTTTTCATCGATTCGTGACAATTCAGTACGATCTTTCAAACAACAAAGTATTCGTACAATCAACATCGTCAATGTTTCCTTCATTGATCATCGTCGATGAACAATTCCTACTATAATTTGTACAACGAACGATTTTTCCAACCAGCTTGTCAAATTCTGAACGACGAATTCCGGACGATAAAGGAATCTGTCGTTCAAATCTAGAATTTCTTGTTTCTAGAAGCCCGTATAATCCGTACGGTCGTTCTAAAAAATGGCATCAGCGAAAACAAGGGAACAAAAATCCTGAAACAACGCACGCGTATTCATCGTCCTCGAGGCGTAACCTCGAGAGAGGGAAGCATTTTTCGTTTCGCGGAATGGTATTAGCTCTCATTGAGGGTATTAAAGCGTCGCAGGAATAGCGATTGGCCTTAAATGGAGCGACCGAGAGAGCACGAGCCCAATCGTTGTCGTTCTACACAAACGAAGCCGGAAGTTTCATTTGAATCGTGCCGTGTTTATCGGTCACCAGCCGAGCTGGCAACGACGCGACGGTGAATAAAGTGCACGTGCTCCTTGGCTCTGAGTTAAGAAGCTTACTAAATTATGGCCCTGCGATTCGCTGCGTTTATCCGGGGGCGACCGTGTCTCGCTGGCACAGCGCTACGGCATCACCAAGTGTCGAAGGATAACTGCGAATCTGCGTTAAGGGCTCTCTTTTCACTGGCAACCAGGCGACAGCTGCACGAGATTTACGTGCAAACGAGAGCTAACGATTTCGGCTGTTTCGCCCCCGACCGTGAAGCTACCCTACCAAACTTCCCCCGATTCTCCTTCCACGATGTTCCAGAGGCGGTAAGAAATGGGATTGCCGTTTATACTGCAGCTCGATGATGAACGGGAATTTGTACGTGCCATGCAGTTTTCATGCTGCGGTTGATCGTTCATTCTGAGATTTAAAAAATTATTTCGTCGTTGATGCTACCCTTAACCCAATATAGACGCTGTTCCAGTAAATGTTTTTAATCGTGTCGCAGATAGTATACATTTATTTATAAATAATTTAACGTATAACGTTAATTGGTTCTATGTATGTATCTATTAAGGAATATTACAAGTGTACGATATACTGTGTAAATAAGTTATTACGTTTGGCTACGTGTATCGTAATTCGTGTTACCTCCGAGGAGATAAACCTCACTTTCGCGGCTAATGATGATATACGATCGAATTTTGTAGGACGAATTAGTGTTACATAACTACTTCGATAGTTGATAGGAGGAACGTATTACCATACGTGCGAAGACGTATTACTATGTAAATAAATATTCATCAAATCAACAAGGACAAGGTTATAACCTACAGTAAAATACACAGAAAATATGTACATGAAATTGACCGATCAAGAGGCAATTCAATCATATTTCTTCATTCAGAAACAGATGGTGTAAAAATACATCGCCCTTTGGGAAAAGCGTCATGAGTGAAACTCAAGAATGTAAATTTATAGTTGTATAAAAATTATGGTTCCCTTGACGCGACGCGAGTAACAATAACGTAGGATATATATTTCTATCCTCCCTTGAATGTATATTTACGTTACGCGCAAGAGTGTTCATAAATATAAGGACAGTGATTTGGACTTAAACCGGAAAGAAGCAATTTCCTAAATAGGGTAAACGTATATAGCTATCTGAAAATTTTTACTCGAAAAATTATAATTCCGAGTGGAGAAAGTGTCTCGAAATATATATATGATATACAAAGCATGCTGCAATACTGAAACCGGTGACATAAATGAGAAGAGAGTGATGATTCTTGATGAAAAAAATATATCGAAGATATACCTAGGAAAAATGTTTTCTTACATGAAGTTACAGTGATTAATTAAGGTGGAAAGTATCATTTCTTCGCACTATGAAGCCTCGTTTACATAATCTATACACGCTAATGACCATTTATATCGTAACATTTTCTTAGTGTACGAAATGAATATCAACTACGATGAATGCATTACGTGCTATGGATTAGGAACATACATATTACAGTGGCATTTTTTATAGGTCGTTCGATGGAACAGGCCTTTTAATTTCCCGACAACGGCACCTAATTTAATGGCCTTAGATTTCTGTTTTACGAGGTCATCTGATAAAGAAAATTTATGCCGGGATCTTACCAGAGAAGTTGATAACAGCACAGCATATTACTTTTGAATGAGCTAAAATAACAATGTAACATTAAATAAAGTGCAAGGCAATCACTCGTATCTCAGTAACAAGTGATTTTTAAGATTTTACATTGCTAACGTGTTAAATAAAAATTAATACTTTGCTACTGGAAAGTATGTTTCACTTACACGTCACTCGCAACTGTAATCCTAAAAATCTACCTTAACTCTAGCTTGTCGTTATTGGCGATCACCTAGTAGCTTCAATTACGTTACTACATTATAGGATATCTAGTTTTATCTTATATTTTATACTCTATATAACGATGACTATCAATGATCTTCGTCGTCCGAAGCGAAAAATACAAATTTAAATAAAATGAACCGTGGCGGTCGTTTATGACTGAACGGTACTTGTCGAGGGTTAGAAATGTAAGTTTATTTTCTACTCAAGATATAAAAAGACAGCATTATGATCGAAAATGAAAGGGAAATTATCTTATTTTAGACCTGTTACGAGACATTACTAATTTACAGTTTAACGACGAAATAATACTTCAACGAGAAGGTTTGACTAAAGATTAGCTTCCCAACTTTTAAACAAGACGGTAACAAAGTTACAAAATTTAACTTTAACACACCTGGGAAGAAAAGGTAAATTACACGGCCCGGCTGATCGATCAGTTACAGGCTCGAGAAAACTGTTGATTTACAAACGATAATCGAGAAAGTCTAAAGCAAGATACTAATTAGCGAAACGCGTTTCGAACTCGTTGTCGTCGCTGGAAGAAATTAATTATCCAGAAATTAACCAGTCGGCGCTCGAGCGGAGTTTCGTTGCGCGCACCAAGTACGAGTGAAGAACGACCGCCTTATTTAATTATTTCGGCCGATTGCGTTTCGTCTTCGTCGCTCTGCAACCGATACACTTTCAATTTAAAGCTTGCAATCTAACTTTCCGAAAACTTACGTGATAGCACCGCCAAAGATCCGTTGGCACGCAGATCGATTTAATTATTCATTCAAACCGTAGAAGAAAGCAGAAAAGTTTCGCACCTTACGGCCATCGTGTTGCGATGTTGTTCGCAAAATAGAGAATTGTTTCCTTCGTCCGATCATTTACATTCGCATTTGTATGTGCAGTTCTTACGTTATATAATACTTTGTTACATAAACGATGATAATAAATAGTTTAATATTCGTTTTATAAGGAAATATAAGCGAAGCTTTCGCACTCCCGCTAGAAAAGAATAAGCTCGCTTTCATCGCGAAGCTAAACTTGATTGAACAACCGTATCAAATTACATCGAACTACTCTTATAAAGTTTGTACGCCGTTGAGATGACACGTTCGTTGCGCCGCTTTTAATTCTATAGTTTTCCAATTTTCTAATATTCTTTCGTTCTTTCTTCCACGCTGAATACGTAGGTATTATCACTTAGCGGGTGCTATCTTTTGAAAATATTGGAAAAATGGAACTTCCACGGACCTGATACCTTCTTAATGAAGCAGATCTGTGCATTGAGTTCCACTGTATTCTTTCATCAATCTTATCGGTTGGTGCACACTCCTGTTTGCCACGGCGATTGTAAACTTATCGAATTATATTACGATTAATGCAATTTAACAATTTTATTTTTTTTTATATAAAGAACAAATTTGTATACCTTAGTACTTTCTCAAAAAAAAAAAAAAAAATAAGAAAAGATATATGGCACTCTTTGCTACTTGCAAGCTGTTTCTTTTGCATGGTAGACAGCTGTGGCAAAATCCACTGAATTCTGACAGAGTGCGCGCGTTTGTATGTTTAAAATCGATTTCCTCGAAAGGGAAGTTGGACACGAAAAAGATTCTATTCTACGCGTTCGATTTATTGGCGAACCATACACGAGAAAAAAGATGTTTTCATAGATAGAGCTCTTAATGTTATTTAAATTTCAAAGCAATCATGATCCAAGAATATTCACGTGGATTTCAGTAAGGATTGAAAAGAATAAAATTCCCTCTGAGGGGCGGAAAATCCATTGCGGCACATAATCCACGCGTTCGCTCCTGACTATCAATTTCCCGGTAATTTATTCAATGGCACGTTTGCAAAAGTGCATTATTGTTCATATTTGCGTCAAACGACACCATCGATCAATAAAAATTGGTAAAAATATTAGAAAACTTGACGTGTACTGTTTGCAATGCAACGCCGAATCCTTTGTACGACATAGCATCACTGGCGATTATTCGAATTCCAGTAAATTCCAATCGCACGTATATTTTATACCTTCTTTATTTGAGCGATGGTCGTTGTTATTTGAACAGTGAACGATTAAACGAAAAACGATATCCAATTTTTGAGGTGAAATAATAAAATGCCAATAACTTTATGAACTATATTGTTACATCCGTATAGTATAATATAAAAAACTTTATAACACAAAAAGTAAAAATCAATAGGTTGATTCTGGGCTAAATTTAAATGCTTACTTCTCTGGCGTATTGAATCGCCAAATGATGCGAATAATAAATAATCCTTACTGTAAAATATTTCGATTTCATCCCTGGGGATCACATTGTAAACCATATTGTTCAAACGATTTAAAGGAAAAAATATCTTCAACATAAAAAATGTGCTTAATCGAATATCGTAAAATGAAAATATTCGAAAGAAGTAAGAGGCTAAATGTTCCAAGTATTTATTCAGTTTCGGGGACATTTTGTTAATCGTTTAAAATTATTATGACTTTTTATCGTACGATGCTATTTCAAGTTATATTTAAAACATGATAATAAAAAGTGCTCCTTAGACGGTAAATTTTTAAATACGAATAAAAAGATCCTAAACATAGGAGGTCACAAATCAGTTCTGTCAAACCCAGTCCCGGGTATAATTCAAACAAAGGCTTAGTTCAAAGAAGCTATTTTTGAGAGCCAGTTTGCTCTTACCTTAAGCATTTATATAACTTTTCTGGAAATCTCTGTTAGACAGAAATGTTTAATATCTCGCAGCTCAAGCACTTTACCGCATTTTTCTCCTCAACGCTGTCAAATACAGTTTAAAGGAAGTCTAAGCCCTCGATTTCTAAAATAACGATAGAAGCCTTTTTAACCTTGTTTACCTATGATTTAAGCATCATGGATGTACGAAAATTCACTAGTCGCGCGAATTTGTTGGCAGATATCGCTAAAAAATTCCCGTTAAAGTTATTTTGTTAAAACTCTATCAAGAAAATGGAAATTACAGTATATGACACATCGAATATTTATTAATGCAAAATAAAATCAATACTGTCCCTGTGGAAACAGGAAGCTTTCAACAACGTCGATTTACAAGCAAATAAGAATTACAAATAATCGAAACGAAACACACGACATAAGAATAATACGATTAAATCCAATTTCAAGATACGATACTTTACGAAAATACAGGCACGATAGAAATGTTATTTTACTAGTTACAATAGTATTTTGTTTCGAATAATAGGAATGAATTAAAATCATTTACACAATGGAGCATTGCTATGGCTTTTACCCGAATGAGATTAGTTTGTGAACCAACATTCATACGACATCCTTTGTCTATGGTATTACGTATCATATCCCAAAAATACTTTAACCGAGTGACTATGAAACGAACCTTGTCACGGTCCTAAGCGATACAAATAGGAATTATGCTAAACCTAATTCTAGAGAAGTACACGCTCTTCCATCATTCCCTTATCTTCGGTTTAATTTTGCACTAATCACTTATCTGGACATTGTACTTTCTTATCGATTATTATTCCGAAAGAGAACTACAAGACAACGAACGTTCTAAGTCATTTACCGATGATGGGGCAAGAACATATCCGAGATACAGATGCTATGCACGTGACTGACACAGTTGGTCGATCAGATTTGCACGAAAATCTAGCGCGTGAACATTCTGCCGCGCAGATAATTATGCTAATCGCGATTATGGAGATAAAGCAGTCAGCGCTATTAATCACGATTCGCAGAGCCATGACACAGGCGAATTAGCTAGCGTCACACAGGAAATAAAGGCGAGGAACCGTAAAATTTCTGTGAAATTTCTAAACAGGAACGCTTTGGTTAAGAACCTAGTTAAAAGTTGAGCACAAAAGCCTAGAGTTCCGAATTTCCCGGAATTATAACCATACGTTTGATTTGCATGGAACGTATGTTACATTTAACGTTTCCATCGTTTGAAGATTTAAAATTTAAAAGTGGCAGCAGAAAATTCTACGTGGATCGTTTCAGTTCGCGGTTCGAGTTTGGCAAGTTCTATTCGAAGAAATTTCTACCATTTATCATTCGATACAAAAGTGACGAGTCTTTTCATCTTTCCATCTTTTGCAAAACCATCTGTTCTCTGTTAAAAAGAAAAAATTATCTCGAAAATACTCAACGAACAGCACATACTCTATCCCGCAGCAAAAATGAGACAAGCGAACCTCTACCTACAACCAGAGACAATGACGGGAGACATGTTTTATTGGCAGCATCGAAAGTTCTTTGGCAAAGCGGAAGTGTCATTGTTCGAACGCAACGCTCGAAATTAATTATTGGCGCTGTCACGGGTGTCTTGCTCGGGATGGTATCCTAACGGGAACAAGTTTCTAAGCTTCCGTTGTCCATTGAAATCCCAGAGAGGATTTCTAAGCAATTGAAACTATGCTGTAACGTCTGCCGACCAGGAATGGTCAGAACGTTGGTCTACATTGTGCATTGTTGCACAAACGAACCACGACTCTCGCAACAAACGGCGGTCTCTGCACCTAATGATCGATCGAGGTATATCTCGACGAGGTTCGACCGTTAAATTAGTCGGCAACCTTCAAAGAGTAACTGCCTTGTCCTTTGTACCTTCATTGACCCAGGCCATGTCTCCGATACAACACGGGGACACTGTGGCGTTTCTCCAACCTCTAAGGCGTCCACCGCTACTTTGTTCGCACGTTCCAGAATAAAAACAACGATGCCGAGGTTCTTATAATTCGTCTGTCATTTTATGAAATAATTATCGACTGGTTGGAGGCTGCCAAATATCGTTTTTTTTTTTTTTTTTTTTTTTTTTTCGGAATAAAAAGAATACTTGCAGTCGATATGGACTGGTATATTTTTCTTTTTCACCATCCTATCACGTTCGTTAATTTTAGTAGTCTTGGAGTCGCCTGGATCATATACGTCAAGGGAACGTCGTTTAAAAGGAAGTTTATACGAGGAAAGAATAAAGACTACCGAAATCTTTAACACAAGCGTCTCATAAATCGATCGCTGTTTGTTTTTGAGAAGCAAACATTACTAGCTTTCTTTCTTATTTCCAAGCTTTAATGCCGTGCTAAAACTCGTTTAAACGCGGTCGTTATGTATACGTCGAGATCTCTTCTTGTCAGATGCAAAGCGTACAATTTCCCCACGACCTCCGAACAATTCGCTCACGGGACAAAAAGGATGAATCTCTGCCGGTATTCTAACTCCTCGCTTCCGCGGCTCGCTTCTGTAATTACAGAGGCCTTTAGATGTTCTTGCAGTTAGTCTGTCCAGTGTGAAAAAGGCTATCATTTTGTCAGGGGCCCGTGTTAGAAATTATCGTAATTTCTTAAACGTTGTTCAATTTCACGTATAACAAGAAATTGAAGTGTACGAAAACGCTATCGTAAGAATGGTTTTACCCCCTCAAAAACATGCCGTTTTATTCCAATAAAATTATAAAGCGTCCCGATGGGATCTTCTTCTCAAATAATTTACAATAATAAGAATATACAGATGATCTGATTATAGTTGGAAATGTTTAATTAAGTATTTCTCTGGTTTGGGAAAACGCGACAGAGCCAGGCGCAGAAGGACGAAGAAATTGAAAATTGTTTGTAAAGAGTATCTTGGAAGTTGAAAGAGTCATACTGAAATGTGACTAAGTGCGATTGATAAAGAAAAGTTGAAAAGACGGAGCACAAAGGATATCTTAATTAAAACGGGGAAAAATTGGAATGGTTTTTTGTTTTGTAGAGATAAAGCGAAGATTAAGATTGATTATGCTAAAATGGTAAGTTCTCGAACAAATCTGTTAGTTTCCACGAACCATTAACTCTCCGGAGTTCTCTTCGAGGAGAAAATTACGATGCAATGTTTTGATTGCGTACAGCGATCAGTGGACAGAGTGGATGATTTGCAGACATAAATTTTTTACTTAAAGTCACTTCTTTTTATAAAAATAACAGTTCGTTTACCCTTAATGTTCTAAAATACGTACACGTCTACCGATGGAACTTGAAGTTTAAAAAATGTTCGTTCGAATCATAACTTCCCCTAATCAGTTATCAGATTTGTCTACTATTTTTTTTTTAACTTTTCCACCCTTTGTGGGTGAATCACTAACATCATTCTATATTCAGGACTGAAAGCATTTTTAGTCAGAACGGTTTAAATCTGTTTTACCTTGTAAATTTCCCAGCCAGAAAAGTGTGTCAAAAGTTCGTAGCAAAATAATTTGTCGATAATCACATAGGAAAGCTAAACTTGAAGATCGATTTAAAACTTCTGCGTAGAACTTTCATCCCTACCGGTCTATTACGCAAAATAAAGATGCGTACGTTTGTCGTGCAGCTTCGATATGAAATATTCATCGTAATAAACAAATTAAAATGAAAGAACGATCGGTCACTCGAGTTCGTGTCATAGGTTCTTTTATTTTTCTATTTCACTGCAGCTCGCAGTTCGCAACGTTCGTCGATTTGATTGACTGCTTTTATTTGACCGATATTTTTTTATACGCTCAGAACGACAGAGAAAATGTTGGTCAGTTCTACAACATCGCTTAAAAATAGACAACAGTGTGACTTCGAATACAACTGTCGCAAACTACTGATTTTTATTCTCGTTTTTTAGATATGCCAATGACAATATGCATAAAACTGAATCTCCTCCTGTTGTACAAATTCCCCGACGAACATTCCGTTCATGAACAATAATCTAACAGATTGTACATACGTACATGTAAATTGTACCCGTTTGATTGTACAACAACTTTCCATTTCATGGACAAAGATTTCAATTGAGAGATGGAGCGCAACCATCAATTGAATAATTAAGAATACCACTTGTATACCTTTTTACGTTGCATTCATTCTGCAACCTACGTTTTCCTCTTTATTGTGGAGCTAGAGTGCAATAAAGATGCACGAAGCACGTTGCGCCATCTCTCGATTGCTTTTAATCTAATATTAGACAGGCTTAAGAGCTTATTATCAATTCAATGTTCGTGATCGTTTGACATAGGAGTTACATAGATTGCATTACAATTGTGCAGCATCTAACGAAGTTAATGTTATACTGTAGCCTCTGTTATAACAATCAATTGTGCCTTGGCTCTGTTATTGAACGATGCTTTCAGAAACGCGACCAGAATCTTATTTTCCACGTCGCTTTTGTTATTTTTAAAGGAGAGCGACGCCATGTTTGATGCTCGTTGAGACGAGTATCCGTCTTTTTACGATGTAGAATGACCGACGTAAAAAGAAATTGTAAAAGAAGTTAATTTTTAAGGATGAACAGAATACAAAGTTCAGCGTTGCGCAAAACGGAGATTACAAAGCAATCTTTGAAAAAAATGTTCAGTAAAGATCAGTCAAATTTAATTATATATTTAAATGAACCGCCGTTTACCTCTTCGAATTGGATTTTAACATTTTAAGAAAAATGACGTGTTAACGGACGATCGTGATCTCTATTTACAATTTTACGAAAATTGAGAACTTTAACTTCGCTTCTACAACTTCGTGAAAATTTCGTCAAATTGACTAGAGGATCGAATTTTGTCGAAAGCAAAAATGTCATATATTGAAGGAATTTAAAGTACTCGCGGAATTCACGGCCTCTAATTCCACTCTGGTCATTACTTTGTCATGATATTCCATCTTCGAATATCTATATTCAAAGGTCCCAAGATTTTCATACAAATTCTGTGCTGAATTCGTCTATTATCCTTTCAAAAGGTAGATGCTGCAATACCGCAAATACTTTTACCGCCTTAAAGTAATTAATTTAATTATTTATAATATTCGACATTTTAACGAGACGTCTTCTACGTTATTAAGGCGATACGTGTTTTATAATATCCATAGTATTTCAATGAAAGCTCTGGCGGTTACATTTTTATTCAAAAAATTTATACGAGCAAATACCATAAACGATGAAAGGAATGTGTATAGAAAGATTGGTTTCCATATAACCTGGATTCGCAACCTGAGAGTCACGATCCTCAAAGGGGTCGCAGAGCTTTTTCCAGGGGGTCGTCACATGTATTTTTAGTCGTAATTATTTTTATAAAAAATTTTATCCTTAAGATTTTCAATATGAAAAATTATTATATTCTACTGCCGGTTATAACAGTGGATTTTCAAGAATATAAAATAATGGCACGAGCGTGGAAAAAAATATCAGACTTATAAAAATTGACATGTCGATAAAATTAAAATGTCTCTTTCGAAATTCTAGCCTGAAGCATTTGTGACGCACTGGTTTCGAATTTTGCATAGAGGCGAAATTATTTCACGCATAACTGCATTTCGTATATGAATCCCAAAAACCATGAAAATAGTACAGGATATTACCTTTCAATTCAAATGCAATGTGAATGTAGAGTAAATGTAATGTAAAGTAGAACGTGTGTGACAAAGTTTAATATATTTAATACATTCTTAAATCAATGATATATAATTGCATTTCCCCATGGTAAGCTTCATATTTTTCCAAGAATTCTCAGTGTGTGCTTCAAACCATGCTGATTTCTCTACACGATTTTAATAAACTGGAACATGCGTGTAATAAACGTACTTTTATACTTTTACGTTATATAACGAAAAATAAACAAAATTGATTTCTCTCATAATTCCATTTAAAAGAAAAACACGGGCTGCGATATAGTTGGGTTTCGTGCTCGATGAAAAATAGATTATATTAAAGAAAAGTAATTTTTTCGCAATATTTTATCTTCCTCGGAATAATTTTGTTTTGCTTAATAATTCACAAATGGAATTGACAGATATAACGCAGAAAATTTGTGTTACACGAGAAGATCGTATTTATTCCGTCATTTTATGGAAATTCTGAAACCTCTAATTATCAAAAAACGCGATTTATTTTCCTTTAATCCAAAGTACTTTATTTCGCTTTTGTTTTTGTTGGCAAACAAGTAAAATCGTCAAAAGCAAGTCAAATATTTAGAATTAAACGTTTCATATTCAAATCAGTAGAGAGCAGACGCTGTTAGATTGCGACCAAGCGATAGCAAGTTGATGAAAATTTGTTTATGCTTGTTTACCCGAATTCATTGGCTTCTGCGTTCCATAGCCTAGTTTTTCTCGCTAAACTTTCATAACGAATAATAAAAGGATAAAACGACACGTAAAATAACTATAAAATGTACGTCCAAAATATATGACGTAATACGTTGGGAGAACTCAACAGATGAAAATGGCTTTTGCAAACACGCCTCCTAAAATGCTTCACAAAAATTTTATAGATACTCCTACAACACTTTCTTTACGTTCGTAAAACGTAGACATGATTTATGTAGGATGATGCTTGGTCACATTTTCCTGGCATTAGGTATTGAGAACGCTTAACATCATCAAAAGTAATGTACTACAAACTCTTATATGTAGCTGTATAAAATATTAACTATTCATACTTTTTTATACGATTTAAGAATCTTTTCAAATTTATCTTCGTGTTGTATTCTATTAAAATCAGAATGATTTAAACTACTCGCCATTTACATGATACAACATAGGTATGGGAGACGAAAGTGCTGAAAGCAACGCGGAAACCTGTTGATACAACTGTTATCTCGGTTAAACTTCTAAAACGCTATTGAAACTTCCACTTTGAACGATAAAAAAAAAAACAGCAAGGGTAATTACGTTTAATGGTTGAATGCGATTCGGCTACAATTATTGTTTTCCACCTTAGGGCTTGAACAGTTTCATTAAACCATGACTTCGTTTAAAGCGGAATGGCATGATTTTATCCTGATTTAGTCGCTCCCCTTATACTTGTTTAACAGTCTACGATGCATATTTAAATTTTTAACACCGTTTTGGGAAAATACTTTTTTTCAGAAATCGTTCGTTTGTTGTTTCGTGTTACGAAAGAAATTATTCTCTTATCGTGAAGCAGATATTACAAGAAATTCTCACATTTTCCAAAGAATCGAGAACTAATCCGAGTAATCCAATAAAACGTCCGCCGTTGAAATATCGTATGTACGCGATACGATAATTGCCGGAATAATTAGACATAATTGTTTTAAAACCAGACAGTCCGGACAACACCGTGGAGAAATTAATCAGCTTGTACATACGTCGTTAATTAGCGAAATTAAGCGTATCCGGCATATCGAGGACCGTGGCTATGTTAAACCTCGATATTGTGCTGTATTTTAAATAGGTCCAAGAATTTTGATGGCCGCCCGTGCATTTATTACACGTTGGCTCGCTTTATCGATCGTGGTGTTTAATTATTTTTAACTACGATGTGCGCCAAGTCATTAATGCAGTATAAACTTTTCACCGTCGCTGGCTATCTGAAACCGTGAAGTGTGAAACATCGATACCGTTCAGATCTCTCTTTCTCCCTCTTAACAACGTGAACCGTTGTTGTTGCGTTAAAAGAGATAATAAAATTGCGAAATCGGAAAATGTTCATCCCTTGTTCCATTTATTTCACGCACTTTATCTTGATAAAATAAGTCTACCTTTGTGGCATATATACTGCGATATTTTATCGATGATCTATCTAAATGCTATGAGCAAAGTGTTGCTTAATGCCCATAAAGTGCCGCTTAAAAGGTGTCGTTATGGTAAAAGTGTACATAATACACAGAAAGGAATTTTCAATTTTTATGGTAAAAGCTTATGAAACCAGGGTACCCGCGAAAAGCCATTGTGAATTTCACATCTACCGGTCATTATTCATTTGTACCAAAATGGACTGTATCGAGTAGGTTCTACCATCTTCGTAAATTTCATTTGTATTCTATTATAATCTAGCCAACTCCTTCAAAAATGCTGTTCAAAAAATGCCAATTATTTTAATTTTGGATAATTAGATTACCAAATATATCGATTAAAAGAATTCCTTCTTCCATTTCTTTTCCCTTCCCTTTATGTGGACTTTTCCTTTGCTAGCGTTAAATAACATTTAATGACAATTAATTAAGTATTTATCCGAAGTAATACTTTTATTTTACTAAATCTCAAATACATATACGCATAATGCTCGATATGATTAAGCAGAATTCAATGTGATTAATAATTAACGACTACGATTATAAAATAATTTGTGCAATGAATGATGCTTGTGATCATTGGATAATTAATAGCCATGATTACGAGATAATAGAATTCATTCAAACAGATACAGCTATCGAACACAATTGATTCGATAACTACAAAATGCCAACCGTGAAATCATACAAATCACAGGGAAGCTGAGTGAACTAACAATGCCAAAATTCGAATTCCCTAGACGCTCCTTAGAGCTGGAGATTTGCGGAGTTTGATTAGTTCAGATCAAATAACATCATCGGCTATTATCTTGTCCCTGTCATTTGCTACAATATTACTTGTATCAAGAATATTGTATCGAATCCTCGAAAAAGTACCTCGACAAGCGTAATCACAGAACGATTCATAACCGCCTCTAAAGGTAAAAATCCTACAAACACATATCGCGACGCAATTAACGTCGTTTCATCAGCCAGATCCTCAAATTGTCATTTCACTGGCAAACGTATTTGGCGAAGTCGCTGCGTTCTAATTCCGTTTCGAAACGTGCTAAACAGGAAGCAAGCCTTCATTAGTTACAGCAATTAATGGAATTGACTGGACACGAACTCTGAGAAACAGGTTATTTGTGTCACTGCACGTAGCATTAGAGAAAATGATAAACCGGACAGGTTTCGATAACATGGAAATTATTAATGAAATTCCGTTTGGATTATTTCGGTCAAACATTTGTAATTCCATGTCGGGACCATGTCGGATGAAGCATGATTACAGTTGAAGTTTCGCTTTTCTCTGTCAATCGATAATAATCGCCAAAGAAACGTTGAGTTTAAAGATAATAAATAACGTTCTGACGAAGTACATGATAGCACGACGCATAAGGTATGACAATAAGCAATGATAACGTTATCTCGTATAATGCAACGTTACATATAGTAAGCGCAGCACAAACTGTTAGCGTTAGAAGCTGATCCTGCTACATTTAGTAGAAAAATTGTTGCCAAATGTATGAAACAAATCGATCTCTCTATGTAAAGGAGAAACTCAATTTTCACGAAAAGAAATTGTTTTATATAAGGAGGAACATAAAAGTTTAATAATGTAACTACCATACAGAAATAACGTCACAGGGAGATTCTGTTGAAGTTGAAATCGTTCTTTCTCCGCTGACAGAAGCTTATTTTCTCTGTGGGAAAGCTGACGATCAATCATTGTTTTTCAATACCTAAATTACATTCACCACAAGTGACTGATGGTATTTATCTAGTATGGTGGCTTATATGCATCCCCTAGATAAAGGGGTATAATGGAACACGTGTTGCGCTCGCTGCTTCTATCTTATCGAGCTGAATAAAGTACAAGCAAACTGTTAACGTATTTTAAAGAACCAGATGAATTGCCTGCCGTGTGATCTTCAGGATACATATGTCACGAATAAATGAACGATGATATAGTCGTATATAAAAAATATTACTTCAAATAAAGACGTACCTGGTTTGAAGAACGTGCTTCTGCAGCTTAGTAACGGCGAATAAAATAAATTAAAAGTAAAGGGAAGCGTTTCTTTTTCAGTATGATGCAAGTTGAAGAAAATAATTTCTAAGGTTGTTGATGCCGGGTAATGGAAAATCGTCGGAAGTTTTCAACTTAAAGTTCATAGATTTCGATATTGAGGAGATTTAGGAAAGTTTGTAGAGCAAAGTGAAAGTGATAAAGCGCAGGTTAGCAACCCGGCAAGGAGTTACTTCGAGGTCATCGATACTTTAGAAAATCACTCGGCAACTTTTTCTTTTTTTAACTGAAAAAAAATTTGCACCGGGTACATTCAACGTAGGATCTTAAGATTAAAGACGATCTTGCGAATCATCGATAATTAAATTGTGAAAGAATTTTATCCGTGAAATATATTTTGATCGACACTGAACCTTTCTACTGAAAACTTTCGGAATTTTATGAATTCTAGTTTGCGTAGGAAATTTTACATTATCGCGTAACAATAGCGCATTGTTGTTTTATTTGCTGGCTAAAGTTACGATGAAATTTGTAATCTTATTCCGAGTCAATTTATTTGCCAAATTTAATATATTATAAACGATATATCTATAGATATATATATATGTATAGGTGAATACATTCATCTCGTCATTTTCATCATAATAAACGTGAAACCTTATGAATTTCTCTATTATACGTCATTTCCCAGTGAAATCAGTTCTATAACTCACACTACCATACATATTGAGTTATGTGCATAATTAATACAAATCTATATAATAGCCCTTCTATTTTAAAAAATGCATATAATAATTTAGTTTCGAAATTGAAACGAGAATACACGCACATAGGTACAGCAATAGTAACGTGTTACTGTGGTTCATTTAGGTATATAATTATTAATTATTGCAGATAATTGAATGTAATTGATGACAATTGACTGAGTAAATGCGAGTTGCAGTTTTGATCTAACTGGGAGGAGACATGTATATTGAAAGATGAAAACCGGATCGATTGAATATCCATTAGAGAATCCGAAAAAAGAGAAAGGGAAAAAATGAGACTGTAATTTGATTGAAATACAATTTCTTTGTTTGCAGGTTTCTATCCTCCTTTTTTTTTTAATTTAATAAAGAAACTAAAGAATATTTTTATAAAATTATATCGCATATTTTAATAAAATTGTCGTTTCATGTTATTCACGCGTTTTATGATTCGGTGCGTTTATAGGTCAATTTGAAATATTCTGCATCATAATATGGAAAGAAGTATGAATTATAAAGATAGCTAAAATCAACTGTGACCTCTTCGTTATTTTAGGCTGCAAGAAATGAGATTTTCGCTTTTTTAAATGAAGCTTTGTTTTACGAACTACGAAAAGCGTCGTCGTGAATCTACAACGAATAAACTTTCTGAATCGGTAAATCCTCTGAAACGTGCATACGTAAATATTGGATCTCCTACAAAATTAGAATATTAGCAGACTAATATTATAGGCATCGAATTTTATCCCACCGATGTTCAATTACGAAGGAGCTTATTAACCAAATTAAATCGCATAAATATTACTATCGTCGTTTACTAAACAATGGCCAATTTTCACCACCGATATCGTCGTCAGATGTACTAAATGCACAAACACATTGAAATGCCAAAGAAGAATGCGCTACGAAACGGCAAGCGCATCGCCGCGTAATCCCGATACAATTAACTTCGTTCAACTTTGTAGCAACCGAGTTCGAGACAAGTAGCAATCGCACGAAACAGCTGCAAGCAGCAATATTCGCACGAGAACGGTGGTCCTCCTTAAGGGCGTCGTCTGACAATGAGAGGAGAAAAACGGGCCATTGAAAAAATTGGCAAAAAAGATAACGCAATTATGCTCTTCGCCTGCAGTTGACTGGAATCCTGAGTCGTCTCTCTAATCACAACTCGACGAGTTTCGCTGTTTAGAAACGGCTACGCTTTAACGACCAGCCAGGGTCCCATTCAGTGAGCACTCTATTCCCTCTGGCCATTTATATTCAGTCAAAGGTTTCCGTATATACCTGGACCTACGATGAAATTTCAATACGGCGCGAATTGCAAACCAGGGTGGATACTAAATTAAAGTAAATTAACAGACGAGATGACTATGGAATGAAAATTAGTTTGATAGATAAGCCTTAATCGCAATTAGTTTAGCACGATATTAGCTGTGACGCGTTTACACGATTCACTATGTATAAACATGATTCATGATTTTATAAATACAGAGTGATAAACGACCAAAATGGAACCGTACAAATTCTCTCACTTTACTTCTTTTACAACTTCCGCGGTTTATTCGATATCGCTCCCCTTCCAGTTAACGCGTTCACAAACATAGCTGTTATAGTTTCGCGGAAATAGAATTGAAAAGGGCGACATATTATTGCTCATATTACCCAATATTAATAGCATCGGCTATCGTCACGCGTGTAAAGAACGAGTTTCGACAAAGATTTCTCAAGTAGCTTGCATCTGTTAGAAAACTTGGAGAGCAAACCGCCGGTAATTTATGGCGGATACAAACGGTTCGATCTCTTGCCGGCTTCGTAATATATCACGTAGAACGCAAAGGATGCTACCACTCGGTGTCAGGTGTAGCAGATTTCACCACTGTTGCAAAATGTTGGTTATAGCGTTTGTTGTTTGTCGTCCGATGCACGTCTAAAGTTTTTATAATGGTTTCTCCTCTCTCTGGCGATTTTCACGCTTCTTAAACTTTTGTTGACACTTTTTAAAATCCAAACATTTTTAGTGGACGCATTATCATTTATCTAGATTCGTATATCTTCTGCCTATGACACGTACGCATTTTTCGACACGATCCTATCGTCCAGGTAAAACCTCTTATTATCAATCGATCCTCGTAACGTTAAATTGTGGCAAAAGAATGTGACTAGAGGATACAGATAAAAATGTCGGGCATTTTTTAAAGCGAAGAACACTCCGCCAAAGGAATCTCTATTTAAAAAATTACCCGGTCTAGATTTAAAGAGCGAACTTTCACAACTTTCGCGGCAAGATTTATGAAACTTCGAGACTTCTTCCAAAATGCTTTGGTACGTGGAGACGCTCGGTTACGAAATTGCTCATGCGTTAGAATTTAGCTAGCTAGCTAGTTCCGTGGTGAGATAATATTCGAAATCACTTTTGAACCGTCCCTGCAGCCAAGATTCTTTCTCGTTTATAACTTCTTGGATTATAATTTATTTCCATTTATTAATACGCGTCAAATAAGCATGAATTTTCGGTTTCTTCTGTCGCTGGCGACAACCGATTTTTCCAACATTCTTAGATTATTTCTGGACGAATAATTATATTTAAAGTATGCGATCCATTTTTATAATTTCAAGGAAACTTGCTTTTGCGGAGTAAACGTAGTAAGTTAATTCGTTCTTAATGAAATTTCTATCCAAATTGCGATTAAATTAACAACTAGAAGTTCGATATAAGCGGTAGGATGGAAATTATGGCGGAATATTCGAAGTATCAGATCGATGATAATTAGAGACATCGTATGTTACAGATATCGATCTACGCTAATGAAATATTTTCTAATTTATGAATGAAATATCGTACACTAAGGAAGTTTCGTAAGGAAGTTTCTTACCGATACATCGAAATCATTAAAAATTTTCATGAGCTTAAATTTCATCTGGAGTTACGTGATAGAATCTAAATCGAAGCTAACATTTTCTCGTTAATTGAGAAAAGAAATAATCACGTTATATCGGCCAGGGTTTATTTACACTAAGTCCTTCATTGTAATCCAACATTTATGGCGATCAAGCCATCCGTCTTACCGAGATATATCCTCGAGGGCTGATCTGGCCTTCCTGCGGATAAATCATCCCGGAGGCATCGGGACAGATGTCTCGTCACGTCGTGTCGACCTACCCACCGCAACCCCACACGAGGAAGAAAAGCAATAGGTTACACTACCGGAGAATCGGGTTTAGTGTATCAGAAGTTAATGCGCAATAACAATGATATGATTATCAGGATAGCCTAATAAAAACGTGGAATAGAATTTCTTTCAGCCTTTTATGGTCTAAGATATTTATCTTTTTCTTTCTTTTTTTGTTCACAATTCGGTGAGAATTGACTTTGGAATTATGGCAAATAAGCGGCGCGATAATTTATGTAATCTGATGATTAACGTGACAAAATGTACGAAGGAGGCGAAGATACAGAAGATGGCAAAAAGAGAACATTCGAGCAGTTAAGTAAATAAAAGTTGAAGCGAAATAAAAGCGTGTTGAAGCCTTTAAACGTGTTAAACGCAACAATCTACCTACCACGACACCCAATTTAATATCCAGCTTCTCGAGTCGGATTCGGCTCGACGCAGTCACGACTCGAACGAACTTCTCCTCGATATTTTCCCGTTAACCTTGCCCATTCTGGTCGGTCCAATAGTCAATTAACAAAATGTTCAGCCGAATCTCGCGGGCCTCGCCTCTCAAATGAACCCTTAATTGTATATTTGTACGTGCAATCAGTGTGTAGTTCAACTGATCGTAGCGGCTAAACGACACCGTGCCAGGCTGTAATCGCCGTTTCGGCAAATTGAAGGAAACTTTAGCCATCCTGGTTATAGCCACCTTCGCAGGTGGGCTCGAATTTCCATTCGAAAGAGGCGAAAAAAAATTGGTCTTGACTTTCATGGCGTGTACTACCGTGGAATTGATCTCGTTGTAAATTCGTAAAACGGATAACATTATATGAAGAGAACAGGGTGTATCATCAAAGTCAGTTTTATTACGAAAATGAAATATTAATACTTTAATCTACCGATAAAGAAACAAGATTCGGTGAATTTAACGGTATCGTCAATGATATCAAGTTCATTGGGAACAAAAGAATTATTTTACATTATTATAATCCATTTTAGTTAAATTTTATTTAGATCCAGCCTTGTTATCGATACTGTAACGTAAACATACACCAATCAGAAATAGTAGAGGCAGGTAGAATGAGGTCATTCCTTGTTTCGTTGCAGTGAAGGATGACCTGATACGACATAGATATTTCTGCTCTGCAACCCTTTGTGATCCGATAGTTCTGTAATTGCAGTTGTCATCGATAAAATCCACTATACGCCGCAAACTTATTATCCCTGATTTTCAAATGATTAAAATTCTAATATTAATTATTAATATCAAATTTCTAATTGCCTTGTCGCGTATGCAAATGTTAAAGTCGAACTATACGTTTAATTTAAAACGAGACCAATTCGATCCTTAAATTAACGTAAATCCTGTATGTTCTTTTGATATGATATACGTTCGCATAACAGTTATGCACATACGTGTGTTAATAAAGGGATGGAAGAGATAACGGTAATGTCCTCTTCTTAATTTGGATTTCTAGAGAATAGTTGTTACTCGGACCAAGGTACACAGAGCTCCAAATATTTTATGCTTACCATCGGTATTCCGCTTTCCAACATTACTCTTACATTATTTATTCGCGATCTTCACGGAAGAACCGAAAACCTGTTCAAGCTGGGAACATGCTTTATCACTTTAAATACTTCGTCGATGTTGATATATGGCATAAAACCAATCTCTTCCGAAAGGGTTAACAATTTCACTATCGTTCCAGACTAACGCTTAATTTTTGAAATTCAGGCGCAAAAGCTCGATCAAATTGCGTTGCTCACTCGAGAGTACATTTCGCACAATTCGTTGCATAAACCTCCTTCGGCCATCGTAACACTTTGCAATTCACACAGCTACATTCGATCCAGTCGAAAACCAGAATGAAATTCATACGTAGTTATGAACGAGACAACTGTTTAGTCTTCTACGTAGAACGCGTGAAAACTTGGACGCGTATAGTTAGCGAATCGTGTCAATTTTGAACGAGCAACGTTATATCGGCTTATGCTGATCCTCGGTAGTTGTAGAGAACGTCTGAACATTAGCATGACACGTCGCCTCTCTCTTTCGCTTCTCTCACTTAAATTCTATGGATTCTATCGTCCCGAGTTAATTGAACGACACTGTGTGTATCGTTTAACTAAACCAGACACAACGGAACAATTGTTAGAACGTATACAAGAAATGATCGCTTGAAATTTTCCGCAGTCTCGTCGGGAAAACTCAACGGATACAAGCTTCATAATTAAAACGGAGGAATAACTGCATCTTACTTTAACAATATATTTATTATTTGAATTTGATGATTTATTAAATTTAGATTTATTCAATTGTATCGTATTAAATTATAATCGTTGTATAATATCGAATAATTACGGCGAGATAATTAAGCAAGTTGACGTTCGTAAAATATTGTAGATATCTCGAAGTTTTAATAAAAATAACAAAAATAAAAGAAATAAGAATTTTAATGAAATTTTAGAATGAAGAAATTTACAAAAGCCTCGGATCTCATCTTGTCTGAATCCTCAAAGTACTGCGGATTCGAAACATCATGGCAAAGAAAATACGTCTGGAAGGTACTTTGGCATATCGTCGAACATACAAATCGCTGGTCGTATAGAAACCGCGCCATTTAAAAGTTATCCGATTATGTACTCAAAGTCTTACTTTTAGTAAGTATTTAACAATGATCATCGGCAAGTAGGAATAATCGTCATAAAACGGAAGAAGTTGCTCACTAAGAGAAGAACTTTTGCATTCTCGTCGCACAGTCATGTCATTAATAGGATTTTTAAAATAAGAAGACGGAGAACAGAGGAGGCATTTTTAAAAAACCCGTAGCAAATATAGGGTTTCGTTCTCAATCTTTCTGCAATTGTTAGCTGGAGAAAAGATAAAAACCTATTAAGTATTATATTAATCTTTCCTCACAAAGAGATGACTAATATTAAAATTATAAATCCACCTGAAAACGAAAGACATAAATTATGAGTTTACCTTCTTCTTTCTGACAAATATATTTTTTATATTTTCATTCAATATTGTGATTGAATTCCAGACTGTTCTGGAATATGATACACTCGGGTATCGATATTCTCGTTTCCCCGCGTTATGTTTTCCGAGTCATCGATAAAACAGCAGTATCCGAAGTTTAATTTTTCAAAATTATTTCCATTTAACAGCATTCAGCAATTACGCTCAGAATACCTATTACAAGAATAATATTTTAATAAAAATTTATTCCAAACGTTTTTTTATTTCAATATCTACAAGCAACAATTTACTAATACATTTTGCAATTATTTTCACAATTAATCGTCGGAAAGATTGATTTTCTTTTAGAGAAACAATTCGAATATTAAATGAGTAAAGTAAACGAAATTGTGGAAAGAGAGTAAATATTTCACCTACTCGATATGTCTGTTACAAAAGAGATTTAGCATAGCGACGCATAGTATAATACGAAAGTAATTAACGTAACACTTTTAACACAATTGAAGCGACAGCGTTACATGCAGCTACTACAGAATACCACGGTCCCTTTCGATTTTCGAGCATGTTTGCGTAAAACGATTGCTTCGTTTCACTGGATCATTATTTCCGCGACCAATTCGAATTTATGCACAGGGAATGAGCTGTACCTGTGGCGATCGTAAAATTCACGGGAATTCGAATATCATTACCAGATAATATTAGTCACGTTTATCTACAGAGTTAACTGCAGTATGTAATGGACAAAAGAAAATTTAGAATATTAATGACCTATTTAACACTTTGGTAATAGTCGTCTGTTCTGCAATATATCGCTCTTGTCAGATGTAATAGCATTTTATAAAATTACATCGGTTTCCGTACGTGTACATTTATTGCGTTATGTTTATGGAATCATTTTTCACTTTATTTTATTACTCATTCGCATCATCTTTTCCAGAGACACCGAGTAAAATATATATTATGTGTATAATCCAGAGAATACAATGTACCGTGTCTTCTACTATAAGAGAAAAAACGTGTTTAAATAATGGTCTAACAAATTTAGATAACAATGTTCAGGTAATAGAGTATTCTATCCATAATGAAGTATTACGTCGTGGGAAAAAGTGTCCAGCTTGTAATATACAAAGACACGCTTCGTTCTAGATACTCTTATACATGTTACACACGTTAGAAAGTAGTCTACTAATTAACGAAACAATATTGTATAATCGTCGTTCCTCTAACAATACGTACGAATGAATAAACGAACAGATCGTTTGTGTATTACGCTTTATTTAATAAGAATTGAAAAACGATTCATTAAATTGAAAAATATGTATGATCTGTAATGTGGACATTGAGAGATATTGATGAAACTCGAAGATTTGGAATCCAAAGTGTATTTAGGTTGCAAATTTACTTTACAGATATAGAATCAACAACTCAGGTTGATATTACTCGTGGTCGAAGATTAAAATATAAAAGATATTGAAATAATAATTGAAAAATTATTGATATTTTTATATTGTTAGCTGTTTAGCGTAGACGTGAGTTTTCGTTTTGTCACGTCAAGAAGAAATATACATCGAGCTCGTATTCCACATCCAGGAAGGTGTAACTCGAATTAAATCGAAATAGTATATTGGAAAAAACTTCAAACAACTTGCTACAAAATTTCCTTCTCTACGACCTACTTCGCTCGATTCAAATTCTGCTTCCGCTGGAAGAAGAGATGGATGATAATAGAAATTCTGATCTTTTAAGACCCACCACGGTATGTCTTCTTCAATTCAAAAGGGATGAACCACGCAACGAATATCAAGAAATTTCCGTGATCAAAAACAAGAACTTAACACCAATTCCGCTTTCATTTTTTAGAACGAACCGCAACATCGACGTTGCACTAAACGGATTCGAAACGAGCGGCAAGGCAACTACATGCCACGGAAATATCGCAATTTGCTGTTGTTAAACGTTGAAAGGTTACAAAAAATCTCGTGAGATCGCTCGAAAAATCCTCGAAATTCGCACGTTAACCAAAGGGATACTGCCTTTAATTTCGCCACTCGGATAGATTTTCCATTCGCGGAAAAAATTTCTCGGTTGTATGTCGGGCAGAGTTGATTTACAGCGGCCGAGGTTTCTCCGATGGTCGACTGTTCCACGGACCGGAGTAATTCTGTCGGTTGGTGCCGCGGGGGACTCCGCGTCCGTGCTCACACTTTGCCGCCGAATTTCACTTTTTATTCGCTGCAGCCAGACGCAAATGCATCCGGGGAGTTAAATTATTATTTTGCAACGGAAGTCGGGGAATAAACCCCACTGTACCTGAGCCACGCGCTCAATGAAACTTGGAAAAGCTGCAGAACGATGGAAGGGGTGGAAACAAAGAACGCAGCGCATGACGTCCAACCATCGGCCATTTATACCTTCGCGATATTGTGCATCGTGGCGAGGAGAACGGGGCAGAGCCAGCAGAAAAAAAGCGGGGAGAAAGAATTAAGTAAGATTAAATTGATAAGCTGCATAACAGACAACGTCAAAGTGGCGTTCCCTTATCGAACTTTTATATCTCGGCCAAGATTATCGTCACGGAGATCGACCATGTTACTTTCGTGTTCGCCAAGTGTTCGGCACGATAAATACGCGAGCTAGATGCGATTTCGTTAGTAATTTTACAAAATTTTAACAGAATATTTGCATGATCGCGATAGAAACTGCCGAAATAATATAATTATCCGTTGTTCGAAATATTTGTGTAGATTTGTTTAAAACGACTATAGACACAAAATATAATGACGATTAAATTAATGAAATTTTAGTAGTGGGAATATTTATATTCGCTGTTTGGAGATTGCGATGAATCGGTTTAATTAAATCTGTTATCCGATTGTTAAACGTCATTATCGTTTTATCGAAATTATATTAGAAATTACGTGAATTAATTCTACGTTTATATTGATCACAGTTTTAACGACTTCCGCGAAAAATAAAGTATCAGTTTGTGCGTACATCATGCTTATCGAACTGTCGTGTGTTTTATTGGATAACGGATAACGCGAATTAAAATTACTACGGCCGTATCAAAAAACGTGGAAAAATTGAAAATAACGTATTTACTATATTATCTACGATATATTCTTCTTATCTTTCTAGGCCGCTTCTATAAGAAAGCTCTATAATGTAAGCATAATTATGATCCGCCGGAGATACAGCAGTACGTACACTTTGGCCTAAGAGCAGTTTAGCCTACGAATTTACGATTATTTTTCCTTCTAAATATTCATATTTCACGATGACCCCGTTTCTACAAAGATTTAACCTGCTTTTGTTGAAATCAAAAGAATATTCGAATCAGCTATTTTTCTCATAGACTGCCTATAGTTTTACTAAAATTAACAAGAATACTTCCGCTTCGCCATCTTCGCTCTTTATTAAATGTCACGGGAAAGTGCATCCTTGCGTTACATAAACTTATGCGCTATTTAAAATAACTATATCATCATCCGCATAAACGAGATGTCCAATATTTTGAAAGTTGCGTTACGTAAGCCAGATGCTTCTAAAAAATGAAATTTTAATAATATTATATATTTACCTTCTATATTTAGTACTTTATACTTTATCCAGTTCATGAATTCAGCCTAATCTCCAATTATCTTGAGTGATATGCACAACTTTATTACAACTAAACATGAAATTTTGCTAATAATAAATATGTTAATTCGATGCTGTCCTATTTCTTTTTTTTTTTTTTTCTTTCTTTTTCCGTTGAAGCTACTTTCTCAACTATTACATTGTTACTACCTGACTAGAATTCACTATGACGCTTCAATCTTGTTACTTCAGCACCTTTTTCTTCGGTTAGACGTCGCAGGAAAATGCATCTTTCCATATTATAAATTTCTAACGTCATTAACACAACGCTTCTAATAGAAAATTCTGATAATCTATTTTTAATAAATACCAAGCAAATATCTTTTTGATAACACGAGAAAATTATAGCTTCGATAAAAATTAATAGCGCAACTGTCTCATCACTGAACGTCGTAGAAAATTGTATCTCTTTGATCCACTACTGCGACGTAACTGGATAATACACATCTCATAATAGAATATCACCGTTTGATATTTATTGACAATCATGCTTTAATAAGTGCGATTGCAAAAACGCGTTCCATTGTTCTCTGTTCGTTATTATCCACACGCACGATAGTACCGTATCATCAAACGTAATAGAAACAACATTTATTGAAAAACTGGAAATGGATTCTCGCTGAGATATCGCAAGGAAATAATCCTATGTACTTGAAAAATATTGCCATCGATGGCGATCGATAGCTTGATAAAGTCAATAAGTTTTGAATATCAAACGTTTATATTTTGCGTTTATATTTTATAGAAAATAAACACGTTTATTATTAACAATTTTCCAAAGCGATTCAAACTTTATACATGGACAATAAATCGTTAACTATTAAGTTGCGGTATACGATGTTCAAGACTCTAAATGGCCCATAAGTTATGAAATAAATGTGAAACCCTTTCCAGTTAAATGAAAGTTTCAGCTTAAATTTCAAGATTCAGCTTCTCGTTCGTAAGAATAAAATTTATTCAAGGGGAAGAAAGGAAGATATAAAACACGGTAAAATTAATCGTCTCAGAAACCCTGGACTAACGAACGTTCTCATCTTGACGACTGTAATTCTTCGATTTAAAGAAAGACAGTGAAGCTAATCGACTGTGCAGTCGTTGGAAAACCGATGAAACTAAATCTGATAATCAGAAAATCAACGCTTCGTTTACCACGATAACTTCGAATAGTACGAGACTTTCCCGATGACCGGAAAAGAATCACCGGAAGCGATCGCTGTGCTCATTGCGGCGCAACTCCGGCAAAGACGACCATTAGCTTGAAGTATGCAGAATTTTCAAACGCGTTAACTTGCTCCAATATTTCGCCGCCCTAAGACAACTTTCGAACTGCAGTATTTGCCATAATCGAAGGTTCGAAATGGCAAAGGCGATAAGTGGCTTTGGTGGTTTCAGGTGTTCTAGTAACGTCATACGCGTGGAAGGGTGAAAGGATCGCAAAATTTTTGACAAAATATGGAAGTTACGTGGCTCCCTAGAAGCGTAAAAGCCTTCAGCGACGATAGCGAATTTTCGTGTTTCCAAACAAAGTTTAGAATCGTCTAATTTTATCGTTACGTCGATATCGTCAAATGCCACCGATTCGTTTAATTTCAATAAATTTTTGTATCAAGAAACTACGCTTCTTGAATTTAAAAATCCTTCAATCCTTCCAAAAGACTCTTTCCTTAAAGTAGGTACACCAGGATTTTTAAACGAAACTACCGTCACGTAGCAAACATGATTTCTTGACTTAATAAACTAGCTAATTAACCAATTGCAAGGTTAAATTGTCTGGAATGCGCTTTAACGTTGCAGGGTTCTAACATTTTCTTCGCGATAAAGTAATCTCAAGAGCACTCAACTATGTTCGACGAGTATACTCGCTCGCATCGAAAACGTATACAATTACTTCAAGTAGGGTAAAGAACCATTTAAATATCAAAGTAATAATTCATCGGCGCGTATGTAATATGTAAGAAACAGTAGGATAAGACTTATTAAAAGTTTACCCCGTCTCGATCGAATATAACACAAGAACATATCCGTCCGTTATTCTAAACGCTTTTCAAATATCTTCCTGTCTTTGCTCGCTACTCAACGTCCATTTCTACAGCTATCCTAACGCTATTCTCACCTTTCGTTTCAAAACGAGCTGGTTAATAAATCAAATTAATTCCGCTGCGTTCAACAAAAGATAAAACTAGCTTCCATTCTTTACCAACAAACGTACCACCACGTTAAAACCGTTCGAGAAATCTTTCCCCGACTATAATCCCTCCACTTCCTCGATTTCTTCAACGTCACTCTCTCCTCCGATCGTGCGAAACTAGGATAAACCTATTTTCCCCGTTGTATCACTCGGAACCACAAAATCACTGAGCCGTGTACGATTTCAAATGTCTCGAAATTCGAATCGTCGGACGCGTGAGAACAATCGTCGCAGGTTTGCGCGATTTCCACGCAAAAGCATCGAACGAACGTCCCTTAAAAGCTTTGATAAAAGTATTCTCTGCACCTACCTGGATGAGCCGAGCTGGATCGTCGAAGTGGAAGTCGCGAAGTAAACGCGATGAAACGAAGGAGTCAACACACGAGGGCGACAACGACGACAAGGCGATACTGCGACGATGACAAAGACAACGAGGAGAAGCTGCAACTTGGCCGATTCGCGATCGAGTGGAAGAGAAAAAAAAGACGAATCGAGCGGGCTGATCACCGTGAACAAACAGCGAACGAGCGCACGACGCGATTGACGGACAGATGAAGCACAAAGTGCGCGCAGCGAGCTCCAGCTTCTCCTCTTTATACCCTCGAACTTGCACCTGTGCTTGCGCAGATCGGCCTCTTAAGCTTCGTCCACTCGGTTTCTTCGTCCGTTCGGCACGGGCCACCACGTGCTTTACTAAACGCGCTGTGCATCGATGCCTCGTGGATATTTCAAATCGAATCTTTCACGCTTTTCAACGATTCCGCGATTCTCGCTTCAACATTTACCACCGACCACTGCACGGCGCCCCATCTTTCAGCCTCGCGTTGCTTCTCTCTCTCTCTCTGCTTTCCAGTGCTCTCCATTCTTCCACGAGTAGCTGTTTGACTTTTCTATATATTTGAGCGAACTTTGATGACAAAGGGAGGCTGGAATTAAGCGACTAAGAAAGTAAAGTGATCGGTTTAGAGAAGCAAGGATCGCATGGTAATCGAAAAGTTTTGCTGGATAATGTGTGGAGTTCGGCGCAAGTTTCAACCTATACGTTGATAAATCAATAACAAAGGAAATTAGAGAAAATAATGGAATTTTATCTTTCCACCGATGGTCTCTTCACGACGACGAGGCGAACGGGGTAAAATAAAATGGAAATTTTAAGAAACATATCCGAACGAGTCGAAGTAAATCTTTTTACACGCATAAATTACTACGAGATGTATGAAGTACTATGTTCGGTGCGATCGATATCCGCTTCGATAAATTCTTCGAGTAACGAGATAATATTTGGATAAAATCCAAAAATTAATTAGATAAGTAGGTGGAAGTAATCGTAGCTTGTGTTTGGCAATTTGTGGCTAAGTTTATGAATAATTGGAATTTTTTTTTTTTTTTTTTTGTCTCTACCTTTTCCTTTTTATTTCTTTGCGTTGACCTCGCGGACCAGGATGGGCAATTAGCCAAGGACCCAGTTTTAGGCAACGTGTGCCACGATACGCACATAATTTCCAGTCTGTTGTTTAATAGCGGCTTCTTGCACACCGTACCACCACACATATTTTCGATTACGCTCACACAGAATATATAAACGTCTCGCCGACTCTAAAATTCTAAACACCGAATAAAACATAGCCCTTTGAACAACGCAAAGCTGTTTAAGATTTTAAGCAGAGACGCGATGGCTGCACGCGAGAACACGTATTTCACGCTCAAAGTAGACTATCATAGAAATTATTCTTTCATTTATTCCAAATTAGCGCCGCTCGCGGTAAATATTAATAAATCCCCTCTGGCAACAGTTCTTTTTATCCTAATTTCAACGCGTTCAGATACATCGAATATACCTAAAATATCCAATTTTTTCATCCGAACGTATTATTCCGTGTAAAAGCTAAGAGGCGACGAAGCGGCAACTTTGAAGTTTCTCTTTTTATCAAAAGCCATTTTATCGCTCGAGATACTCGTTCGCTAAATATTTATGCTGTATCAGATTGCAGCATAGCGCGAAATAAAGAATTTATTTTGTAATTTTAAGGCTACATTCTCGTAGACCCTTTTTGGCCTCATTCCAAATTAATACACCGAGTGAATAAATAATGCGAGCTGGCTATAGATTCGCGACACCCCGAAGATCGACTAAAATTTAAAATTAAAGCAAAATACACGATATTTATCTTCGCAGTAATTAACATAGTTGAGCTGTATATCGCGTTATTAAAAATCTGCCGTAATTGCTTCGTTTATTTTCAAACGGTGCGCTTTCGATAGCTCGTCCTCTTCTAAATTTCATTCCAATTTTACTTGCGAATGATATTTAAAACATTGTAATTTTCAGTTACCGTTTAGATTGCGCGAAGATGTTAAATCATCTTCTCCGGAATTATTCAGAGCAATTGCAAATGCAGCTCTCTCGTTATCGTTGCTGCGTCTATATCAGTTTTTCAGTTAATTCCTTCCTGCGGATGTGAAGGCAGGAGAAAGAAAGGAACTCAATTAACATTACGTAAGAGCGTCTTCTGTGTCAAATACGGTGACCATATTGACTGGCTAGAATTAAAAAAGCGACAAAAGATTGGCGAGAAAGGACGAACAAGTTGGAACGGAGCCACGTTAACAAGTTACGATGTCAGGATAGAAATGTTTGTTAAGAAAGAGCTGTGTAACTGAAATCGCGTATCGAGAACAATGGAACCAGATGGAGGATCGATCGGTTATGCATTGCCGCTGATACGTTGATTGATACGTTGACAGATGTACAATGAAACGTCAATTAAACAAACTAATTGATATCATAACGAGGTCGTTCGAATGGCTAAAAATTTGCCGATCGGTAGAAAAGATATTCGCAGAAACGCAGCACGTTTGAAGTGTTCTCACGCGTCAGCCATGGATATTCCTCTTTTCTCGTGGCAGACGTTTATAATTTCCGATTTATTTTCCCCTGAATATAATTCTCAAACTACAAAATTGAAACTAAAGTTGCAGTTTAAACTAAACTTTCTTGTTTATGTATAATCGAGATCATAATCCACGCCAGGTGTGCGACATTATAAGGCAAAAGGTTAATCGCGAATGAAATTTGCCGATTCTGATTTAATATTTTTCGAGTATAAAAGTGCATTAATTTGTAAACGATCCATAACGAAGGAAGAGTCAAGATTCTCCATATATTATAAATTCATAACACACGCTGTAAATACAAGTGAACAGGCACTTGTCAAGAACATAAATTTCACTCGTAATTTCACTTAAGAAAGCGAATGTACACGAAGCTAATACAAATAGCTTGATATGGCTGTTATTAAATTATGCGATAACTCCAGCAACGAGTTAATTCTTCTTTTTCCAGTTAGAAGCTCAACATCGTAGTTAATACGCTCCTTGTCGGGGAAAACAATAAATGAAAGGAAGAAAATTTGATTGCACGACATTTTTCATATAACAATTTCTCCGTTGCATTTTATTCCTTCCACTTTTTGTCGTCAGATTCAAATATGTGCCGCATAGAAATACTTCAAAGTAAGAACAACTATGAGAATTTTTCTCTGTCTGTCTGTCTGTCTGCTGTACAGAACAATTCACCGGAAATTGTTCTCCTAACTTCGAATACGCTAAATTCTTATCGAATAAAGTTAAATATTCCACAACAAATTATAAACGTTTCGACCGTACTATTTTTTACCGGAACCTGTACAGCGATTTCTTCTTATTGCGCGAGGTACTCGGATAGCGCATGCTATATGAAAACGAAAGTCGAAAGTTTAAGAACTTTTAATTAACGAAGAATTTAAAAATAACGAATATCGAGGAGCCGAACTCTCCTTTACAGATACAGCGTATTATAATGCTGTTAATAGTCATTTGAGAATCTACATATTGCAGAATCTTCATAGAAGCAATTAGCCAAACTTATTTTAAGCTGGAAACGTAATACGAGGCAGCTTACCGAGGATCAAGAGAAAATCTCCGTTTTCAGACGAACGGCTCTACTTTGATAATACGAAGAAACGAAGTATTGTAATTTATCATTGATCGAAAATCCCCTGAAAATACGTCTCGATTCTTCGACCGGAATAAAAACACAGAAAACAGTTAAATTCGCTGTATGAATTTTATAATAGCGCAGGAATAATTATGCCGTAACGTAGAAATAGTCGCATAGTCCGAATAGTCCGCTGTTAATTGTTAATTTATTTGCACGTTCCATTGTCATCTGTGAAAAATGACGAAACTCTGCCTGTATGGATGTACTGGTCGAACGGACGCAAGACCATTCATTATGCCAATGAGAATACGATCGTTGTAAAACGAAAATAGAATACCATCGTGAAAGGTTCTATCGTTTTCGCAGATATTGTCGTAAAAAGAAAAGAAAATCCCGATTAGAAAAAAAAGGCATTGGCAGAGGAAACTTGGACCGATCTAGGTTTCAAGCCTGTGTATGACATCTGCGGGAAGCGATGCTCTGGTTTGCTGGCTTCCGTCAATCAAACCGCAACTTACCTACCACCTTCGATCGCGGATTTCATGGGTTTCGGTGCACGTCGAGTTAACTTGATTTATAAGAGGTATAAATCGCGATCGTCGCGACAGATCCGTGTACGTAATGCCAAGATCTATTAATTAGAGCCGCGCGATATAATTTTGTGACGATGGACGATCCCGAACGTGATACAACGCAAGAAAGTGGCCAACAAGCGAATAAAATACGATTTTTCCTTCCAGATAATTCTCTACAACGATCTTCTATGTTCGCATAAATTCATCGTTGCATATTTCCTATCGGGACGTCGCATGCAAATTATTTTTGGTTGCTATAGATCTGGAACAGCTAAGGAAGATCTGACAAATCAGCATTGGAACGACAGGCGTGAAATCGTGGGATTGGATCAAGGATCGGCTGTTAGTACTCCAGCCTACTTCGCGACCTCGAAATTGCTTTACGTTTCGTCGCATCGTCGTCGTCGAGTCAGCAGTCGCGCACGTCAACGATATTTCCAAACTGTAGAATTCCTCCTGACCAGCGGCTTTCGTCTCAGCGAACAGCTGATCGTATCACGCTTGTCGACAACCTGCAGTAGAACTAGCTTCCGACCCCTTCACCTTAAATTACGTAAGCAACTTTCCTTCCTTTTTCTTTCTTCTTTTCCTTTTTTTTTCATCCGACCGATCTTTTATCGCGGTCTTTTGCTTGCTTCTTCCTCGAACGCTCTCTTCCGGCCTACGAGGAGATTCACCTTTCGAGTGCTGATGGTTTTAGGATAAAGGGTGAAGCTTTTTGTTATTGCTTGTTTTTCCGACAACAAGAACGTTACGTAGAAGTAGAGGAGAATTGGAGCGCAACTTTTTCGCATTTATTCTTCGTTCATTTCGTACCGTGTTTAGGAATCGTAAAAGATCGTACGATATGCTAGGAAAATACTTGAACGATCGATTTAACATGGAAATATGAAAACAGAAATAGAGTTTGTTGATTGTATTTGGCAAAAGATTAATGCCCGGTTCTGCTTTGTTAACGTTTCTGCGATGAAGCATCGATCGTCTAATAATTTCAGACGACTGTAACCACCCCGCCAATCTCTGCATAATATCGGTGTATCGCGTCATCGTTGACGAACGAATTTTGGAAAGCAAGGTAGCTGCGAATATGAAAAGACGTAATATAGACATTTTATAATGTCTTTCTCGTTTAAAAAGTTCGTTTAAAAAGTTAAGATACAAAGCTGCTCGATCGCTACATCTTCGGTCATATCGGTCCGAACGATCGATTTTCATTTTACTTCGTGCTCGGATATTCAGATAAGTATTTGCATTCTGCGTAATTAGATAGAAAAAAGGAGGAAACGTCTAACTAATTTGATAGAATATCACAAATCGAATAAAAGATTCTGTCCGGATGATAACAGGTTCGCCGTTAATAACTTTCTTGCCAGTATAATATAAGATGGTTACTTCGTCGCAGATATTTGCCTCGTCTCGTACAGGCGAACTTCAAACTGCTCTGAGCAATGTATTTCGCAGAGTGCAGTTTGCCTTTATAGGAAGTTTGGTAAAGAGGAATATAGTTTGCACTTTGTCACGTATCGTAACTGATAATAATCTCTAAGCAGGTTCGCGGAGTAAAGTAAGGTGCGGGTAGCTGGGACTCAAGATTTATTCAGCGCTGTAATACAGACTCCTAAGAACAAAATTGCTTGGCTCACAACTTTCCATCGTAACGTCACCCCCCTTATATAGTCGCCTCCGGGATATAACGGACTTCATTCCCTTCTTTATATCGATATTTCACGACAGTAAGCGCGAACGTCACGCTATGTTTTTTTCCGTTCCTTGTTCTGGATCATCGCTCGAACGATCGCCACCTCGTATTTAGCGACGGAATATGCAACTATAGGATTTCGCCTTTCATCCTGAATTATCTGTTATATAGGATTTTCGTAGCTTTTATAGAACAAGCGTCACGCCATGAATCAATTTGTGGAGAACGTGTCACGAACATTTACCACCGGTGGTAATACAAATGCGAATTACAAATTAGAGATCCGCTGGCTCTCTCAATGCTTCAACCACATTAAATCGAATAAATTCGTGTGGAATATAGGACGATTAGATACGAGACAGGATGCAATCTTTTTTATTCTATTTAGAGATACACATTTTTGTAGAAAATTGATGGTAAAGTTGCAAGTGGAGTAACAATCTTTCCCTTTCAAACTATCATTCGATGTTTTTCTCGCTTGTTTTATATCGGACTGATTAAACTTTCTGATGTATCTTGTATCTATTTGAATTCTAATTCGCTACGATAATATCTAATACTATATGAATCGCTTGTACAGCAGCATTTTGCACTTCAGAAGCTTCGATGGTTTAGCAAGAGATTTAACCATTGACTAAATATAGGATAGACGGTATAGATATAGGACTTCGTGACTCAAGTTCTGAAATACCGACGTCGAAAAGATTCGGAGTGTTCCTTACGCCCTCTGCGATTTCTTACGGCAGACATAGGAAATTCAAACGTCTATTATACGTGTCGATAACGTTACTCACCTGCGAACCTCACGTTTCGCATATCGTCTGCCGATAAATTCGATTGCTCTACGGTCGTTGGTAACTAAATAAGAATTATGTACAAACAGAAGATTTTTACTAACCGAGCAGTAAAATAGCAAAGATATCGTGTATTGTTAATCGCGGGTTATACTACTGCATACTGGTGCTGTCTTTAGCATTGAGCTGAGCTACTGCAGCGTCAACAAGTGAATTTAGACAATGAATACGTATTCGGCCAGTAGCAAGATCAAAATCTGAAACTCTGTTCTTTACATTTGCAACTTTAGAAAATACCGACGTTGCTTTTTGAATACTTATAATTTGACGAAAAATGAGAAGAAAATCTATCGAGTGGCAGAATCTATGCAACTAAAATCGTCGTTATTAATACTAGACTTTCCTTTTCGGTTATATTCATCCACAGATACAGTGCTCTAATTTTAAACTGTGCACAAAGCGATTAAAAGAGCACACGTATAATACGAACCTTATTAGTCTAAAAGCAATCTGTGATTAAAATGGTAACCTGTGAAGTATCTTTTAACGTTAATTCTTACTCTTCTTTTATAATATTTATTGGCATTCATAAGAATATCACAAGTTCTATACGAAGTACTTAGCAATGTTACACAGAAATCGTTATATCGAGAGTCAACAAGATTTTACGCCGAGTAAGAGTCAGACGAAAATGACATATCCGTTGCTAAAAATTGAAAACGTAGAATGCCGTTTCCTGAAATAGATCAGTGAAAAGGATGGGCGTAGTTAATAACAGGTCACGTATTTTCATTGCCAGATTGTCATTCGGAATATGTAGCCGAATGAAATCGCGAGAAAGGCTTTTGACATCACTTTTCACTCACCATGGCTGATTTCACATTCTACGTATTCGCAAAATTTGAATAAGTACGATCGACTCTGCGCGCTGGCTTGTTGTCTTTTATGATGCCTCTGCGATGTTTAAAAGATGCAAAAATCTCTGCAATCTGGCGAAAGTAATAGGAAGCAATACCCGAATAGTATCTGAATTCCCTTTTCTTTTTTTCTTTTTTCTTTTTTTTTTTTTTTTGTTTAATCGTTAATTAAGAATTCGAGGGCCTTTAACTCGGATATTACGCAAATTTTTGTACAATTTCTCGGTATAATATTTTTACTTTCCGAATAATAGAAGAATTTAAACGGTGTTATATTCTTATTGCCAATACCAAACGAGTTTTATGTCCGAACCTGATCTAGATATAAAAACATGAGTATTTCATTAAAAAAGTAACGGCCAACTTTCTCCCTTTGATACTTCGAATCTGACGAAGACGTTTCTTATTCAGACGATAATTTACAATGTTAATGCGCAATCGTGCTCGTTGCTTTGAGACAAAAAGTTATCCCTGTCAGTGAAACGTGATAAGGGATCTGTTCTCTTTAAACTTTCATAGAATATTACTTCGATAAGCATAGATGATTAATTTATGAAGCTTTCTCTTGGAAACTATATATCTGGAAATTGCCGTCGTTTCGTATTGTTATACCTTTTTCAATCTCTTCCCTACAGAACTTTTCGTCTTTCCTATTTTATTTTATTTTCCAAAGGTAATTCAAATAAAATCCAATAAAATAATCGAAATAAAAGACGCGGAGATGCGATAGTTATCTTGCATAAAATTAATAGCGTTCATGCGTATGCGCTGAGGAATTCGAGCATCAAATTAACTCTCCTTCTGATCGATGATCGGATGATCGATCATTGTTGGACGGAGAAGTCTACCATGTTATATCTTACTAGCGACATGTGCTTCGGACGTTAATCAAGAAATCAAACGTAGGAGAATCCAATTGAAAATTCGTAGGAATAACTTTAGCTCATTGTCATTCAACATGATAAGGACGCGGAATAAAAAAAAAAAAAAAAGGAACTAGAGGACACGCATATTCAGTTAATCGGTGAGAGACCGATAAAGCTATCTCTCGTTGGAACGATGACAAGCTTATCGCGTTAAATGATACGTGTTAAGTTGAATATTCATGTTCTCGGTCATTTTGCAGCGATTTCGAACGATAAATTTATGCAAAACGTGGCCCGTCCGCGCGATCAGTCGCACAAAGTCGAATTCACGCGAACGAAGAAGCCCATTTAATCCTGTACATTTGTAAAAATAAAAGAGCAACGGCGCGAAACACCGCCCACGACGGTGATTGACGCGTTGCGACGTTTCACGCGCCTCGTTTCTCTCCCTTTTTTATTGCAAATGCATATCGAACGTTGCGGTGCAATGGCTTGTAATGCGCCGAAAGCGCGTGGTCCGACGCTTCCACGAAATTCCCCGCCTCTTCACCCGCGTCGCCTCCATCCCATTGTGTTCCCCCGTGTTCTATGTTTGTACTGGGTCAGTAGGATCATAAACTTGAGATTAACTCTTGGTTGATTCGGGATTAGAAGACAGCGAAAGGAAAATTGACGATTCGATCGGAAGATAATCGAAACGAAGATGGTGAAGTGTACGGTTGTTGTCCTAAGTATAAGTAACTTTTAAACGAAAAGTTCTTCCAATAAGACGTCGTAAATGATTCGAAGCTGTTCCATAGCTTGTATGCTTTTCGTGGATCGTTTGTCCCGGCGGTAATCTTTCGCGTTTGAAAGAAATGCAGATTCTCGCGTGAAAAATTCTTCGATAACGTCGAAACGAAAGCTGGCTTTTACGTGTTCGATCGTTGATGGGACATGACCGGGCGCGAAAAGATTATCCGACGAGAATGACAAAAGGAAAGCAATAGCCGTTAATCGTGGGTATAATGATCGAAGAAACATTTATATGATTTCATTTTGTGGATTCAAGTTGAATTTCCAATTATCGGCTCGCAATCTCCGGACTAAACGAATGGTATTCGTTATCGCATCGATTCAGAAGTAGTGGAGAAATATACCGGAGGGCAACGTATCTCGGCCAATTAGAACACTTCCTCCCTTTAACACGACTTACATATTACGCTCGTTTCTCAGGGAACACGCTCCGCTTCGTTCCAATGTCGAACGTTTTTTAACAGACGTACACTCCCACTTATAAGCGTCATATTTGCTAGTTTCATATAACATTGACACGGAGGAAAAGAAAAGAAATTCAATTCTGAATTACTTCTCCGAATTCTTAATTCCAAAGTAATCTTCTTTCAGACGTGCTAAATAAATACACAATTGCCATAGAGGTAGAAATTACGCTCGTCATATCGACTCCTAAAATATCTTTCGAAAGAGATTAAACGAAAAGAACGCCATTCCTTATTGCGTTGTTCACGAGTGACGAAGTAATTGAGGACGAAAGTGAAGCTGCTGCTCTTCCTCCTTCTGATGACTTAGGTTTTACGACTATCACGAGAATGTGCTCTACGATAAAACCTTGTTGACAGCGTTTTTCGCGTGATGAGAATCTCTTACACTCGTTCTGGTCTGTTCTTTGCCAAATTTTTACAGTGCGAAAATATGACGTTATAACGGTGTCCTGTTCGTTTTTATTTTCAATAACTTTCGCTTTACCAATTACGATGTTCCTTCAAATTATTCGTTCTTCTTCTATTCGTGCAGAAGAACGAAGAAAATATCGAGGACATACAAGCGCATATACATCGTATAATAGCTTATTCGACGATTGTTTGAAATTTTACTTCATATTCTCTTCCCTGCGATATTATTTAGCTAGAGGCAATCGATGTATAGTTATTGCGAAGCTTCTCTAAAAAGAAATTCTTCTTTCGCTAATATTTCGCCAAGTAAACTGCACGTATGGTTTAGAACGTATGTTGGTAAAATGTGTAACATATGCGCAGAAATCTGTAGCGTAGAAAATTGAAGGGGAAAATTTTCGTCGTAAAATTGCCAACATTTAGCCTGCTATAACTTTGTAACAAGAAAACGTACAACGATCATTACGGGCTCATCTTCGAGCGTAGAGCCTCTATTCTCGCAATTCTTTCTCGTTTCGAAAATTTTACAAATTCAACCGATTCTACGGGCATCAAACAATTTTTCCAAAGACTAAAATCACCACAGATTCGAAAATTGCGATCGAGGACGGTGCAGGAATCTCTGTGCGAAAAATTAACTAAGAATTCTGAGAGTAGAGATTTGACACTTTGAAACGAACCTAAAATAATCGTTGTGCATATATATATATATATATATTTTTCATTTGTTACAAAGTTATAACAGTTAAAATATTTACAACTTTTCGGCGTAAATTGGACGTTCCTTTAATTTCGCACGGCAGTTTATATTCATACAACCAACGGGTACGGCTATTCATATTTCACAAATTATAATTTTCAGGTTCAGGTTCGCGCTGTAAAAGCGCTACATCGCATCGCAACTTTCTAACATATTCTGCATATGTTATCGAAGCGGCAAAATTTCTACGTATTTGGACGGTCGCTTGATTCTAGGTGCTGATTCCCACCTACTTAAAGTTTGAAAGTTCAAAATTTAGAAGTTCTAAAATCCAAGGATCAAACAAGAAAATGATAAAATCTCAAACTTTGGCAAAATGCTAATTCTCGGCGAACTATAATTTAACGCGGTGTAAGAATGTTGATTCGGTGAAATAAATATTTCTTACTCGAGAGAATAAAACGAGAAACGAAAACCATCTAATTACTTTGCCGGTTTTAAGCGGTTTTTAACCGGAGCCAAAGCTGCTGCAGAACGTCGTGTGTAACGTTACTATGTCCTACACAATCGTTACAAAAGTCGTTGCAGAACCAACTTCCAGATCTAATCAAAAATTGACGACACAATAGCAACAGTACGATACTTTATCGCTCTAACCGGAATTTTGAGTCATATTTTATTTATCGATACGATGATCGATATAATTAATTTATAAGCTGAAATTTTCTCTGCTGCAAGACTGCGAGTTAAAAGATTTTGAATAAAATAGAAAGTTCCTTCAGTATTCTTGGAAATCGAGAAATATCAGTAGAGAGAAATCCTATCACAGATAGCTGCAATTGCTATAAATGGAAAGCAAACAGCGTTTCTATCGTACATTAAATACCGATTCATCTTATTTAAACGAATGTGTCGCAACAGTATCGCCATTTTTCATTGTTAAATTACAGTGAATACGAGGATGACACACTTGGATAAAACCAGATGAAATATTAATAAGAGAGATTTATGATCCACATGGATGTAACGATCTTTGCTTAAAATAACTGGCTCCAGGTGTGCAACTACGCGACTTTATGTCACGCGGTCGGACTGTGAACCGCCGTTACTACTTAGAACCACATGGCCGAGTCGAACGAAACCTCTACCACTTACTCGTTCTCCGAATAAAGCGTATTCTAACCAGAATGAAATGAAAATTACAAATTCGTGTAATCCATCTCGATCGTGTTTATCGATGTTTTTCCTTGAATTCGTGTTGTTTACAAGGCAAATTCACGTTTCGATAGAAAACAGAATTTTACGTAAATACACAACGATTATGTACGAGTAGCCATCGAATGAAATCTATTTTATAATTTAATGATACAATTTAACATCGGCAATTTGATGCGCTGTGACCCAATAATAACATCGATGATAATAACTACGTAATCTTTAATGTAAAAAATGTTCAATCATCCGCGAGAAATGAAGCAAGAACGACACCTAGTGACAAGACCGCTTCAATCTCAGTAAGAAATCACAATTACCGTGGCCATAGACGCTTTAAGTATTATAACACAGGAGTAAACTGAAGGTTGACGTTAAGGGATGTCGGCGATTCATTATCGCCGTTAACGATGATGAATTTTTGTAACTCGTGGTCCAAATAAATAACACGGCAACACCTTTAATCTTACAAACGTTGATAGTAACGGTTTTCGTTATTTATCGTGCTTGATTAAGGGATAGGTTCATCGACAAAAGTTTACGAAGCTAGCCATGCTCCTTCCCGTACTTGGTTAATTACAAACTTTTACCAAGTAAGAATTTTTTTACAACAATTATCTTTTACCTCGCTTAACGAAAATGACTAATAGCTCGCGTTTAAACTCCGTTTACGACAGGGAAAAAAAAAATGTATGTTTAATGTTCATAATTTTGAAAAGTTCCGCGACGATGCCTCGAAAGACAAAATTAAATAGAAGGGATGCAGCAGGTGCGTCTGTCGAAAGTTACAATTAGTCGAATGGACGTGCTATATTTCTGGAAATTTTCAAACGACCTTCTCGAAGGAGAAGATAATTCTATAAAACTTCTTCTTCCCCAATACGAGCTATACCTCATTTTGTATGTTCGTATGACATTTTCCCTTTTTATGTAACTACGTTTATCAACTCGCTCAACGCGTATTAAGATATTCCTCGATGATTTTCCCCATTCTATGCTTCCTATCTTTTTCATTTTTGTTTGTGTAAGTGTCTGTGTGTGTGTGTGTGTGTGTGGTGGCAACGACTTTCCATCTCGTTCGCGAACAGCAAATTTTTCAAATTAATCATTTCGAAGAACTTCTGGTTCCTCGTGCCGCGTTCTTAGACGTAACACTAATGGGTTCGAGGAATTAATCCTAGCGAGATTTGATTTCTGTTTCTCAGGCACGAAACTGCGAAGATACTTCTTCAAGCCTCGACCAACACGTGCGATTTAATTTGGTGTACGGGGAATGTGTGTTTCATAGTTTCATCAAGGATGACACGCGTCATACAGATTTTCCTTTATTACGCTCAGTTTAAGAGCGACGATAGACCTACTCTGTTCGCGTAATTAAATTTCATCCCGTTCGTGCGTTATAGCTTCAGCGAATTCGTACCATATTTTAATTGGAATACATCCGAGCGGAATTCGTATGAGACATGCGAAAATTTTCTTTGTCGATAGAACCCAGGGAATAATCTATTCTATTAGTATTTATTGTCGGTATCGTTAAACACGCGTTCTATCGGCAAATTTCTTTTCTTTTTGCAACTATTTTGTAACAGGTCGTTGTATTTGGAAAAAGAGAAGATGACTGTGACGATATTTTTAGTTCGTGTTAAGAAATTCCACGCCCATGCACTTGCATAATTCTATTTTATTAACAATCCCATGAACTACGGTCCAGCAAAGTAATTGTTAAACGTTCCTTGCATCAAACATTAACTTTGAAAACAATCATCCTAATAGACTTATCCGATAATAGCTCTACTTTAAAAGTAACTTCACGCATCTTCGCAGGCGTTTCCTGCACGTAACTTTCTCACTTCCTCGGTGTGCTGCACTGTACTGCTCGTAAAACTTCAATTCAACGAACTTGCAACTTTTCGCCTAATAGATGCATCATTATCTATCTACTAATCAAATTTTTCCAAGCATACTCTACCTATAAATCTTATTCAAAGCGAAGGTGAATCTTGAAACATTTAATCAATTTAATGTAGAAATAACCCGATTTATTCGATCTGTTTGCACTGTCCAGTCGATCTTTGAATCTGCCCTTTTGAAACTTTCGGAGTATAAAATAATTGCGTGATATTCTGCGATACGGGGAACACGTTACGAGATTAGATAAAGTATGAGACGAATTATGGATCAAAATTCATTAACATCTACGTTAAATAGCTAAAGCAGAAACGCGTATGAAAGTTTAATATTCGCATCTTTGAACTTGCAAAATTCCTGACGTGTGTAAATTCGAGTGATATTTCCTGTATATTTCCGTACAAATATCTATCCTCGTGTACGATCATTGAAGACCTTTAATCAGGAACGAATGCTTCAATTTTAATGAAACACTGCTTATACTCATCCATGCTCTACATACCGTCACTTCACGCTTCTATAACGCAGGAAATTCTTCTTTCTATTCGATCCAAGACGTTTCATCGTACAAAAATGATGCTTGAAACCGGAGAATTAAAGGTTTAAACAATACCGAGAATAACGAAACGATTTTCTAGTTTCTAAGTAAATAAAACAACGGTAAAGATATTTCTTAGAGCGAAGAAATTATTGAATTTCCTTAAACATATATATATCAACCTCTCTCTTCTTGTTTAACCTTTTCACCAGAAATTACATAAATGAGGAAGAAGGCCAAACGGTCGTTTTATTTCAACGTAAAATAACATATATTCCGCACTACTGATACAAACTGTAGCACGTACACGTGCCCTTTTTGTTTACTGTTTCTTACTACACTTTCATTTTATTCTGCAGAACGGAACAAGAGTTAGCCGTAAGCTCCTAAAAATTTCGCGCTTAATTAAAATGTTGAATCACCGCTGGCTCTTACGAGATAATCTTCGCGCGACTTAAACTTAACTAAACTCAAGACTAACGCATCCATCGCGCGCGTCCCCGATGCAGGCAGTAGCGTGATACAGGCGCGAACATGGGACGTAGGATAAAATCAGGAAATTTCAAAAATACATCTTGTACGATAATCCAAAAATAAACATTCGCCCGCGAAAATATATGAAAAATGATCCGTTAACATAGTTCGTTCGTCGATAATCGTATCAACGCATAATCCGTAAAATCAGTCCAAGCCATTTCGCATTTCTTATCTTCTTTGTCATTGCATCGACTCACGAAATATTTGATTTTCCCTATTGGAGTAACATGGTTGCCACGTAATTTAGAATACACGAATCCGTAATTCTTACGTACGTATACACACGGCGGTAGTGGCTGATCCCGGAGGAAAGAACATCCCTATCCGCCAACGCAGGTGCGCGCTTCGAAGGCGCGCGGTGAGTTAACCCCTCCACCATGCACCACCATGCTCCACCGTGATGCCACACACCGTGTATAAAAGCCCTCATCGTACGACCTGCTGGCTTCGAGTTAACTCGGCGAGCTCTTCGATCGGGATCCTGCACGGATCAAACATTCGGTCATTTTGGTGAACCTGTGCGAGCGGACCGGTTTCTTGGAAGCACGTTTCCCGTCGGACTTCCTGTCTTTTTCCGTTTCCGAATCGAAGGTGAAAAGACTGGCAATACATATACATATACATGAGTAACAAACGGGCTGATAAACAGGGAATAATCGGTTTGGGGAAAGTTGCTTTTCTGTCGATTGAGGAGGAGAGACGCAGTGGAAAAGTGGTACAAGTGTAGTTTTTGTTTTCTTTTTTAAGAATCGAGATAAGTACGGCAAACGATAAATAATATCGTTTCGTTATACTTTTTCAAACATTTATCACGACGTATAGTAACATGTTTATCGTACGGTAAAGTATACGGATTTCTGTATCGGAGTTCAATTGTATTGTCAGTTTTTTGAAAATTTAAATTAAAGATTTTGTCATTTGTGTCGCATTTTCTTCCGATCGTCTTAATTGATCCTTTGTTCTCGCTTACGTTTGAACGAGCTTTGAATCAAACGCGATACAAACAAGTGCTTGATTATTTAAATAATTTTCATCTTTTGTATTTTCCAAGCGGAGAGAGTTAATTTTGGGAGAGTGAGAAACGAAGGAATTGGAAGAAAAGTGATGAATAGAAAATCTCGCGAACGGATAGCAATGTGCATCATAAGTTTTATTTATATTCAATTAATTTCGTTGACTTTATTTTAAAGAGACGTGCCGAATTGTTCCTCCAAAGTTAATTTTAAATTTTTATCGCACATAACCGACAAATTGTTATTAATATTTTACACCTTGTTTTAACGCGGACGATTTTAATCAAAAAAATTTTATTAAATTAATTAAAAATTTTCCTCCCTTTTGCGTATTAAACAATTTCAAGCTTTTATTTTTTTCACTCATCCTTTCCTTTTTTGCCTTCGAATCTGGTTACACGAAACGGTTTTTTCTAAATTGAAAATATGTATATAACTTCTATTATGCGCATAAGATGACATTTGTCGTTGCTCAAAATGCGTAGAATAATTTCTATTATTTTTCAATTTACACGAAATCATGAACGAACAAACAACAAAAGCGAATCGAGCGAAAATTTCTGCGCATTTATCGTGGACCGTCATACACGTTCGAAAATATACGACACGGTTCATGGTATCTTCAGCTTCTTCATACATAAAATTATAAATCTACATAACATTTAATTACCTGTTTCTTTATCTCGCTAATGTAGAACACCACTGGTCACATGGCGATCGGTTCCGAAAACTCAGTGGCGGTTCTTATACGCACTTGGACCTTCATGATAATCTTTTGTTTCGCGGGCTATGCAGCTGGTATGTATGAACCTCTATATGTATCACATTTTTCGTTTATAGTTAATACTATAGGAAATATCATAGTTGATATTCATTGTCTAAAATTATCAGACATCCAATTTGATTCCTTAATATTGTCTTATTCCTCGGGGAGATGACGCAGGACAGATGGAAGGCTTGAACAAAAGATTAGAGTCCTTATTACCGACTATTTTTCGTTCAAGTAATTAAACATTTTCTTTTTTTTTTTTTTTTCTTTTTTCTTTTTTGCTATATCGGAAAAAGCGTATTGCCGAAGATCACAATCGAGGATAGGTACCTTTTATTTTAATCGAATTCGAAACACCGGATGTTTACTTGCATAGGAACAAGCAGGATATCGATATTTGAACACAAGTTCGACTGTTTCGAAAGTATCGTCGATTTTTCGTATTTTTTAAATCCATGTTTCGTTATTACGTACTTGTTCTAGTAGCTTCTCTCTGATGTTGGTGATCGTAAGATAAATGCCATTATATTTAAAGATGCGCATAACTGCGAATTGTTTTAATATGTTGGAAGCGTTTTCTTATGATGACGCTTGAGAAAGTGACAGAACACATGGAACAGAAGTAGGTACTATAGATATATAACAGAGAACATAGTTACATCGTATTATAGTAATCCGAGGAATTAAGTTTATAAATTGCCAGCTGTGTTTTTAACGCTGTGCCTTATTATTTTAAAAGCCACGCTGTATCGCGTTTTAAACAGATCAAAATCAAACCTGACCTTCGTTGAGCATCATCGCGAGACACAATGGCGTTGAAATTTTAGATTAAATGACGCTGTCGAAAAATGTTGTAAATTTTCTATCGGCAATGGGCGTTTAAAGCTTTTAATTATTTGCGTATAACATTTTAAAAAATTTATTATATTTCGAGATTCACTTTAGGAATATGTCACAATATCTATGAATGTTTGAAACGCTTGATACAATTATCTTTTAAATTATTAATTTTATGGAAAAGGCACAGTTCCGTATGACTCGTGTGGTGGAAACAGAAATTGAAACATTTTCAATTCGAGCAAACGTCAATAACGTATTTTACTTCGTCACCCGAAACAAAATATAATTTTGAATATCGTCTGTAAACGATTAGTGCAATTTATTCAGTTTATTGCAAGAATAACACTGGATGAAGTAATAACGATTCGAGTTTATTGCACTTCACTGTTTCGTTGCTATGATAAAACGGTCAGAGAAGCTTCCTAACGGTCAGAGATTAACGCGAACAAACTTTGATGTAATCGACAACTCTTGTATAGCGAATTATTCTATGTCGCAAATCAATCGATCGCTCGTGATCATTAAGAGCCACTTCGTCATTTCGAACTGTCACTTTTTTTCAAAGCTAAAGGACTTAAGATTGTATGTACACGAATTCTGGTTTTCGTTAACGCGCTGCAAAATGTTCCGTGCAGCGACGAAGGAAACCTGTATATCTTTACCGTGTGTTAAAAATTTGTTCAAAGTCTGTGGAATGTTTACAACAACGAGATATTTTATTTAAACGATAGTTGTTATACACGCGCAAAGATCGCCAAGATCTCTGCAATGAAATTGCAAAGATCGCACTGTGTGACACGATAAAAAAAAACTTTGTCTAGTACTCGCTAACATTATATCGAAATGAAACATTCAACAGAAAAAGTTCTCGCAATTAATCCTATTTCCGACGTAGGAAGTAATTACAAGAACGAAAGGCACACCCCAGTCTTGCCTTTCCTCTAGTGTAAGCTTATTAAACACGCCATGGATTGCACAAGTTTTACCAAAAAATTACGAAAACAAACTAACACTTTGATCCACGAAAGGAAAAACAAGATGCACAAATGAAAAAGTTATATGATTCTCGATCTTCTCTCAAAAGGTTTTTCTAGTCTTTGATTCTTCGATTGAACATATCGTTTTCTTCGATTTTCAAGAATATGTTTATCCGATACCGTCTGCTTGCAATAATAAGAGTCACGTCTCCAATCAATTAACAAAGTTTTATTCGTGCTTAGCAAAATGCGTTACTCATAATACCGTAGCTACAGTATTTGCATAAAGGAAAGACGTTTTAATTAACGAGGTCATAAATTCGTTTGTTTCAGTGTGAAATGTAATTTCCTATCTACAAGTGATAGTACGGTAAGAGTTTTAACTATACGTCGAACGCGATAAACAAATCATTCCGGGAATATGCCAGCTTGATAAGTAATGAAACAAGAATTATACTAAGAAATAAAAACGCAATACAAGGCATGCCTGGAATATTTAAAAATGTAGGTCAGTTTATATTTCACATCCGTGAATGTTTTATATCTATAAACGAAAAAAATACACATATGACAAAATTGGATTCTCGCAGGGATAATGATGTTCCTCAGTGAGATAACATAATTTCTTTGCTAATATCGGTAACGATATTTTTTCCCTCGAATTTTTTATTTCCATTTTTCAAATTTATTTATGCTTAACACGTTGCCAAAAATCTTGTATATATTACAGAACACTCGTAAATAGAAAATCGCATTAATTACAAACTGCACAATAGTGACCTATTTTCGGGATAGCGTTCGTAGATCATCCAGAATCCTGACGATGAATGACGTTGTGAAATACGTTAGCTGTTCGTTGTTTCACGTTTTATATTTGGCCCGACGTAGAAATTATTTGAGACGAAGAATCACACGTTTTCTGCGTTTATAAATCTACGTTTAATTATGATATTGATTCACGCGCAAACAAACTGAAATATTTTAATTGAGGTTATTGATTTACGCAAGAGACAAATAAACTGTTTACATTCTACGAGTTAAACAAGACGATTCTTCGATCACGTGCAATTACGATTGTAACGTTTACTACGTGGGTTTTACACTATATTCGTCGCTTATTATACGGGTCTTTAAGAAGCTGCCATATTTTTCTGTAGAGCAACAAATTTAATTTGTAGGTTTCACTGTTCGATATTTAATATCGCAGGATTAATTAATTGACTTAATGAACGCACCTTTGTAGTTGGTGATAATACAGCTTCGTACTTTTAACAATTCAATATTGAACCACATATTTCAGTAAGTACGAACTACAATTTTGATTGCACGTTATTAAAATAATCTAGCGGGACTCCTTCAACTTTTATCTGAAAATTCCAGTTCAATTTACATTGGAATTATTATACGGCTTGTTATTCGTCTTTTAAAATCATTCCTTGCCGCTACCTTTAATTATACTTCCGTTGTAATTAATTTGCTTGGCAATTGAGATGGTTTCCCTTTTTCCAACTTTGTTTCTTCCCGAGTTCGTAGAATTTACCACCGAAATACAATGAAGATTAAACCTAAGTTAGTCGATAATTAAGTTCGGAGCTACCCGGATAAATCGTGGTTATTAATGCGAAGTACGTTCTCCCACTCGTTTGCATCAGTCAGTCGTATATTACGGTATGTTAAATATGGAACACCGCACAAAAAATACGTCCAATTTTGATGATCAAAGAATCATAACCAGTGAACGATTCATAGAGAGTTTGATGAAATGTCCGTGCTTCTGGCTAACGATTAGTATAAAATGATGTAGCTGGAAAATATTTTAGCACAAATAACGAAACGAAGAAAGCAACTTCGAAATACTCGGGGCAAATTGAACGTAAATTTTTCAAGCGTAAATTGGCACCTCGTTACGACAAGTGTTTACAGACAATCGATGCTTACGTTGATGAGTAGAAGTCGATTATCAGCATACGCTAATAATAAAACAGGCTTTTGTAAAGTATATTTCTATTTTATTTTCTTTTTTGCTTTTTTTTTTTTTTAGTAATATAGAATCGAGAGTGTCTTGCTTAAAATTTCTTCTTTATAAAAAAAAAAAAAAAGAAAATAACAGGAAACGTAATTCTTATCGTGCCTGTATTCCGTAAATATTACCATCGTAACTCGAAAAAATAAACAAGAATTTTGTACTGTGAGCTTATTTCAACATCGAAGAACATAAATAACGAAAATGAATGTGGGACGCTTTGTACAAGTTTCTGAATATTATTAATCGTGATTGAAATTTCCAGTCGAGAGAAAGAGACCGTTATTAAATGCAAAACGAACGTACAAGAGAAAGGATGGCTTAAGAAGATCTGGCACGAACAATAATAACAAAGTTGGTGCAACTTCGATAATGGGATCATCTGTAGTTTAGCGATCCTCGTTTCCATCGGGCAGCGTTAAATTTTAATTATATATAGAGAAAATCCGCATTTACAGGTTATAAGATTAACAACTTCACGCGTTCCAGCAGTTTCGTGGTGGTAACCTGTTGCAGCTAATCCTCGGGAGCCGAGGTTTTGTTGCCTCGCGAGTTTGTTGATCGATATTCCAGTAGATACCCGATACTTTGCGGAATGAAATAAGAAAAACTGTTGGACATAATCTTCTATAAATTAAAATTATTCGCCGATTAACCAGTTAGGTGTTCTTTACGCTCACACTCGCAAAGTCACGAAGAAACGGCAAAATTTTGTTACGACGAGCCTTGTCGGTAATAGGATTAAAAAATAAGACAGTCGTTTCGTTGCAACTTAATTCTACGTTATAACAGCCTCACATACTCTACGTTTGACGAGTATACTCGTCGTTGTCTGCTATTTGCGACACATTTAGTTTTCAAGGAAGTCGCAACGGCTAACTGATTAAAAGATTAAATCTTGAGTTTTCGATCGTTTTCGACTATCGTACAAGATTCCCTATGCGTTGCAATGAACAGTATACATTTTTAAAAAACGAATCCCTCTTTAGTCCTTTGAAGTAGCAACATGGCTTTTCGCATTCGTCCAACAAACTTTTACGTAGGTATCCCTCAACTCATGCGAAATCCATTTATCCATCTCCTATTACTTTCCTATTTGTTTCAAGTGTTATTTCTGTTGGATTATTTCCAGTAATATCTCTTGAAAATTTATTACCGGTAGTATTTTCGTGCCCATTTCCTAATGGAGAGCCGCCAGTTCAATTTCACGAATTAACGTTTAACTACGTCTTAACATTTACATAAAGCTCTTCGATAAGATTTGCGCAAATAATTATATGAAATATGAAATACGAAATATATCAGAACAGTGCGTAGAAAACGCGTTCGCGTCACGTTAACATTTAGGATTGCCAGTGCTTTTAAAGATATAAGCTGTGAATATGGTGTTTAAATTGCTTGCGTGGTAGGTTAATGCAAAGTCGATGGTGGAGTCGTAGGTCGCTGTAGTCGCGTGTAATACGGATAACGACCGACATAATCTGAACACCGAAAAGCGATATTCCCTTAATTTTGATATATACTTTGAAGACGCGGTCGGATGTTAAAACTTGTTAGACAAAATTGAACCAACGTATCAACGAAATCTTTAAAAAGTTTGCAGAATACACCTGGTAAATTGGTTTCAGCACAGAGCGAAACCAGGCTGATTGGTTCTTTCTTTTGCAACGTGTCCTGTGCGTTCTAATATCTTTTTACATGTCCGGCGAATATCTTTGATAGAATAAAGGGAATGTATCGTTTCTGCCTGCGAGAGATGTACATGCCCGGTGCAAAGACGGTAAGAAAGTGCACGAGAAAGAAAAGAAACGACGATGATCCGTTTGTGAACGGTGAAATGTGAAAACCAATTGCTGCCTTTGTCAGCTGGCCGATGCAACTAGATATGGAAATGGATGTTATCGCTCGCGACCTTCTTCTGCACATGTATTCGAATTACATATTGTGTCAGTTCGATGTATTTCGTATAATATCGAGTTCAATCCGTGTGTCTCGTGTAGCTACATATGCGTTTCATTAGATCGGTATTGGTATGTCAATTAGATATTCCGGGCTTGATTCATTACTCGTTGAATATGTTATCGTTTAAAAATCAGGGATCAAATTGTCGTGGTGTAGGAGATTACGAATTTTTTCACCGATTCAATATTTTTGAGTAAATATTAAATCTCAATAGGTGTGTGAATTGAAATAGAATTTCTTCTTTCGTTCTTCTGTTTTATTATCGGCCTTTCATTTCCATCGTCCTTCTGTTCTAATATTTTTTAATATAATTATAGTACTCTCGTAATTTTCAAGTAAAGTTTAGATTAAAAAATAGAGATCTGCTATCTATAGTGGATACGATTTTTTAATTTATTGATATTCAATCGTAAACTATTTTTGACTGAATTTGTTCATCTTTATGGAAAATGTTTTGAGGAAAAGAGATATAAAGAAATGAATGCTTGCTGGAAAATGAAGCCAGAGCATTCACAGCAGTTAAGGCTTTTACACACGACACCCGAATTTGTATTCGAATACAATCAAGAGATAATGCCAAATATTTGGCCGGTGTTCTTTTCGAAATGCACAAGTTGCGCCATAGTCGTTGTTTTTATTAATGTAAAATTATTTGATCTTAATTAAAATTCGTAATATTAGAAATGCCAACTTAATAGAATAGTACGATATCCATCGTACTGAACGCAATAGTCGGCAACACGCGTTTAAAATAATAAAACAGAGGTTCGTTAAAGGCACACCAGAGACATATACCAGAGGACGTTTTGTTACCATTGGGAAATTGTTATTATACACGGAACTTTTACGATATTATCTTCTGTGGGCTATGAATAATGAATTTATCATTCGAAAATGTTTGATGAATTTAAACACGTTTCAATTTGTTATGATACTGTTGTGATTTATACTAATATATTATGGAAACGTGTTTAAGGTATTTTTACATTATAGAGACGAGTGAAAGAATCGGAAATGTTCGACATTAGAAACACGAAAGAAAAGTACAGGATTTCCTAAGGTTCCGAGTGGACGTTCTTATGATTTGCGTCGAAAGTCTACACCATTAAGTACTCTTCTTATAAGTTGCCGTTTTATTAAAATCGATATTTAAGAATTACTTTTTAGTACATTTACTTGGAGTTCTACTTGGTGTTCAAACTATTTAGTCCTTTGTAGCCTCACCTTTTCATCCTTTCGGGAATTGTGCGATGGAAATACATGCGATGAAAGTTGAAACGAATGTAGGTTATTGTGAAGAAGAAAGAAAGAAGAAAATTCTTTTCTATGCGTAAAATGCTTTTCGCCTCGTGTGCTTAATAAGGAACTATGTTGAATTAATTAGTTTTTTATGCTACATCTTTGTATAGTTACTTCATCGTCAAATTCTGGTAACCAGTTACCTTATCATAATTATTTTCTTATAAATACCGCGCTGTTACGTTCTTATTTCTCTTTTTTCATTCATTTTTCTGTGCTCTTTTTTCACGATAAATGCTTAAGGGCAACGGTTTCGTGATATTATAATCTTTTATTAATTACTTAACGTGAACCAAGTATCGCTTCAAACGATACATTATTATACACGGGTGCACTAATTATCTCATTAATACCTGCAAATTATAAATCGAAGTAAAAGAAAGTTCCATCAAAGTATGCGCAGAAAGATAAAATGTTACGCACGCAGCGATTTTATTGATGTTTAAGAATATAGATTCGTTCGCATGTCGCATTTTCAATAGGGTCGAATCATATCTCTGAGGCTTTTCATTTCCGTACATGTAGAAGCTACTCAGACGCGCTGTTGAATTTTTAATTAACCCAGTTCATCCTGTAGATACCATCACTACACTCGCGCTATTCTAACGTTAATTTAGAATATCCTAATGAGATCGAGTCGCCCACCTAAGATTATCGTTCAGAATGAAACACAAGATAAAGATTATCTTATTATATCGTATATCATATCGTACATTTATTACACGTACGCAATATATACGCATAGTTTTACTGGTTTCCATAGATTTCATCGAAACTATTTGTATTCCTTTTGTTTGCTTGCTCGATCCATCTGGTGAATAATTAATCGATTCTACGCGATTAACGAAACCTTTACGTGTTTGTTGCGTTTTTAAATATATCTTATCATTACATGTATTTATATGTATGTATCTTCAACTTCGAATACGAAATACGCTGTCGAAGAATTTTTCAAATTCGACAAAATTCTATTTGAGATATAAAAGTGTCTTTAATAACGCACTTTCTTTCGAGCCAATGTTTAAGCGATTTCCGAGGTACAGAATTTCAAAAAGCGAGATCGAAATACATAGAACCTTGTACGAAAGAAATTCACTTTTTGGTCCTGAAAACGACACATGACTCTCTTAGTTTAACAAACAACGACATTTCACCAGCTTAATGTAAAAACTTAATCTACGGATATAAGCATAATCGAAAGAAACTCTGCATTATAAATTAATCATAAAATATTTGTTACAGGATCTTGTTTAGAGTATGGACATTCGTGTTGGGGAGGTATGTCTTCGCTCATCTTTATTCAATTACAAGGACATTTTCATTAGAATAAAGTCTTCGCTAGTCTTTTGATATTTCTGACAATATACGAATTTACGAAGTAGCATCACGATTTCGTTCCATAGAAACCGTATTTTACACAAATTCATCAGACAGATGAATAAAATTTACATTTCAATTTATGGAAGTAAACGAGCTTCCTTCTGCGTTCTTGATACAACGATTTCCACGAAGTAAAATATTTATACTTTTTTATAACGCCGTTTATTGTCTAAAGCGATAAAACCCTTTTGCCTGTATCACGATTCGTAGTTTAGATCGTGGTCTACGATCTTTTATTAAGTATTCACCAATTTCAACTATATATTAATTTAATATACTGCTCGAACGTATTGCCGCGCTATTTAACTTTCTTTTTCCGTGATTGCAGGTCATGGGAAACGAAGCGGAGGGCATAGCAATGCATATTTAGTACCGTCAAAAACATCGAATGAAATACAACAAGAGATACCGTCGCTTGCAAAAGAACAATTCATACTTTCCCGTTTGATTGATCGACCATCGATACCTAATAAATACAAAGCAAGATGGGACAGACTTCTCAAACTAAAAACTAGTTTTCCAGAGAGTTGGGACGGTGATGCGTTTAACGCACAACTTATTAGCGATGAACCCAGTCGGTAAGGAAAATATACGTAAAGGTAGACATATAACTGTAACGATTTAGTACGCGAAGAAGAGAATCTTTGGTCCTTTAATTCTTAACTTCCAAATGACAGTTTTGAATCATAAGTTGCTTATGATATTTCGAGTTCAGTTGCTATAAATTTTAGAGTATCTTCTTGCAATTCGGCTAGCTTGTATCTTATGCGATAAATATTGGAAATATTTATCACTAGAGTGATATACAAATTTTCAACCGAAAGAGATGAAAATAAACAAATAGTCTCATCGAGAATTTCCTTACGCTAGTTACTTTCGATATGTTAATCGTGATTATGATAATTGTAATATACATATAGGTCGCAGATTACTGGTAAGTAGCGTAAATTACAATTATTCGTGTTACAAAACATTGTAACTTCTTATCTATTACTTGAAAGTTCTTTCGCCTTGATTTATCCGATTGCGTTAACGTTCACAGGGATCAGAATAATAACGAAGACATGAATCTGGGAAAAAGGAAACAAAGCAACAGCATGCAAGATATAACTGGAAATACCAACGGCGAAAGGAGGGAAATTCCTGAGATACTATTGATATCGAATAACGAGGACAATCAACATGGTAGTAAACCACAGAACGTAGAGTTGTTCAAGTTTCTGGTGAATTGATTCGCTGTCGTGAACCTCTATGATATATCAAATTCTACGTAACTGTAACACAGCACTCGACGTATTATTATGCATAATTAATTACATTATTTTCATTTGCAGAGTGATACAAACGGTGATTTCGAATAAAACAACCGAGCATTACTATAAAATACATATAATGTAAAATAGAAAATTGTCATAATCGTATTGTAACTGGACTAATAAGAATATCGTTTAAGCTAATTTATTAGACATTCTGTTTCTCGAATAAAGATCAAACGACTGTCCTATATAACTTAACGTATAAACCTTAATTTTATCTTTTAAACGCATATGTAATTAATTCCAATCCTAATCAAAATGCAAGCAAAAATAATTTTCCTATTATTCAATGATAAATTAAATGTCAGAATTTGAATTGCAATTAAATAGGATAAATAAATCATTGTTTTCAGCTTAATTATTTTGTAATAATTTTCATTTATTGTCTGTAAAAAGTAGAAACGTAAATAATAACGAATAAAATAAATGCTGATAATAAATCTGTTTATTTCGTAACATTTTTCTTTGCGGTCGCTACGAAAATTGAGACAGAATATTGACAATTCTTAGAAAATAATAAAAATGAAACAAACAAACGACAAAATCTTCCATAAATTACGGACATATTGATTAATCGATACAACTTAATTGCTACTGCACAGTTGATTCAGTCGCATTCATTTATCATTATGTTTTTCTCAAAATAATTCAACTCCTTGACGCATGTATACCAATATACACATATTCGTTTGAAAATCAACAAGTTGATATTAATTACGAAACAGTCTAACCAACTTCTACGACATTCGTGTCAAAATTCTTGATAAATTAATTCACAACAAGTGTTAGGAACAACAGACTGTGGAAAGAGAAGATGAAAACTGATACCCAATTGTTATAAATAAATCGTTCGATATCGGAATAGCAACACGTGTAATATACAATGTATAAGGTAGAGAACAGCGCAGTAATAAATGGTTGAAATAAAATTGACAAAATACAATATGAACATGTATGTATGTAACTTTCAAGTCGCGTAGTATTATAGAGAGATTTTAAGATTGGAGAGATTTGAGATTCACATCGCCTTAGAATACATTGAATAAAATAAACAATCATTTTAAGGAATAACATTTTATTCGTTCTACTTTATGCTTACATATAATTCAATTCGAACGTCAACAATTATATTAAATAATTTAATGTTAAAAGAAAAATCTGCGAATATACGTGGAAATACTAACGTACAATAGTTTCTATTTATTATTTTCGTTCGATGCAAACAAAAATAAAATACACACATGCTACATATTAACGAATCGTTTAAATAAAATTCATCTTACTTGTGAAATATAAAAAGACGTAACATAAATAATTGGTAAAATTATAATACGATAACAGCCAAGATACTTCGTTAAAATATTTTCACTTGTCAATTTCACATATTTTTGATATCTAATATTTTCCAAATTCTTCGTTTCGAATTCAAAGTATAATAGAAACGCCTATCCGTTTATTTGTTATTAAGCTCCACGTCCGGCTGATGAAGGCGATGTTGCGACGTCAACTGCAATTATTAATTGAATCGTTAGTATCACCGATTAATCGAGTTCCTTAGTTCCTTACGAATAAAGCGTGAAAACGAATGAACGATTCGTTCTATAAACTTGATACTTTCGTAACATCTAACAATTCATCTTTTAACAAGTTCATCCTACGCTTAAGTTACGATAGTTACGATATGAAATTGATATTATATGCATTATGCGTTGGTCATTATATTCCCTATCGTCGTTATACAAGATTACTAATGCGTGCGCTAATTTCATACCAAATAATGAAAGAAATATACCGCATGCATGGCAAGACGTTTTACATAAATAGATTTTCGGACAACGAAGAATTCAGCTTATTATGCTTCTCCATTTATCCGTCGAACCCATAATTCGTTCGTTTAATTATTCTAAGAAACAGTACCTTTAGTAGTATTTACTAGAATAACGCGAAACTAACGTTTATATAAAGAACGTTTGTAATTTAAATGAGAAAAAGAGAGAAAGACGAACAAGGAAGGAAGGAAGGACATAAACGGAAATAGAAGTGTGACTTAGGGAGAAGCTTGATACTCTGATCCAATCCTGCGCCTAATTAGCATACAAAACCACTATAGACGGTATGAAAGTTACAAAGGAAGGTGCCGAAGAAAGTTAACTTTTTAATGAGGTTTCGCATAACGATAGAACTTAAAATACTTAAGTTACTGATGGGTACAGGTGAAGGTATAGTTTTACAACGGAAGATCTTGAGATAAAAGATTCGCGTTTTAACCAAGTTCCGCAACTCGATAGTACCTGCATTGTTGAAGTTACTGATAGACGATTCTATTCATTCGTTTTTGCTTTTTCATGAAATCAAATATTTGCATACCCATTGCCGAACGATGAACGACAAAGTGAAAGGGTCGAATCTCGTAGAATCCTGCCTACGCGTCTGAGGAAGAAGCATCTCTTCTTGTCCTTCGAACTTCCTCCCAGGAATAACGAACTCGTTACGCAGGCGTAGAGGTTCCATTTCTTGATGCTTGTCACTGGTAGCCGCGTCTATTTGATTCTCTTGAAGAACGTTGCCCTGCATATGAGGATCGAACCTCTTGCCGTGTCCACCGAAACAGGAATGTCCGAACGCGGAACAACCACCTGTTAAAATAGAAACGAGATTAGTTTTAGAATTATGGCATTTAACAACAATTGAACCAATCTAAGAGAAGAAATGATTAAATCAAATACATTTATAATGAAAGACATTCGTCATAAAATATTGCTTACCATTACAGTCTACTCCTTGTAGTTTTCATAAATGTATAGAAATATAAACGTTACTTTTAGAGTATGATATACAGTTACTAGAATTCTAACGTACGTTCGTTCGATTTAACGGTAGAAAATAGCTGCGGTACTTCTCTAACCCGTAACAGACCATTTAACTATCGTTCAATTTGAAAATACTCGGCCGTATTTTACTATTTTATAACTATTTCGGATATCCAGGTTTATATCTCTGGTATCCAGGTTTATATCTTTCGCTAACAAGAGCAAACTTTTTATTAGACAATGTGTCAAACCATCGACAAGCATCATAGAAACATAATTTGTATCTCGGCTTATTTTCCGATATAAAAATTTCGTTAAATTTAAGGCAACTCATTCGCAAAATAAAAGAAAACGCATATCGTACGGAATGTCAAACTATTAGAGGCTGATAAACGGAAGCGTAAAATCTAATTTCACTTTCAAATTTACTTTTCCCCTTTCGTGATACGAAGTGGAAAAAATAAATGCTTTTAACGGATCACGAACGGGAATTCGTAATATGGAACCCTCGAAATTGATTCTATAGAACGTAGAACAGGAAAGATTTTATACTTTATAGAACGTATATAGCTATATGATCCATTTTAGTAATTAATATTTCTTAGACGATGTAAAATTTGAAAAATAATGGCTCTGCAAGAGACATAATCCCATAAATTCGAATGTGCAGTGCCATCTTTTAAGCAGATCGACCATTAAGAGAAAGGGAACGAGATGAATAACACGTTTTCAACCCGTAAGCAAAAAATGTTACACGAAGAACTAGAAAAATGCTATTCTGAGATAAACGTTTTAGCAAAGACCGAACGATTTCGCGATATAAAATGTGATATACGCGAATATGTGCATACATGTATATGTGTACGTACATCTTGTATTATTACAATATACACCTCGATTTAAACGCAGAGAATCTGTCAATAGGTTGTACAATTTAATTAACAATTACACGAATCATTAAAATATTTTGAGCAATCTATTGCCCCTTAACCAAGCCAAAATTTGCATGCTACTTAAGTTTTTCGTTTTCTGATTACATAATGAGTGAAATTTACTCTCAATATTTCAGTCGTAAACCAGTGTATTTCACACGTCGTATAGTATATTCTTATTTAATTTGCCTTATAAAGTTTACCAATTTTAATATAAATACAAAACAGGAACAAAACTAAAACAGGAATAAGAAATCATAAACGAAATTGTATCACCATTTACACGCTCGTTTCTGCCGTTCGCAACCTATTCACGAATATAAAACGTATTCCATGTTACGACGAAATAAAACGTGGTCCTTAAATAATTTAAAGTTGAATGTACCTACGCGGCATGAATCAATCGAATCTCCTGAAAGTAAATCATAAATCGAGCGGAATAGGAAAAGGAGGAGAACAGAAAAGAAAGAAAAAAGAATGTATCGCGCGAGAGAGCAAACTAAATGACAAACTAAAAAGCGTGACACGAGACGTGATTGGCCGTACGTGATCCGCAGAAGAAGTGAAAAATCAAACGAATCGAACGAGGGCTCGAACTTGTTCACTCAATTATTATCTTAAATGAAGGCTGGCTCTAATCGATCAACGGTTTCGAGCTTCTTTCCCCTACCGCGTCCTGTTCGCGCGTTTTAAAAGCTTCGAAAGCTCTTTAAAGGGACTCGATCGCCAGAGAGCTCGTTGCCAACAAGGATTTTCTTTTTTTCCTGCACAAAGGTTACTCTGTGAATGGCAAACTACACGGATCGCAAAAATGATTCCTCTTGCTTTTCCTTCGTTTTTAGTTAGCTACAACAAAAGGGAAGGCGAATAGAAAAATTATATAGGAATTATTTTTGTAAGAGGGCATCTACGTTCTTCTATATAAAAAAAGCTCGATCGTTTATCGTTTGGCTCGTAGCTTTTTTAATAGCTACATATAGTGTATGATATAAAATATGAATACTTTTTTTAAACAACGTGAAAGAGTCGAGGGATCGAATAGAGCGTTGAAAGTCGAGTAGATTCAAACGAAAACGCGAAAGTAATTGGAATTCTCTTCTTCGATCATACAAACAAGACTGTACTGTCTGTAGCGGCAAGCGATGGTTCACTAACGCTCGTTTCTTTTCGTTGTTGCTAAACGTGCGTTACAGACGCGCTAAATAATAAAATGTTCCAAAAAAAAAGATATTAGTTGAAGTAGGATGGAAGGTTAATTTAGATTTTAGACATTCCATTTTCACGAAGAACATAATATCTACTATTATATAGATTGAAATTATAAGAATTTAAATGAAATAAAATTCTCGTTTAAAAATGAAAATATGAATATGAAGGCTGTGAGAGGGTTTAGAAGAAAATAAACGATGAGATAACGTTGATAACGAGGTAAGGAATAAAAGTACATCGAGTGGATATTAAAAATTGATAATACATAAAGTGCAGTAACTGTTATATGCAATTATGGCTTGCGTAGTTAGCTCCTTTACATTAAATTTAAATTTACATTAAATTTACAGAAATTACTCATTTTTTAGGAAACAGAGTACAACGTCAACCGGTTGTTTCGTTATAAAACCGGTGAAATTAATAAGGGAGATATTCAGTTTCTCGCTAGATTAATTTAACTACGCTTCTGACAGTTCCTATTGCTAACATATATCAAAGTTTTCGATAAGGAATAGATAAAGTTCAAGCTGTTCACACGAATATTTGTGGAAAGGGTTGATTAACACATTTTGAACATTCTTCTTGATAAACTTCGCTTTTCTAAGTATCCTCGATAAGAGAAGAAACAACCTACACGTATTAGATCGGATGATGTGAATGAAAATTCAACACGCCCACCTTTTTATGTCCAACAACTGGAAAATTTTTGTATTTGATATAGCTGGAACTGCGCCATGATACTGGACATCAGAGGCAGCCGTATGTTTAAACTTGTGCGCGCTTGCTATTCGTGGAGGAGATACAGCAAAGTCATAAAATTATCGAAGAACAGCTTTTATCTACGTAAATGCGTGTCTAGATAAACTGAGCAAGTGTAGCGAGGCGAGCATCACCACGTATGTCTTTTAATTTAGCTTACCTACGCACACGTAAAAATATCTTTTCAGAAAGAAAGAACAGGAAAGGGACAGCGACATTTTATAGACATTTGGGTCCCCCATCGCGGTCGTATGGCAAACATTCTTACGATCATCGACCAAGACGTTTTATTCTGACGAAGAGCATGAATCCTTCAAAAAATCAAACAGACAAATACATACTGTACATGTACAGTTAGAAGAATAAGTATCTTCAAAATGGAAAAAGCTTTTTAGAATTGGACTAAACGACTTGAATTTTTCTGACGAGTTAAAAGGATTAGTTTACTGGATGGACGTGTGAAGGAAGAAGTTGAAATGTTTTGCAGTTGGTCGGAAACACGAAGAAAATGGTAAAGGTCACTTTTTACGTAAAAATCATTTATCTGTAATGAAAATTTTAAAAGTACACTCTGTAGATCTACGTTAAAATTGCATCGGAATCGGTTACAGAAACAGGCAACAGGCATCGAAAATGAAATATATAGAAATATATAGGTTTGTTACAGTTGTAGGCCGAAAGCCGTAGAAAACTGCGACTTTTATCATTTTTAATCGTTCGTAACTAATAGCCGCGTTAACCGATTTCGACAAAATTTTCAGATCGCGCAAATCTACAGAGCGTATTTTTTAAATTTTTACTTCACATGAAAGAGTTGCGGGAAGCGACCTTTACTATTTCCTTCGCAAATTCCGATCAGCTGCCATTTTTTCAAAATCTTTTTCACGCTACTGACTTCTCAAAAAAAAAAAAAAAAAGAAAAAAGTAAAAGTCGTTTGCTTATATTTCTAATGTACATCGTACGACGTATTCTTTTTTGAACATCGGTGAGCAAAAGCAGGCCGTTGAAAAGTCGAAAACGAGAGGCACGAACAACGTCCTTTCGAGTTCTGTACAAATATATCTCGCGTATATGTACATTCTCGCGATAAATCGCTTTTACTGGAGCCGAGGAAAATAGAAATATTTGCGGGCGACGCGATCTCGACGAACGATTCATTCGCACTTTGTGTTTACGATCGTCGAGAAAATGCATTCTACGACTGGACAGCCTATTCTGCTGACTGCAACTGCAATTGCACGTACGAACACGAGCGTAAACGAGGTTGGCAGCCTGCATGATTTCATTGTCTCCGGTTACGGATGCGTCAAAATGTAATGACACGTGGTAGCCTGTTTTTATTACTATTTGTACCTTGATTTATCGTGGCAGTATTTATTCGTGATAAAATCGCCATGCTGTTAAAGCTTGTTCCGCTGTTTTCCAAGCACTGTTAATGTTCGCTTTTAATGCAGTTGAATGTGTTGGAAAGTGCTCTGTAACCAAACATCGGCGTTCGAGCGATCGTACGAATGTTTAACTTTTAGAAAAGGTTGGCGTATTTTTACCATGTTTTTCGTATTAAGTATTATTGAATCGATCGACGAGTCTCCAGTCTTTAACAAACGATTATTCTGTTCTGTATTTGTCGAAGGAAGAGGATTATTTTCTATGAATTTCTATCAAATTTTGAAACGAAACGAAACGTTGAAGTCCATCAAAAGCTGCTCCTACTTAGATGCTAAAGCCAACAACTGAAATACTGTGACAGCCAGAATGATAGAAATTTTATAGATTTACACATACATACACACACACGCGAGCGCGCGCATGCGGTATCATACGAATGGATGACAAAAGGAAAACAATTATATTAACCGTGAACATTTTCTAGCGGAAACAATTGGTGAAAACTTGATTGCATTTTATACAACGAATGTCAACGAATTTTGGTTCGCCCGTAAATGTACAAATTTTCGAAACTTCTTTACGATATAAAAAAGTTACATCAATTTGAACGAAACAAATTGATCTCGTTCGTAGCTGAATTTCATAGAATACGTCTAACGTAGCTGTACCTTTCGATCGTGCGATTAATTTCAACTTTAAACCGTAGTCTCCGATCGTTATGTAGCAAGTAAAACAAATACCGCGAGTCTTTATACAGAACGAAACTTGAATCGATTCGGTTTCTTTCATTTTAACTTCGCTCCAACTTTAATCCACAGATTAAGGGAAAAACGAAGCAAACACTAGCTCGTTCGTTATGAATATTTGCAAAATAAAGTTCCCCAAATATTTACAAAACTGCCTACAAATTTTTACAAATACCACGACGCTACATAGGATAAAAATCGAAATTGGCTCAATACTATTTGCTTCGTTCGCGTGTAACGCAAATTTTAACTTAAATTGCACTCAAACAAAATAAAATCCGCTTCGGTTCTCTATAAATAATAAAATTCGTGCATTCATTAAAAAGGAAAATCGCTGTAAAATACTTTTGCAAAATGCAGGCATGACGATTTATCGACATAAAAACGCGTTCGATTCTTTTTCGTGAAACGAGCGCGAGATTCGTTCCTTATCTCCAAAAATAATTGGGCAGTCGAGGATAATATTGTCCCGAATAACAATGCGAAACATTTCCATGACGCGTACTGAATTTTCAAAGTGATCTTCACCTCCCAGAGTCACAGTGTCAACGCAGGTAAGATGAAACATCGTTCTTGAAAGGCAACAGTAAAAGAGGAGCAACTTGCCGACCTCGTTGTAGGTAGAAACGTCGTTATTTCTAGGATCAAGTGATTTAATAAAAGCGATTCGTCTCCGTAGAAATCTGCCTTTCGCGTTTAAAGCACGCTGAATACTTTGTATTTTATCCAATTTTTATACATTTTCGAATCGCTACATCGGAACGATCAAAAGGAATATTCTATTACCTACTTTTGTTTAATTTTACAACTGTGTCCTGCTATATTTATACGTGTCGTCCACTATTTGACTTTCCAAAGCTGTTTTAGCTGCGTGCATTCTCCTTTTAATCTGCCTTTTTTTCTTTTTTCTTTCTAAAATATCAAATCAAAAAACAAGTACATACCTTCGCTAAAAAAAAAAAATCATCTTACCTACACGTACGTTACGCAACGACGTTATTGGAAAAACACGACGCACTTGTTCATTAATTTTACGATCGACCGTAAGTACTCATTGTCAGTTTGTAATGAGTGAAACAATATCACGTTACTAAATAACGATGATAACGAACACGCTGATGCAGAGCATTCGCATTCTTCTAGAGATCTAATGGTTGTTATCGTTTATTGCGCAACGAGAGTGTATTACGTTGCTTTCCAGAATTTCGCGAAATTTCAAAATTCTTGCAAGTTCGCGGAAACCGTCTCTTCCTCATCGCGAGAATGCCCCGCTGTCCGACATCGATGCTCGTCCGTTTGAATAAATAATCGAGGTTGGAAAATATAATGGAGACGATACAAGACGATGCATATATGTTATTTTTACGTTTCGTTGGAAATCGTTTGGTAAGCCTTTTAATGTAACCGAGAAAGTAGGTAATTTTTCTTTCGAATGTAATTCACCGCATGAAAAACTGTTTCGTTAAAACGATTTCATTCTTCCTTTGTTTCTTGAATGGTCGATTTACGTAGATTCTTTCATATTACCCATGCATACATTATAAATTACTTTGAACTTCAATTGATGGGGAACGAGTACCGTTAACGTAATTAAGCCGTAACTTCGTTGACTTTATTATATATTTGCTAATCATTTTATAATTCTGTTAATACACGTGAAAATTACGTGTAATAATAAAACAGAAAATTAGTCGATAGATAATTGATCTTTCTCGTAGTAATTATATCAAGAAAATACTTATAATCGACTTACGTATGTAAATAAAATCAAATTCTTGTTAATCACTATACTTTGTCGAATATCGATTTACACCGCCGTTTTTGCCCATATACCCGTGTGTTATTAATGTTTTATAAATATTTTACAAATTCCCCTTAGTTTACCGTTTGCAAACTAACTAGTTAGAAAATGAATCAAACGAAGCATACATTCTCCACCCTACTGAATAATCTTTTATCACGCTAATTATTTTTACGATATTATATCCGCTTGTATTCAATATTAAATACATATATACATATATATATATTGTTAGAGCCTCCATTTATTTGTAAAAAAATATGCAGGTTTTATCGAAATTACGCGACGCCAGATATTGTTCGGATAATCGCGTCTCGGTATGTTCAGAGCTCTACTAATAAGCCAATTGTTGGAAAAATTGAATCGTAGGTTACCTTCGATACAATCCTAATCGTTCTAACGAAAGACGTAACGCTCACCCAATTAAAGGTAGAGGGCAAATGAAAGTTCGATCGTACCGCACCTGGCTGCAACAATGCTTTCGCGTTAGTTACTCACGAACTACTAACAAAAGCGATTGTTAATGAACCAGATGCTCGGGGGATAACAGTACATCCGAAGTAACGAGAAACGTGCTTTAATCCGTTGGTTAAGATTTCTAAATAGAAGAACCATAAAAGGAAAAGCCTATTGCATCCATTGATTTTTGAAATTTGGAGAAACGCGTCCAAACAATGCATCTCCTGGCATAATTTATGAACGTCTGTTTAAAATAATTCCTAAATTAAAGATACGATTGGCGAATGAATCGGAAGTTCCGGAATGACATAATTAATCGATCTTCTTTGAAACGTCTTTGGTTTAAAATTATAGAAAATGTAGGATTATAGATAGACTTAACAACGAATTTCTCATTTGTGAAAATCGTTTTACGCGGACAATATACTTTATGCTATACACAGATGGGACAAGATTAACTCGTTCGAGTAAAATAGCTGTCGATTCGTGAAAATCTTTGTAGAAGAATGCCTGCCTGCCTTCGTTGATCGATCTTTATGCTAACTCGTAAAAAATCATTTGATATAATCGCGTACTCTGTTAATTCACTTTCAATGGAATACTACTCACTCATTTATTTGTACAATATTTATGCAATATTACACGTATTTATCTTGATAAATCGTGTCGTTAAATCGTAATCGTATTTATTACGATTATAGACGAAGAAAAAAAGAAGATTGTATTCAAAGATAGTTCTTTTACTTTTCTTATTTGAATCGATTCATACTTAATCAGATATTGATACTTTTCCATACTGTGGTAAAGGGCTAGATTATATATATAGATATGTATTATAAGCCGATATATCATCGACGTTATTGAGGTGGTACACGATACTTTTGAGTTCTTGGTAAGTAAAATCCATACCCATCATATTTTCCATACATCGAATTATCGTGAGTAATAAGATTTAGATCGGATGGAACTGCAACGAGTAAGACGATTAAAGGTACATAATAATAGAACCAATGTAAGGAGGTAAAATTCTTTATAATTGCGATAAAATATTCCTGTACTCGAGCGTACTTAGAAATAAGAATATGCATAAAATATAAATGTTTTTCAATTTTAGGATATATATTTCCTTTCGATAAAAGAATCGTAAAGTTTAATGGAAATATAATTGAAACACATTTTCTACGTTAATAACTTTTTGTTTCTTTAGAAATGTAATTTCTTCGTTAAAAATTAATTAAAACCTTCTTGTTCAGAGTGGTACGAAGTATAACATAATTTCTAGAAAATTACTCGCTATTATTTAGGATATAAATGGAATACTTGGGATTTTTTTAACGTATGACACGCTTATAATACGAAAACCACAGGTTTACATTGAAATCATAATGCTCATTAGACCAATCGCTGCAATGCGATAAGCAGCTGCGTATTGTTCGAACGCGAAAATGATTACGAATAGAACTCGTACTTGCATGAACTTTTATCACTTCTCTGCCTTTTGTTATTTATGTCTCGTGTATTATAAAATATCCTGTGCATCTTCAGTGAACTAAAACCAGGATCACGCAACTACGTACTTATGAACGTAAGAACCACTCCCACTAAGCTATTCTTTTCCATTGAAAAGAAAAATGCTGGCAGTATTTGTTATTAAATATTTATAAATTACTTTACCAATATACAAGATGCTTAAGTAATTTCCAATTTCCTATCCATCTACGAAGTTTTGAAGTAACTCTTTAGCTCCATTTAAGTAACGTTAAATTTGACGAGTAAACCGGTCAGAGAATGCGATAACTCGACGAATAACGTTTACATTTACGAATTAATGATTTACAAATTTATGGATTTCTGGACGCGTTGTTAATAACAAGTAAAACATGTTACATGTTTCCTATACGAGCATCTTGCACGACTTCGTATACCGTTTTATATCCAGAAGAGAACGTCGAACGTCGCATTCAAAAAATTCCGAACCAGTTTTAAAAATTCCAAACCAATCTCCACATCTCGATAACAGCATAAAGTTACGAGAAACTAGTTAGCATATTATACGTGTATCTCCCTTGACGTCGTGAGAGTTTTATTTTTGTCAACTTTTTAATATAAAGTATATTTACGGCCAATTTAGAGCGATCTAATTGAACAAATCGCCGTAAAATTTTATTACCTAGCATTTTCTAGAATCATCGGACAAATTCTGATCGACGGAGCTTCGATGGTTTTACGTTTCGTGTTACGATATTTTACGAATCGAGCACGGCACTTTAAATTACACTCGATTAACTTTAACCATAGAAATCGTGTTACACGTCATAGAAAAAAAATTGTTTTGAAAGGATAGATCAGAATTTCTACTATTCTTTAGCCACCGATAACCAAGTGATGTAACAACTACAATCTCGACTACGTACTTGCAAAAAAACTAAACAAGATAAATAAAACGTGGGTCGGTCATACGGTACGGACACGATACGCTCACCGTACATCTGTCAGATGTTAACATTTCAGTTATATGTGTGTATCGGTTTTTGCTATTACGAAACAAAAATATAAGAGAATTGTCTTTAAAGCTTTCGATTGTATTCTTTTGTCGTTAACCTACTGCGAAGAATGTATTTAAAAACTAATTAAACAGATTCGTTAGCTACCGATTAAATATGATAAAACAAGTAGAAAAAGTGGGACAAAGAAACATTGAAAGCTTGTAACTAATAATTACGAAATAATTTACATACCCTTGCAATAAAATAATTTATCTGTATCTACAGTTTCGTATTTACTCTCCGGCATACGTTAATTCCACAGATTTCAAACAATTGCACGAATAAATCGTGAATAAACTCGATTTACAATTACGTTCGTTAAATTTTCTACGATTTACTTTTGTGAAACAAATAAACCTTATAGAATTTATATTGTTTATTATTTATGTTTATTATTTAACAAAAGCAACTCTATTCATTTGTCTAGACATTTTATACACGTTCGAATTTCCATCTCTCTTGCTTGCATTTACATCTCGTAAGTAAAACGTCGCAAAACATTTACTTTGGATACATTTACATATTACATTTACTTATTTGGATATTACTTTGCCTGCCTAACGCTGTTTCGTCGTATGTTATGTTAGTAATTGTACTAGTTACACCTATGATAATAACAGGTAAGAAACGTTCAAGAATATAATTCGATTTCTGCTATCAATGGAAACTGACGAATGATCTAACAATTGCGTGACTGAGAAACGAAAACGTGTACTAAACAGATGAGTACGAATACCTGCGAGTTAGGGGATTTTGCATAATAATGGAGAATCGATCGTTCAATTTCGCATAGCCCGTCTACAAAATAATTTACGGTGAATTCACGGAATCTATCCGACGACACCATTAAAAGCAACGATAATAATAATTATCATTTTCCGATGTGTAATCAGTCACGTATGAAAAAGCTCCTTCGTTCGAAAAAGAATTGCGAAGATTACAGGATCAAGTCTAATTTCATCGGAACGTAAGTCTCGTTTTAAAATATTAAAGGGATATCGAGCAAATAAACTACAACTTCAAAGTAAATTCGATGTATCCTGAATCCATTCAGTGAAATATTCTTCATTTTCACTGAAAGGAGTAACGCCACATAATTGCTTATAAAAACACAAAAGTGTTCGACTGGTCTAAAGATCAAAATCAACAGCACGTTCACAATTAACCGTAACTTATTTTATCAAGAGGATCATCGAGAACTGATAACCGTTTCAACAAGCGTTCGACGGAAAACAAATCGCTTTTCAGCAAATTGATCTAATTTCTATACCAACTTCCGATAATTCGCACGATCAGTAGAAAATTTGAAAGATTCTCTATAACCATATTTTCTACTCCGTTTACATAATTATCCCCTACGAAGGGAGGGGAGTTTGTCACAAAAAAAAATCGTTTTATTCACAGCAACGCGAGATATTTACTTCCTTGCAGCCGTTTCGCGTCACGTCGATTAAAGCGATCATTAGTTGCGATTCACTTAAATGTAGAATCGAGTTGATCGAAGGGAGTGCACGATTAATTAGCAACGGAAGTATCGACAAATATGAACAAATCCAATTACGCGCGAACACCAAGGCATAATGTGAAACTGTGCACGCTCGTTCGTGTCTTTACCGCTCGGATCAATTGTTACGTAAGCTTAAACTGTGTTTTCAGTATGTTACAAAATGTTCAGTATTTTACAAAATGACGAACGGACATAGATTCAACGGAGTTGCGACTACTGGATTAAAGAAAACGTTGAACAATTAGGAAGTTGAAAGAGGATTACTAACATTGCAATTAAAAAGAAAAAACGTACAAGTTTCATAATGTTAGGTCGAATCTTCGCGTTATACGTAAAAAGAAAGAAAAGAAAAACTCTAATACATTGGATATAACTGTGATTATTCTTACGTTATTCTTTGATCATCTTTCTGTAGACGTTTTGCGGAAATTTTCAAGAAAAATAAATATTCGATTCAATTTGCTTCGCAATTTTATCGTACCATATAATCCGGTGTATCTTCGCTTAATTTACCGAGTACAATTTAGTTTGGAGATATAAACGTTAAAGTTAAATCGAAAGATTATGCGTATGGCATGCCGTATGAAAGTTTTCTTTCCACATCTTAACGCAATGAAACGATCACGGGGATGAAGTATCGACAAACTAAAGGAAAAAGTAATTCGTTTATAATGAAACATTCGGATTAACGCGTAACATTGAGCCAATAATCATTGTTTGCTATCACGATGAAACTAATTTAAGTTCACGTTACGCCGAACGACCGAGAATTAAGTATTCGTTCGATTGCTCTTAAACTACAACACTGTAGCTTTTCTGCGGTACAACGCGGAGTAAAGTTCCTCTTAAATAAAGTTGGTTCTCTGCGAACAACAAAGAGCGAATATCAAAGATTCTCATTCACAATTGTAACAGCTGCTGTCATATTTCTTGTACGTTTGCCTACTGGCAGACGCGTTCTTTTAAAAAACGAGAGAACGTTCTTTTCTCCGTTTCACGCCACGATCCTTCGCGAAACGGGGAGTTAAACGATACGAAACATGAAACCACCGAGATCTTTATTAAACTTCGATCGGAACAAATTGAATTACACTCGCCAAGGTCTAATTATAATATGCGGTGTAAAGATGGAAAATTAGGAGGTTATAAGGAGGGAGATGTACGAAATGAAAATGTACCTGATAGCGTGCGCGATGGGAATTAATATTATTAATAAAATGGATGATAAAATTGTTCGAGTAGATCCGAAATTTCCTGCTTTTATATTTTTAGGAAAATAAATAATATTCCGTTCTCGTATTTCGCTCTCGAAGTCTTAATATTCCTTTACGTTACGTTTCAATAAAAACATTAAGCTTAAACTTACTATCCTCGAAATACTTCGCTTAAAACATTCCTTCGTTTAGTCTAAAAAAACAAATTATCTACTCGAAACAAGCGATAAATATCGATGTACCTTATTTTATGATCACCTTTACTCTCTAAAATGAGAAAATCTTTAGCCCTCCCCTGAAACTCTCGTATAACGCAGAATTCAAGGAAATTTATGGAAGAAGAAAGTTTTATTCTTTAATAATACCCGAGTACTTCCATTACAAAAACAAAAGTGTCTGAACCATTCGCATGAGAGCATCTTGTTCCACAACGTTCGCTTCGCTTTAAACCACTAGCTCCTCGCTCTCTTCTTTGACAGAGTTAAAAAAAAGAGAAAAGAAATTTACGAAGGTGAACGATACACGTTTGCCGATAATATCTAAACTCTCAAAGTAAACGTCGAGATCGTTCTAATCGAAATCTTCTATTTCGTAACTCACCCTCCTCTTTAAAAGATCATGGAATGACGAATAAAAGAAAGTTGGAAGCAACAGGAAAACATATGATCGTTTTATAAAACAGAATTATAATTGACAAACGCGACGACCAGCGGTACATAGCCTACAAAAGAATGTTACGAATCGTAGTAAGAAATATTTAATACGAAAATGACCGATAGGTACTCGTACAGAGAAGAATCGCGATACTTTTTGTATCTTCGATAAACGCAAAGAAACGACGAGGGAAAGGTACTCTTCGACAATGTATTTCGTCGAATAAGAAATTTCTAAAACAGCCGCAAATGTAAAATAAACAATTACTCACGCTTAGCGTAAGCTGTCTCGCTGACAGACAGTAGAACCACTAGAGTGCAGACCGAAACACAGATGGACAGCGGAAGACCGGAAGTCGCGTTGCTCTTCATTCTCTTCTTGTGCAAGTTGTATCTCTGGAAGCCGTTCCTGTTGACTGGCCCGATGTCTTGATCGGCAACTGGCAGACGAACCAAAAGATCCGATGCTTCCTCGACGAGCAGGTGGTTGTGAATGAACGAAGGAGACGTTACGCGGTCCTTCTTTTACGAGAGCGGAAACCAGAGTGGCGCAGTCGAACATTGCTGAGTCGAGCACGCTGACTACGCAGACACTGTGGGTGGTATATAATACTGGTTATATACAGGGTGTTGATATGTCGTGAACATGCTGGTTGATAAAACTCATTGAGAGAGACACGAATCGCAGAGACATTTAACTCGTTCGTTAGTGAACTCCTTTGTACTTCGTACGCATATACATGTTGCATATACATATGGTCGTGTAACTTTGAAGGTTGATGGAACTCGTTAGAAAGGGTGTACAGATCTCAATTTTGATTCTAAGCGTATGTCATGGGTTTAAGCTTGAAAATTTGTTGATTTTGCTTATAGTTTTACTTTATAGTTTGCTTATACTTTTACTACACGTTTGTATTTGTGTAATCTGCCGAGTAGAGCTCTTCAAATTTTTGCGAAGAAATTGTTCAACCTTTTCGTAAAACTACCTTTTAATACAATACCGATTTTTTATTATTGTCTCTATAAATAACGTATTTCCAAGGGTTAATACAACTATCAGGAATTGCTTTTACATTGCAAATTTCGACCGAATACAGAATTTATTTTGTGTTTTTGCACTTCTGTAATTCCACGTAACCTACTGATTATCTTCATACGACTATATTTCTATGGTATACTTTCTATTATATTTAGAAACTAGAGTAAATAAAAAATGTATTTTGAAAGTATTTGAGCAGAGAAGAATATTATTTAGCTGATATTCAACGACTTTGGATATAGTTTTCATAATCAAGCTATTACGGCAAGAACATTAACCCTCTTTGTTACCAACAAAAGAAGGTGTAAGCTGATCACTAATCTTGATGCCTATCCTGAACAAATATAATTTTTTTTCTGTAGAGATATGTGAAAAAAAACGAAAAATATACTTTCCAAAAACCAATAATCTGTTCTAAGAAAAAGTAAGATTTTTCTATAATTTCGATCGTTTGTATGACCTTTTTTCTATATATCTATCGATCTATAGACTAAAGTGCAATATGTAAACGAGCGTAACTTCTATTTGATTATCCCTTTGTCTCTTTCTCTGTTTGCGAAATAAAAATTCTACATCGTTTAAATCACTTCAAAGGAATCTAGATTTCTAATACAAAAATTTCTAATATTGTAAGTCTCCTCCTTTATACAACTTTCAATTCCAAATTAAAGGATTCAACAGCTTCGTTTACTTTTTTACCCAACACTTGCAATTAACGACGGAGATACGATAATTCTATACATTTTTAAGAATTTAATTACAACTTAACGCGATATGAGTTAAAAGCAATATATTTTGTTCCAATGGATGTAGAAACTGAAACGGTAAATAATTAAAACGATAAATCTTTGGTACCTAGCCAAGAATACTTACTTCTAAGAAGTTTAAATGTATGTACATGGTATCGAAACAAGTTTCGTCGCACACAAACGTTTCATGTAAAGAGCTTATTCATTATGCAATGAATAATGGTTCGGTAAATCGAAATTCTAATCGTACACCCGCAGGAAATGATCCTCATTGTCCCTGTTCTATTCTACTCACAATGGAAAATAACATATAAAGAAAATAATATATAAATCAGTCTAAACACGCGCAACAACAATTCAAATCCTCGCATCAGTATCTATACAATGATATAATTTCACTAGCGTATCGATAGCATTTATTCGCCTAAATAAGACAAAGTTTATCGATGAAATCTATATTTTCGCCTGATTATTTGCAAATGAAACACAACTGATAACAAGAAATCAGTCTTGCGAAAGCAAGTTCGATGCCTGATGAATCTTCCGCGTCAAACGTCGTCGTAGTTTTTCTATTATTATAACGACTATTGCGTTAATCGCATTTATTGACTTTCTTTTTATTTGGCGCACTAAAGATAGAATTGTATAAATATTATCGACAGATTGAGAACGGCATGTATTTAAAAAAGGATTAATAATTTTACATGTGATTATTATATATATAAATTAAAACTATAGAGGCATGCGTAAATATTATATAAATTTGAAAAGGGCACTTTACTCGCGTTAATTTCCAGTTTCTATAAAATTAACAACTGATTTACCATTTTACGTACTGTAATACTCTCCGACATTTAATTTATTTATTGCAATGAAAGTAATATAGAATTTCATTTGATAATATTTTTGATTCGTTACGAGTAATCACCAAATGTACTTACGAAGATATAACTGAAGTGAAATTTAAAACGAAATGACTGAAATATAATTTTCTATTTCTGCAAATGCGAGATCTAATATTGTTACGTGATATGGTAGCAACAAGTGTAATCATATGTATACTATCCGTGTCGAATCGAAGTATTATTATTGGACATATGGTGTATTCTCACAATTTATTGGATAGATCATCGGTTTATCAGTTGCGTCAGCAATCACGAAACAGTACTACCTAATACATAATTCGATTCGTTTCCAAGCTCGAAACGAAGTGTAATTTAAACAATTATCGTTAAAATCACCCTATATATCGTTTCTTTGAAATTTATTTTATGCTCCTTTAATTTATGCTCCCTATTTCAAGTTCTAACTTCAAGAACAATAAGTTTATCAATCGACCGACGACGTGGGACGATGCAAAATTTACTTTTAGTTTTAAGTCTTAATTTCGAGACTCGTAGTTAGATTGAAGCTTCATTTGTGAAATCGTATCAGATCTGGTGGAATAATTTTGACAATATGCAATGAAATGATGTTACTTCTCTACTAAATATGATTTTATTCGTCAAAATAATTTCTATTATGTTCAACAACTGTATTCTATAATAGAGCCTATTCGGAATCGCCAATTATTTCATAATAAAAATAAATAAATAAATGTTCTACAAGTATAGAATTTCATAGGAAATTCATGTAGCTTTAATTCACAGTACTATAATGAATCGATAATGTCGCATGTGATACAGAAATGCTGAGAGGGTCACCTGACGCATGCTGAATCGGTAACGTTGAGAATGATACTAAAATGGTAAACGGGCTCTAAAGTTCTCGACATAAAAGTGCATTAAGTCCATCCTATACATGGACTTATATTATAAGTCTATGATCCTATACTTGTGATACATATGATTTATGAATGACATTGCAATTGCAGTCAAAGTGACATACCGGTAATACAGTACTCTATAACAAAATGGTGAAGAACAAGTTCCAGTAATAGTAAATAAAATAGTGTGCCTTTTGTGTTTATCATATATATTTGAATGAACTATATTTGATTCTAATGTAACACAACATAACCCTTTTAGATCCAACGTGACTTTGTTTATATACAGTTTGATATGAATATTCAATGCTTTTAGAGTAGCAGTGTTTTATGTTTTATAATGTTTACATTGTTGGGTGAAGTAAACTTATGGACTTTTGACGACAATATTAATATAAAGAGTACAGACTTTGGTGCATTTCGGTGAGACAAATTAATTCATTCGTATTATAAATTATACTAATAAAGAAACATGTTAAATAAAACTGTGTACAAAATAGTAGTATAAAACGTTTGCATTCTAAAATATTGTAATAGTTTTACAAATAAATAATTTTTTTATACAATACTTTTTATTATTATAACGAGAACAAATTTTATATTACTATTATAGATACCATGATAAACGTATTGATCATTTACATGAAGAAGCAAAAAAATCTTATTGTCAGAAACGAGGTATGATATATGTACCAACAAATAAAAAAGGAAATAAATTAAAGGATTCTATCAAATACTTAGAGGTAAACTTCTGATCAAATACTAAGAGCAAATATAATTAGTTTTGCGTTCTATATATTGAATAATATAAGAACAATTATATCCTTATAGGAACAATTGAAGGATAATACTATTGTACATTGTCAGTGGTATGATGACTGTGTTTTACAATTAATGTTAAACAATGCGTTATTAATACAAATACAAGTTAATATTGCCACTGGTGATGTATGTAAAATAACTTTTGATAAGTATCTCATAGGAAAACTGTTGGAACATATATCAGATGGTAATTGTATACTTTTATATGATTTACATTTATATGTTTATTCAAAGAGTTGTAGACATTTTATTATTTATATTTATAGTGATAATCACAAAAAATTATATTCTTTGCATCTATAACGACAATCAAGTTTCTGTTGTACATTTTACAAGATCGAAAAGACATGTCTTCGATAAAATTAATAAACTTGAACCAAAATTATCTACGATTGATCTCTTTGGCCCTAATGGCCGCAGATTGGACAAAAAAGTACAGACCAATAAATGTGGTGATCTGGTAAATATATTTGTAAAAAATTTTATCGAATTAAGATCTTTTATCTTTATATTGTAACTAATAACTTCTCAGTTATCTTTTCTTGAATTTGTAATGAACTTTTAAAAATTATAGATTTTAATTTGGTGGAAATCTACTATAAATGAAGTTTATCCTTGGAGTCCTGCTGTAAAAGAACATGATCGTGCTAACATACATCTTTATCGTTTAATAGGGTATTCAAAAAGAGATTCTTCCTTGTTTTTAATTTTATTTGTTTTAATTCTGTCCTTTTATCTCTATCCACTGTTTAATAAAAATATTAATTTCTTCCAAATTTAATTTATAGATAATGTATTTTTATTTTCAGAGTAAAATTAGAATTAATTTGTTATATACGTAGTGAATTTGATCCCTTATGTATAATGTTTGATGCATGTAATGATAATATTATTCATTCTGTAGAACAAAAAGTTTCAAGAAAGGTAATAATATTGTATCATTCATATCCTATAATGTTACAATAGATACAATTGAGTACTTTATAGGGCGAAGTAACTATAGAGTGGCGTACATATGAAGTTTCTCAACAAGATAAACTTCAAAGAATAGCAATGGTTTCTGTATCATTGCCTACACATACAAGTTGTGTAAAATTTTCACCAACTCAAGAATTATTGTTATTATGTTGTATAGATGGTTCTATCATAATTTATGACCAGACTAGAGCTACTACTGCTAGTGTAAAAGCAGCTTTTGTAAGCTATGCATATGTGTAAAGTCCAGTACTAAAACAATGATTTCTAAAATGCTCAAAATGATATATATATATGTATATATATTTAAGATACCTACATTGGCATCGTGGCATAGTGATGGAATAATATTTGTTGTTGGAAATGACAAAGGTCAATTTCAACATTTTGACATTGCTTTATCCTGTATTAAAAGTCAAACATTGACCGAAGAAGCAGCACAAGCCAATATACTTGACTTATCTTCGTATTTCAGGTATTACTTTAACTTTACTTTCTTACCAAGATATAATAGCAGCACTTGCTACACATATAATACAATACAAAATATCTATTTACATTGTAGAATTCAACCAGCATTACTTCGCATGGAATGGAATAAAAAAACTGATTTAAATTGTTATATTAATTTACATAATCACGGAAATTCTTTATTATTGTTAATTTTTCAACGGTATAACGTTATATAAGCTCTTTTTATAATATAAGTAACAAGTAAAATTGGTATTAATATAATAAATTTATAGAGGACCCCTTGGTGTTCTTAAAATGTTGGAAGGAAATTCTTTTACTGGTGATGTATTAGTCAAGAGATATTTATCTTTATCACAAGTTGAACAAGCAACTTCTTTACTATTAGCTATGAATTGGGATACTCATTCTCGTGCATGTATGCATGCATTAAATCAGATTGTAAATTATTTGTTTAAACTACCATTGACGACAGAACGGGAAAGTAAGATATACTTCTGTAGTTTAATTGATTTGTAATGGATAATATAATGTAAACATAATATAATTTGACTCTCTAGATCTTATACAAAATGCATTAGGCAGCTTTCATGTACCTATTAAACCAATAAGTCAGGCTATTGAAGAAGAATATGGAGACGAAATAAGAGATTTAACAAGACGTTTCTTCCATCACTTATTAAGGTATTACACATATTTACTTTACAAAAACGTTTGTGTAACACATAAAACTAATTCTAGATATTGTAGGTATCATATGTTTGAAAAGGCTTTTAGGCTTGCTATAGACTTGAATGATCATGATCTTTTTATGGATATACACTTTTATGCAATAGTTGTAAATGATACAGCAATGGCAACTGCTGCAAAAGAAAATGCTGAACGCATATTAAGTAGATCAAATAGTTGCAGTAGTTCACGTAAGAATAAATGAAATATCCTATTATACATTTTAGTTCAAGGAGTATACTATAAAAGACAATTTTCAGATTCTACATGCTCTAGAGCATCCTGTTCACTGTGTTCTGATTCAATAAGTGATAAAGGAGAAGTATCTTATAGTGACGAAAGTGACAATTTTTCAAAGGAGAATCAAACTGACATAAAATCAAAAAGTCACAATTATAAGAAAGAGTCTAGCAACCAAATTCCACCCTTACCAGTTCTCCATCCACATAATCTTCATAAAAATTTATTATCTACTTCATTTACCGACATATCACCTAATGAAAAAACTGACTGTAATCTAGAAACAAAATCTTTCAGTATATCTAATAATACTCTTACCACAACCTCCTTCCACCATTCATCTCACCTTTCACCTCCAAATACATTTTTTACATCAACATCATTCAACAAACCACTGTATAAAATTCATGCACATCCAACATCAGTATCTACAATGTCTTCTACCAGTAATTCACAATCTTTAAATAACATTTCTGATGATTTAATGACAACTTCATTTGGGAGTCTGTCTTTAAATGAAAGAAAAACAGGAATATCTAATCGAATTAATGAGAACTCTGTAGATACCACACTGAAGAAAGTCCTACGTGGTGAAATGCAGTTGCCTCTTGATAATATACCTAATGATACAATAACAACGAATCTAGTACAAGAAAATAGTTTTATGTCTACTCCTTTTAATAGTCTGACACATGAATCAGTTACATCAGATGTTTCTTCTAATCTATTAAAATCTTCATTAGATAACATAGATAATAATATTATGTCTACATCATTTAGTACACTTGGTACAGATATTTCAAATCCATATGATAAATCTTTTAATGATTTAGTAACTACTAAATCTGACTCAAATACTGTTTCATCTCCTTTAAAAAATATTAAGCCATCTGTCACAATCAGTAATTTTGTGTCTAAAACGCTTTCTGATTCTGTTGTAACAAATAAATTAACATGCAATTTACATAACAATCACAGTAATCTTGCATCTACTTCATTTAGTTTTCTTGAAAATCAAGTAAAAGATTCATGCAATGGCAGTTCAAATAATTTTAATAATGATGATAATCCTAGTATTATGAAATTACAGCAACCTTTCCTGGGAAAAAAGCAAGTAGATTTCAATATTCCACCACCACCTTCTTTAACAAATTCATTTACGAATTATTTTCAAAGTCTTCCAAAAAAAAATCTTCCTTTATCTAGAAGTACATCAGGATTAGCTGATATTGATGAATCTGTTAAAAAATTTTCATCTATTAGAACAAGAAACGTCAACTCGCATTTATTACAAAGACAAAATTCTGCATCCAATATTTTACAAGATCAACCTAAATATACCAATATTAAATCTAGGTACAGATTTAATTATGACTTTGATTGCATTTCACTTCATGGAAGTTGTGATAACATTGATATGCATTCCTCTACTAATAATACGAGACTGGGTAATTCGCAATTTTCTTCTACTTATGGTGCACAAAACAGATTTGATAGACATTCAAAATTAGTATCATCACAAAACAGTACAAATACTAATATTAGTAAAGAATCTAAGATATCTTCCAACATTCCACCTCTGCCTATCATATCACCATCTACTTCTAGTTCTACGTCCTGTTCTTCCTTTCCTACCTTCACAGATACAACATTAACAACAAATGAAAAACCAAAGGTTAAATTTTCAGATACTGTTACACATATTTTAGTACCTGGTACAGTAAGTATATAAACGTAAGTAAGGTATTACAGATATCAAAAATATGTGGTATTCGCTTTTTTTATTATATTTCTAGGGTCAATCACATAAACAAAAACGTTCCACAATTACTCAAGTACATTTAACTGATCCTAAACGGGAGTTAGCAGAAAGTCTTCCATTGTGCCTCGGAAATGAAGATTATCTTAAAGATTTTCAACCATTACCGAGTAAGTGATATAGTTTAATAATTATAATAATGTTCAAATATGTAATATTATATTTTATAGAAGAAACTATTAATGACAAAGAAAAGGAATCTTCAAGACAAGAAGAAGGTTCAAAAATAAAAGTTGTACACTTTGGACTATTATAAAAAGAAGATTTCAATTTAAATACGAAAATATATATATGTATATATATTTTCTATATTTACATATATATAAAACTTGTATAAGCACATGTATACTTTTATATTGTACATAATTTTTACACAATAAAAGTTATTTTCAAATTACATAACCGAATTATTTATTTATTGCTATATAAATTATAAAACTTGCTTCAATATTTTTTCCAGTTACAACACAAAATTAATTTTTTATTCTTTTATAAATTAATAATATTTTAATAATTATTACTCTTATTTTCCTCTGTTTTCATTTAATTCTTCTAATTCTTTCTTGGTATCAATCAAGTCCCTATTTGGTATAAAACGTTTCCTTTCTAATGATGGATCATATTTATCAACATGTAATGAAACACCTTCCGGTAAAGTTGCTTCTAATATTCTAATAAGAATAGGATATTTTATAGATGACACATTTGATATTTGTATATCTCTCTCATAAATTTTTAAATCATATTCAGCGTCGACTATAGTACCTCCTTTCTTATATCTTTTTATCTTATATTCTCTATGTGGTAAAGGAAAGCTATGAAAACAGAACACATCATTATGACATAGTATAATACCAAATAATTCTTTATATTAAAAAATATGGCTATAATATTACCTTTGATCAATAGTAAAATTAAATACCCTTGATATTTTGTGAACAAAGCTTTGATAACTCTCAATTATAGGATAATTGTATCCTCTAATTTGTATGTTTAAAACAGGACAAATTGGTATCTCATATTCTTTTTGCTATAATAGTACAAATAAATTAGATATTAAACATAATCATAGTACAAATTTAATATAAAGTATAATTGAATAAATATAAACTATTCATAGAAAACCTTTAAATACGGCGGTTCATATATACCATATAATCTCACTGTCTCATTAAATAAAGGACGTCGACAGTATGTTGTAACCTGTATAATTTGATTAAATAATTATTTTTACAAATACGGTAGATTTATATAACCTTATTTTGAGTGAAAAAGAGATGTATTTACCTGTTTGAGAACATTTAATATCATTTTGTATTAAATGAAAAAATTATTGAAAGTTACTGTGTAATGTTTCAGTATAAATAATTTTAGCTATAATCACTTATTTCAACTAAATTGTATCATAGCTAATAACTAGATAATATCAGATATTACACATGTCCACACAATAGTATGTCTGTGGTACTATTACACTATTGTATGATATATATACTTAACATTACTTCACATTAAAATATCTTATAAAATCTATTAAAATTGTCATTTATTATTGAAAAGCATAAAAAATAAACGGTAACATTGGTACATAATCATTAAATTTTATCGAAACTCTTTATAAAATTTCTATTTTAATATAGCTATTTCAATTTATTTTAACTCTCTGTTTCTAAATATATTTTATTTATACATTCTTATTTCTGGAATAAATTATTTTTGTTACAATTTAGTCTTTCATACAGTTGGGACTAATACATCAAATAGTAATCCAGTCAAGAATTAAATTCATTGGATCTTCCTTGTAGGACCTGTATACTATTCATTCAACGAACAGCCAATAATTGTACTGTTACAATCGAGATATTCTGTCAAGATACGAAACGATATTCTAGACGTGTAACCTATAGATATATATACAACATGCAGTACGTAATAATAGTTTAAGTATTTCAGTCGTATGTACAAATGTATTATTTAAATAAACAATGGATATCGAAACTGAAAATGTAATAAATCTCGTATTTCCAAGTGGCATACCAGGTAACTTATCTTTACTTCTACAGTAGAAATAAACTCACTTCTCAATATTGATATATCGCATTTAAACTACCTGTTTGAAGTAAATCTTTAATTATAATTATACATTGTTATACGTTCTTACAGAATTATGGAAGGAAAATCCAGATTTTTATCAATACTTATCAAAACTTGGTGGTTACGATGTTGATCAGCTCAGTAAGGCAATTTTTCCTAATGTGTAATTCTTTAATTTAAAACAGATTATAAAGTATCTATTTCTTTTTAGATAAAGAGCCTGGTCATTTGAATGATGAGAAAACTTCAGTATTGCAAACTACACAAGAGTTGGTGTTTGCAAATTATAAGACATTTATTCAGACAGCAGAAAGTTCTAGAGAAATATTTAAACAAGTAATAATGTTCCAGACTTTAGTAATTTTTATAGTTTCATTGGTCTATCCATTAATAAAAATATATTATTTAATTTCAAGTTCAATGAGACTGAAAATCGACTTGATGGACTTGTACAAGAGATACCTAAATTTGTGGAAAAGTGCCAATCATTTTGTGATACATCAAAAGACATAAATACACATAGAAGAATAAACAGTTTAACACTAACAAGAAATGCAGAATTACTTGAAGTACTTGAAATGCCTCAGTTGATGGAATCTTGTTTAAGGAGTAATCAATATAATGAAGCATTAGAATTATCTCAATATGCACGTCAGTTGGGAACTAAACATGGAGATATTCCAATTATATCGGTATAATTTAACATACTTACAGAATATAACAAAATATATTCCAAGTTGTTTATTAATGATTTAGTCCATAGTGACAGAAATTGAAAACAGTTGGTCTGGCATGGTGGGACAAGTTGTTGGTTCACTAAGAGGTGATTTACCACTCGCAAGATGTCTACAACTTGTTGGATTATTACGATCAATGGATGCTTTTACAGAACCTGAATTACGTATTAAATTTCTACAAGCACGTGATAGCTGGCTTCAAAGTCTTCTGAATGCTATTCCCAAAGAAGACCGTAGGTTGATTTCGTATAATACATTATATCAAATAGACAATTTAATAATGTATATTATTTCCATTTAGCTAATCTTCATATCACAAAAACTATAGAATTATCCAGAATACATTTATTCAATATAATAACACAATATAAAGCTATGTTTAATGATGATGAACTAATAACACCAGGAAGAGATCTAACTGTAAACGAGTGTGCTATATTTTACCATTGGGTTGAAGAAAAGGTATATTGGATATTTATGTATTTTTTGACAATATATCTTCAATACAGTATAATTAATTTTTTTCTAGATATCCCAATTTTTAACGACTTTAGAACAAGATTTACCTGGTGTGACATCAATAGATTCTATTTTGGGTCAATGTACATATTTTGGTTTATCATTTGGTAGAGTAGGTGCTGATTTTACAGGTCGAATGTCTGATATATTTGTACGTGTTATTGGGGAAAAATTTGAGTCTAGTATTCGCAAGACAACAAAAAAGTTTGAGAATGATATGGAATCATTTACCTTAATTAATAAAATACAAAAGACTACTATTAAAATAACTACTACAATTAAATCAGTAAGTAATTGTCTTTTTATTATACAGAGTATCACCGAATTGGTGGTACAAGTCAAAAGAAGGTAAATCTATATGAAAAAATAAGTCAGTGACACTCCATATTCTCTTCAACTAATGAAATGGATCTATGTATCATATTTACACTTTATAATACAAATGAAAACCATATTTTGCAGGAGAATCCACCAGAACAATTGGTTGAATTTTATCCGTTAGCTGAATATTGTAATGGACTTATATCAGCTTTTAATGAAATACGACTTTGTCCACCAGTAGCACTTTCTGTCTTTTGTACAAAGATTTTACAAGAGTCTTTACATAATGTAGCAAAATCAATATTACTTTTTTATAAACAAGAACAGCAGGTAAATTAATATTTTTAACTTGTATCTTACCAATTGTTTAAAATTAAATAGATATATATCTAATACAATTCATATTTTTTTTTCAGGCTTTTGCAGCTTCAGAAAGGGAGAACATGCTCAAATTTATAGAATGTTTGAGTGAACAATTAGTTCCTTATGTACAGTACTGCATTCATGTTATTTTTCCACCAAATCAAAGTGCAATTCACTTAGGCATTTCAGAAAATTTGTTACAAGCAGAGGTAAGAAAATGTGCAAATTTATTTTTAAATGAATCACATAGTAGCACTATATATATATATGTATATATAATGAATAATCTTCATTTTTTATAGGGAATAACATACTTAAACAGAGACGTTATTTTGGAACCTTTGGCTCCTTTATTACCAATTTCGAAAAATTTGCCAGTGTCTGACGTACAATCACTACTGTTACAAAGAACTTCCTCTGAAATATCATCATTACCTGAAACTGCAGAAATAGATAGAACTGTTTCACAATTGGAGAAATTAAAAATGTCACAGTCACATTTATTTTTAGAACAGAAAACTGTATCTACTGATTCACAAGAAAGAAATACACATTCGATTGAAGACAGTAACATTCTTACAAATAATTCAACTGGTAATGGTGAAAATCAAAATAGATAATTGTAAATTTTTGTTTCATTGCATATTATTGTATACAAAAATATTGTAAATAAAAAAATAATTTTTTAGATTAACTGTATGAATGTAAAAACAATTTCCTGTTGTGGTAAATGTTGTGCATTTTATATAATTGACGTTTTTATATCCAAATTATAACATTACGAAAATAATATTTTACAAAGTATTTACAACATATCAATTTTTAGTTATGTATTAAACATATATCTATATCATATGTTGTATAGAAAACTCGAAACTCCTTTAGAATTATTCTTTTTATTCATCACGTATCTGTCAAAATTATGTCATAACAATCTTCAGAAATTAAAATAATATAATATTATCCAATACATCTTTAATTGTTTTTATGTTCCTAATAGTAATTTTTCTAAAAGTAATTTTTCATATTCTTCATCTTTCTTTTTTCTACATCCACTAAAAACGTAAGCAATTTACTTTTTTTTTTTTAATATTCTTCAAACATTTCATTAATATAACCTTCGAAATTTTTGCAATAACATTGTAAATAAATTTGTAATCTTTTTATCTCCTCTTTTTCCCGTAAATGTCTTTCTCGTAGTGCTTTCAAACGCATCCTTAACATATGACAGTCTCGTTTTGCTTTGGCATATAGATATTGTATTCTTTCTGCAGATGTTTGTGTACGCTTAAAAACATTTTACTTTATACTTATTGGAGTCCTACAATTAATTTGTTAGTTACGGGACTAATTATGTCAAGTTGTATATTGTTTTAAAATATTTAAATATTTTATTAATATTAAATACTGATTTCTTAACTACAATACGATGTGACGACTAGCGGTCCAGCCGCAAGAATGAGCAATGAGCGGACGGACCAGAACGGATGTAGTAGTTGACTTAAGAAACAGGTGCTTATGTGCGCCGCGCCATCTTCTGAGTGCAGGATGCAAGCTCTATTGCTCTGTCACCCTTTCTGTTGTCTGCCGCCAAAAGTGTTCAGCCAGAACCAGTATCCAGAATAGAGAACGATCATTATACACATGTATGTATGTACCTATATACATAGTATCAGATAGTATGTACTGTATACATATATGGATATAGTATTGTTGTGTCTAGTGAGTTACTCTCCACGTGTTTTATGGTTATGTACATTTGAGAATAGTATTGCTACCATTCATTAATTATTATTTATTAATTATAGAGAGCGTTAGTATCATAGCTATGCCAAAAAAGAGACACGATAATTTAAGTGGGTGGAAACCATTGGAATTGGAAGGTTCTGTATTTGCTGGTAATGTAGAAGATTTGATTGGCATTGAGGAACTAACTGATTACAAATTAACAAAAGAAAATAACAAGACAAAGATTTTAATCCACAATGTGGAAACTAATAGCAAAGAAGTTAAGGTAAATTATAAATTATATTTTCCAATAATATTGCCATTTTAAATTAATATGATAATACTCATTATCATTAAAAGCAAAACTTTGGTATATTTCTGTATTTTATTATTTAATCTCTAGGTATCACCAAAGCGTAAACGTTCCCATGTATGGGCAAAAAATGACATAGTTGCTAATGAACCATTATTAAAAAAAGCTAAGAAGATAAAATCTCCAGAAAAGAAGTTAGAAGGAAGAAATGCTAAAAAGATACCAAAATGTCTGTCTTCAAAAAATGGTTTAGATATTAATCCTAATAATAATGATCAATTTTCTAATGAATGCAATGAGGATAAAAATGATGCATATGACATTGATGCCCAACGATGGTATATGTTAGGTGTACCCACGCCTGTAATAAAGGCATTAAAAGATCAACAATTTCATGAACCAACTCCTATTCAAGCATTAACTTTGCCACCAGCAATATTGGGACATAGAGATATACTAGGTGCAGCTGAAACAGGCAGTGGAAAAACATTGGCGTTTGGAATTCCAATTATAAATGGTATTTTGGATTTAAAAAATAAGCAATCCCAACAGTCAGACATGGAATTTGGGAAAGAAATAACTGGAATTATTAAGAACAAAGGCTGGATTTGTTCTGAAAATAAAATGGTAGAAAATGATAACAGCTCATCTGAATCTGATTGTGAAGAACATATTGAAGGTCTTAATGAAAATGGTATAGGTTGTGTACGTGTAATTAATAATGTAAAAATGAGCAAAACACAGAATTGTACGAAGCCACTGTATGCATTAATATTGACACCAACTCGTGAATTAGCTATTCAAATTAAGGATCACCTAACTAAAGCAATCAAATATACAGACATTAAAGTAACTGTTTTGATAAGTACTATTAATTAGTAAGTCTTGAGAATTGTTTAAATACTCATTATATTAAGTACTGATATTATTTAGGTAGCTGTAGTATTAGGAGGAATGGCTGCAGTTAAACAAGAAAGAATATTAAGTAAAGGACCTGAGATTGTAATTGCAACACCTGGTAGATTATGGGAATTGATACAACAAGGTAATCCACATCTTAGTAAAGTGGATTCTATTAAGTAAGTTTTTTCCTCTTTATTAAGTAGTTTCATAATTATCTGCAATGTTACTTTATACATATTATGCAATATAAAATAGGTATTTGGCTATTGACGAAACAGATAGAATGTTAGAGAAGGGACATTTCCAAGAATTGCAGCAACTACTGGAAAAAATAAATATGAATGAAAAAAAAGTGGAAGAAAGACAAACATTTGTATTTTCTGCTACATTAACTATGGTGCATGATATTCCAGAGTATTTGGAAAAGAAAAAAAGGAAGAATACTAAAAGCAAGATACAAAAGCTTACACCTGCTCAAAAATTACAAAAGATTATGGAACTAGTAGGAATAAAGAACCCAAAAATTATTGATGTTACAAAAAAATCAGGTTGCAAATTTTTTTGTTAAGTATCTGAAAGATAATGAATTTAGCATAATATAACTAAAATTATTCATCAGGTACCGCAACTAATTTGACAGAATGTAGAATAGCATGTACAATAGATCATAAAGATTACTATCTTTATTACTTCCTAAAAAGATATGCTGGTAGAACATTGGTATTCTGCAATAGTATTGGTTGTGTAAAACGCTTAGCTACTCTTTTAGGGATACTTGATTGTAAACCTTTACCATTACATGCAAGTATGCAGCAGAGACAGCGATTAAAAAATTTAGAAAGGTAAATTTTCTTTAACACATATATAACTTTGAGATACATAATAAGGAAAATCAGATTTCAGGCTGATGAAAACGGATTGTTAATAGCTACTGATGTAGCTGCAAGAGGTTTGGATATTCCAAATGTTGAGCATGTAATACATTATCAAGTTCCTAGAACAAGTGAGGTATGTGTCAATGGATATGAAGTAAATTAGCGTTAATTAAACGCAACATTACGGCGCAATATAGATGAAATAATCGCTTGCATCGCATTATAATATATCTGATTAAAATACAAGTTTTTCTCTTAATTTTGTAATTATTATTTAGAGTTATGTACACAGAAGTGGAAGAACAGCAAGAGCACAAAAAGATGGTATAACAGTTCTTATGATGGAACCATCTGAAAAGGAATATTATAGCAAATTGTGTAAAACACTTGGTCGTAGTAAGTGAATAAACTAAACAATGATATACTGTTTGATAATTTGAACTTTTAATATGAATACAATCTTTTTATATTTAGCGGAAGATATACCTATGTTTCCTGTAGTAGATAGATTGCTAATTGCAATTAAAGAGAGAGTTGAGATTGCTCGAGAAATTGATAAGTTGGAATTAAAATGTCGTAGAGATAATTCAAAAAAAGGTTGGTTACGTAAAGCAGTTGAAGAAATGGATTTGGTTTTAGAGGAGGACGAAGAGTAAGATATAACTTAGTTAAAAGCATCAATAATGATTGTTACTATATGTTTTATTCTATGACAAAAACGATCTTATTTCTCAGAAATTTAGCAGTGGAAATGGAAGAAAAGGCAAGCCTGAGGTATCAGTTAAAAAAAAAGAGGCATCAATTGGCATCGCTTATGTCGAAAACGCTATTTCCAAAAGGATTTTCTGGAAAGTATCCTGATGTGAATATTGAGCTTAAATTAAACAATGACAATCAGAAAGCCATTGATATAATGAAGAAGGTTATAGAAGAAATTCCAAAGAAGAAGAAAGAAAAAAATAAAAAGCCTCATATAAAAAAAGGTTCTTTTAAAACCAAGGTTCTAAGAAAAAAAATTAGAAATAAAGTATAATATGAATTATTTTATTAAAATAAAAGGGAATGAATTGTAAATAAAGATGTCATACACTTTTCTCATATATTTGTTTTATTTTGTACATCTTATCTTTCTTGCAGTAAAACAAATTTTAAGAAAAATTGGTCAGGTATTTTTCTGCACATGTTACATCGGTTCGATTAATTTCTTTTCTTCTTAGAAAAAAGATGAGCTTTTTATTCTTAAAATTTTATTCGTTTTCGTTATTAGTGTTAGTACGTATGGCAAACATATGTACCTGCAATTATTACGATTTTTTTAATATTACATACATATTATTTCGTAGTGCTTTTTGTATAATATGATACAGTTTCAATTTCTAATGGTACGTTGATGAAAATAATCAACGGGTTCTCGATCATGAAACACAGCCGGTTAGCTTATAATAGTAAAATTCTTCATTTTCAGAATATCGTGTTGTAAATAACTTCGTCTTCCGTGCTGATAATCGAATCAATTTGATTGTTCGTTACCATAGAGTTTGCGTATCTACTGTCATCGCCAATCTTGTTTGGCAGAGCTGTGGACGAATCGCGACCTTTAACAATAATTTTGATCCTAGCCATCACATGACTTCCGGGACACTTCTCGACCTGTGCAGCCGCATTCTCACAAATTTCTGCATAAATGTCATCAGCTTTGGTCCTGGTTAACTTGGGAAGGGATGGCACTGGTGTAAGACTATCTCTAACACGAGAATAATTGGGCTGTAATTCAACATTTGCCGGCATTTCTAAAACACTGGTGGACGCTGATCTTTGTACAGGTTGCTTGGAAGAGTTCGAATGACTCGGATGGGAGGTAGTTTCTGGCTCCAAACTGGAGTAACGCTCTTGACACCTCATCGCAATTTCTGGTTTCACTGCAAACGTAAACGAAGCCGATTTTTTTGCAGGATTTCTGCTACGACCACCTTGGGCGAATTTTGAAATTCGATCTAGAAATCCATTCCGACAATTTTGTCTAGTTTGACTTTTCTCCCTAACGGTGCTCTTCTTCAACTGTTCCAGTCCGTCTTTCAAGCTTTGTAGAATTGGCTTCGTTTCCGGTTTCGGCTTGATTTTCTTCAAATGCATCTCTTTAAGATTTTCACCGACTGGAAGCAGTTTCAGAGGTGCCACTCTTGGTTCCGTTGCACGATCTCCGACAGCCCGGCTAAAGTGGAAGAACAGGTTAAGCCACATAGAATATATATTTACAAATGTTTTGCATCCTTTGAATATCGCGGTAATACGGGACGTTGTACGGTATATTATTTTCTAACAGTGATTGCATATATTGTATTTTTACCTATCAGTACATATACGTGCGCATATTGTACATGAAATCGATCTTCGCTTGATACATCGGTCTAGAAACAATCGATCTATAAAAAATTGATATTGCAAACTATGAATAAAATAAAATATAAAGTTAATTACATTACAATAAAAAAATTCATTAAGCAGATGTACATTAATAATAGTCCATAATTAATATTCTGCTTGAGTCTTTGGCCAATCAATTAAATTGCAAACAACTAGGTTCAAACAACGGAAATAGTAATATCATAAATCAAATTGTGCGAACATGACACATTTATATTCTGTGTTAACATGTATTTATTCTTTGAATGATTCAAATAATTTTATATCCGATTAATTAATAATGAGAATGCGCTTAATTTCTCGTGCATCTGATTCTTAGCAGTTTGAAAAAATAATATACCATAAACATGCATAGTATAAATAATCGATAATCAATGTAAAATTAATTTACCTGCAGGCAGATAATAATCGTTGCATTTTCGGCGATGCCAAAAGTCTAGCTTCTGACGGATAACCTAGTCGAGCCCTTCTTACTCTTGGCGCCCCATTTCCGGTTACAACTAATTCAAGCATTTCAGGATTGTGAACTGGTCTTTCCGGTACGATGCATCCTAAAACAATTGGCCCTCGAGTCGAACTTTCCAGTTGCATTAAGCCACCATATTCCCTTGGCAATGGTACAGGTAGTGGACCGGCTATCAAACGGACCTGAAAATGGCAAAATCTTTAATTATGTAATTCAGTAACAAGCGGCAATGGTAAGACGAATTTAATTTTAATATCATTATCAATTCATTGGTCTCTATATTAATATTAATGGTATTGTTTGTGTTATAGTACTTACCCGCTGATTATTTATATACTTCAAGCATTATATTTTTTATAAGTTTACAAATTTCTGTAAATATTCAAATATACAAGATCTCATAGTAGATACGGGGGACAAAACATTATGAAAGGAAAGCAACGATGAAAAGAAACACGAATAGAAGAAAACAATGGAATAAACTTACCCTGAGAGGCAATGGTCTTCTCGCAAGGTGATGCACTTTGTATAATACTGCATCGCTTCCGGTATCGATACTTCCATTCTGACATATAGCATAAAATTCGCCTCTTGCGGATAAGGGAGCAAACACTTCCCGACCGTGTGGATCCAAACACTGAGCGTACTGATCCTTTTCGGAAGAGCTGCCGGAAATTCCGAAGGAAACCGTACTACATTTCCTTGTGTCTTGAAAAACAGCTATTAATCGTAGAATTTCCCCAGCTCTGATCGTGGTTTTTGTGTAGTGAGCTCGTAGATTGCCATTTTCTGCAAATAAATAAAGAACTTTTAATTACAAAGTTTTTGGTGCTTAAGAAATATTACAGAGACGAAATTGAGATACATAAAAAGTACATAATCATTAATTTAATGCGAATAAAAGAAAATATGGAAATATAAGTGCAAAATAAAACTATAAAAATAATAAAAGAAATAATTTTTACGATGGTTAGTGATTCGATATGATTTTATATACATAAGCCTTAAAAACAATTTTTTAAAAGTAGTTAATTATTATCAAGTTAATAATCATATTAATCGTCAATTATTACTTTGTTCATTCCTTTTCTATTAATTACAATACGTGTCAACTTTTGAAATATAAAACAATCTCCTCTACAATGCTCTTTTAATTGAACAAAATTTTTATTGATAGAAATTATTAATAACAATATGTATAATTAAATAATATATAATAATAACCATAGTAATGTGATTCAATGTAATCTACGAGTTATAATGATTAATTTTAGCGTATATAATATGTATATACATGTCAGTATTATCATAAAAAGCAATAGTTCATAAAAAATAAGCATATAGATAATATATATTTCTATATTATATCGTCAAATACAGCTTTATTTCATGCTAAAAGACATTGTATTTAATTATACACATATACATCTTTTATTCATCAATGAGTTTTATATATTTAACTAAATTAAAGTAGTGAACGAATATTTCTTTTCTAATACATTCATCTTGTATATCCACCTCTTAAATGTATTTCCTTTTTTTGTATGAAATATGGTGTGTTTACTGCTGAATTCGTCGATTCAAGCGTGCTCGACTTGCCGCCGTGTTGACATCCCCACCACTACGGAACGTGTAAGACGAAGTTGCCGCGCGGAGCGATATTCAGATATCAACAATTGTAGTGTTAAGACGTATCAATTTATTTCGCGTGATTTATTATGTGTATTATTCCCATTTACATATTCTGCTATTTTATCGTCTTCCTATGCTACTTCAGGTTTGTCTAATTAACATACGTTCATTTATTAATATTATTGAATATTATTACAATATGAAATAACCTCTCACGCGTTCTTTTTTCAGGCGTGAGCAAGACCATCGTTCCTCTTTCCTAATCCAGTGGAGTTTCTTCAAAAGCCACCAGAGTAAGTTCATTATCTCAATAAATAATTGAAAACGGTGATACACATGAAAGATTGTTGAATTTGTCTTGAAAAGTACTATCAGAGGTACTAACGTTAAGAATATTGTTGACCTACCTATTAATTTTCGATGACAATATAATTTCTTGTTTAATAGAAAATATAATAGAGTACCTCTGAGAAATAATGTCAACAATTTTAAGTGTATGTCAAAGACAGAGACTTTAATGCTCACGCGGTATGCCTCTTATATCACTGCTTTGCGTATTTCCGCCGTTATATACACACACACGCGCGCGCACACACACATATATATGTATTCTATTTACCGCATTTAACTTTCTGCTACCGTTTGGAACGTATAATTTGCGTATTCCCCATATTTCTCTTTTTACCAGATCAGGGTACGAACATTGATATTTATATGCATTTAGGTCAAGAACGTTGCTGCTTGTCATTACGATATTACACTCATGTGTGTTATTATTTCTCTTTTTTTTCCTCCTTTCTCTGTGTTTTGCTTTCTTTGTCTTCTCTGTCACTTTTTTGTACGCTATTGATTCACTTTACTCTCTTCGTTCGCGTTTAACTTCTTTCTTTCTTTCTGTACTAAGATTATCTCCTATTTTCTTCTCCATTTATGCTACATTTTATATCCTGTTAGACTCTGAATCTTTTGCTCTTTTGTCTTAAATATTTAATAGACTTTTTTTACGTTTTCAACGTATTGTTATTTAACACTCTTATCGCTATTTTCTTCGTTTTTTTCTTTCATATTTTCGTACTCTCGCTTCACACGCTTAGTTAAATTTCCAAAGAGATAATACTAATGAACGGATACGAACGCGACATTCCAAGTAGTTAATTTATACAATTAACGAGTTACCTCAAAGAATGATGCGTATGTGTAATAGAAGAACGAATTTAGAGCTTAGTGCGTATTTCATATTCACAATATTTTCACTTACCCATTTTCGAGTGGGTCAGAATATATGCCCTTAAAGGTGCAGCCAAAAGAAACGCTGGTACCCCTGCTCGTACTAAGGAATCCACTCTTCTGTAGACTCTTGCACTACCCGTTGTATTGTTGCCAGATATCACAGAAAACCATCCTGAAATCGAAGAGAATGGAAGTTGATTTTTGTACGTGTTTGTATAGTTGTGAAAATAATAAATCTTACATTCGTTGCCTTTCGACAAAACTATCTTATACTTAATCATATTCGTTTGAAAAAAACTGAAAATTGCGAAGAGAATTGCAAGGGGAATGTCGTCAGACCGTATACTTCCTATGATAATATTTCAGGGGAGAGGTTTGTGTAGAAGCATTAGGCGTGTAGGATAATACTTTCTACGATTGAATGCAAATTTCACTGCTCAATTGCTTCGAGAGTAATGATATTCAGACACGGGAACGACCATTGATGATGGTTCGTAATGTGCCAATGTAATTTATTAATAAGAGAACTGACATTTACGTTTCATTATTCTTGGATATTTTTTCCATACGCTTGCAGATTAATTCTTCTATGTCTTATAGAGATACCAAACTTTGATATTTTCCTTTGCATTTCACTTTAATATTCAGATCGCTTAAATCGTAGCTCTTCTATCGTCGCTATAAAAAATGTTTCGAGGTTGAGTGGCGGAACTTTTTTCCTTGGAAAAATTTGTTAAATATATCGTCCACCGGGCTGCATTATGAATAATGGATGATGCAGCGGGTAGCAATAATGTCAGTAATGAAATAGTAGACTAAATTAGTTTCTACAAAGTAGAGGAATCATCCTACTCTGCAACATATATTTTACATAAAATTATCGAGTCAAAGTAACTGCAAATTGTGAACGAATATTCAAATAATTATGGATAAAAACTAGGAGTATTGGTAAAAATGACACGAGAAAATTAGAAATTGTACATAACATTTATACAAAATCATAGGCACGTTTATTTTATTCATTCAATGGAACAAAGTATTTAGAGAGGGTTTATTTCTTTTAAAGTTAACTGATTTTTTTCGATATTCGTTTTTTTCCGTATAATAGTTGGATGAAACAGAAATGTGTGAAACGTAGAGAATCAGCATTTACGTACATGCGCGATAAAAGCATTATCCAAGATTTATGAAGATTATGCTAATGAAATGAGGCAATCTGGCTCGGTGATGCAGCTTAAATTACGAGCGTATAATTTCAAGCACAAAGAGAATGTTGAAGTAAATATTGATGTAAATAACATTCGATCAAAGTTGATATAACTACGACTAGCGGATAAATGGAAACGTAACAAACTAAAGAAATAATAATATTTTATTGATAATGGCAGAGTTTGCAAAATGTATACCCATAGCGACACGTTAACTATCGATTTTGTAAACAACGTTGAATGTACTATTTCCTCAGTTTTGATTATATTTCTTATTAGACAAATTTTCTTCGTTCTCTCCGTATCGTACAATTGCTCCAATTTTTACAACGAAAAGCATTGACAAAATAAGATAGTCACGCTCCATTTGAATATCCTTGCAAGTATACGTATAACGATGATTGCAAATAGAAGCAAAGTAGCACGCTGATCGAACAAGCTTAATCGGTGGAATTACACGAGTCGAACGTTTTCCATCTACTTGTACGGGCAAGTATGTATTACATACTGGCGGGACACAAAATGTCTGGCAAAAATTGAGTTTTCACGTTATGTTTAGCGGTGGTCGGTACGTTGTTGGCTGCTTGGGCTGATATATTCGCGCAGCTGATCCGGCCCATAAATCAGCCAGGGCATTTTCAGATATCGCCCTGGACGAACAGATTTACGTTCAGGTTTGGCGCGCGTAAAAACGGCCGGCCGTATTAGCAGTCGTTTCGTACGAGTACTCAATTACCCTGCCTCTTACAAAGTCGTGCGTGGACAGTATAAGTTACGGGACACTAAACAAAATATCTTGCAGCTCACCGTTTCGTGACGTTAACGGGCTTTGTTTCGCAGTATATTACGTGCAAGTAATTCGCGCGTTATATCGGTCGAACGAAAAGACGCCATCGCCATGGAGGCACTGAATTATATTACACCCTCATGCGCGCGAGCACGCTCTTCTTCGGTTCGCGATAGCGCGTGAACGTGTACCACACGAGGATTTCTACTACCCTGTCGCTGTATACCGAACTGTGCACGGGTATAAAACGGCCCCGGTGTACTGTAGGATGGGTAAGGAGAAACGTGAGAAGAAATATAACAAGACGCTTTTAAATTATAGTTAACCGCGTTGGTGAATACGGTGTGTGGCCTCGTATCATCCGCTAACCGATATGCGTTATGCATATAAAATTATCTCGCGTTGTTATTACAGCCGCTGCGAGTTACGCCGTCGATTCGGGTAATTATGATACAGTTTAACCGAACCTAAAATGTTGCCAGAGAGATCGCTGTCTTTTGATTTCTGCCGGCGTTCAACTTGGGGGAAAGGAATCGATGCGCGCGCGCGCTTCTGCTCGGCAATTAGCGAATGCCTCGCGTAATTTCCAATGGAACACGCCGGAAACCGTTCGGTTTTCTTCTAGCTATAATTGGTCGCATTCCTTGGTGCTGCACTTACGAGAGCCGCCGACCACGGAATGTGACAGATTATTGCGTTTTCTTTTCATTTATTCTTTGGGACAATACACTTTCTTCTACCTTTTTTTTTTTCTATTACCAACTGACGTGCTAAAGTTTAACGCGTTCGAATAGTTCGAACGTCAGTTTTAAGCTAACCCTCGTCGCATTTGCATAGACAGGCATTTTGAATAGAGAGAGGACGTCCTTCAAAGTTCGTGAAAGACAAATTTTTAGTCTGCTTTACGTCTGATCGACGTAATAGAATCCTTCGTTCTTAAAACAGTCGTAGAGATACATATTTAACAAACGGTTACCAGATCGATGGGTATACACGGTCTATTTAAGTGATTTCAATTGTGGAAGAGGTATTTAATATTGCGTATAATATTGGCTTTCGTAATGCGTTCGCAATTGACGTTTATAGCTTGTAAAGTAAGACCGCGGAAACCAATAATTAGCAAGAATATGGCATACAATCAGACTTATGGATGTACATATTTATACATAGTGTTAATTATCTTTGTGGAAATACATAATATTTTATAGTATCTATAAAAGTAGATACCCACACATATATATGCAACGATCGTTTGGACAGGGGAGCGGTGTAACGGAACGCAAAACAATTTTATTCCTAAAGTAATAAACATTTTTCCCCGTTTACTCGATGCGTCGTCGAAGTAACTTGGGTTTGCGTGTTTCTTCACCGCGTTTCTTCCTTGTTGGGCAGGATTGTTTTCCTGTGACTGTGACTCGATTGCGACCGTTCCTTCTCTTCAGGCCTTTTACCTGATGCTCAGCACCGTTTGTTTTGTTTCTCGTTTCGATTTGTCCCCTTGGCTGATCTAGGAATCGACCGCAACGATCCGACAAAGAAACGAAATATCGACTGCCCTTCCTGGTATTGCCGCGGTCCACGGCATTATCCGTGTTTTGCCTCGTTTTCTCCGTCTTGGCGCAAGATCGAAGTTGCCGTTATGTCATTCGTAACGGGCTTCCATGCTACGTCTTCGGGAACTGGTGCTCGCGCGACGTTAGCAACGTTCGAATCGGTGGGTGTGCGCAACTTACGTACGATTTACAGGCAAACGGCAATTTTACGCTTTCCGCGTTTCGTATTTTCCATTTCGTTTTGTGGATCGTAAGTAACACGCGTAATACACCTTTCTAGTATCGTTGTTAATTTACGAACTTCCACGGGGAGTAACGTACTCCGCTTCGATGGAGGAATTACGTGGAACCGTGCGCCATTCGGCCTGTAAAATAAAATTACGACCCTCTAAATTCTAACGAGAGTTCCGTGTCGTCGTTCGTTCGGAATCACGTTGACACAAACCTTTGACTCGTTATGGGGTTACGTTGTAAATTAAATCGTTTTACTCCGTTTACTCCGTCTTACGTACGTTATATCAGCTACGGAACTAAAAATTCTCTGTCAATTTTTACCAAAACTGAAATATTTCCAATCGTCGAGGTATCGTTCGATATCAACGCCAGACAGCGGAGATATCTTCCTTTGATTCGAGTCGTAATAATATCATCGAGTAGAAGGTATCCCAATATCCCCTTATCCAAGCCTACTTAGAAACGTAGGTTACCTGTTGGAGTCCCCGGTGGAGGCGGGGAAAAAGCTGGCCTAGAGACTTGAAATAAATCGGGGATTCGCGTTCCGTCGTGTTCGCGGTCGGTGGTCTTCCGAAGAAGGACGAAAGGATGTAGCCATTTAGTAGGAAGGAAATACACGGCGGCGTGTTTCGGTTTGGCGGCAAAAAGCGTTCGAAAGTTGGACGACGATAGAATAGACGCGCGCCCCGCGGCGGTAATAGCAGCGATCCGCAGCAACGGGGACACGGTAGCCGAGTGGTCGGCTGATCGAAGGTCGGCTGGTTCTTTTGGTCGTCGCTAATTGATTTAAGAATGCCGCTACGATGCGAATGCACGCATGCTGCGCGTCGAATCCGGCCTTTAAGGACCGTGTGCTCGCGAGTGAGCGCACCAGCGCAGCGTAGCGCGCCACTGCACTGCCTTCGTTCGCTGATCGTTCGTCCTGGAATGCCACCACGGCTATCCCTAGCCACGGGGAGATCTGAATCTTTGGCCCATCTTCTTCTTCCTTCTTTCTTCCCTTGTAATTGCTGTGGAGTTTGTTTTTGATACGACTACGCGAACACGAAGAACGCATTTGGACAGTGCGGTCCTTTTCGGAATCAGAGACACGCGCTGCGAGTCGAGATTATTTATCGAGGTAAATGAATTCAAGGATAAAGGTTTCCTTCGATATTGGCGATAGTTCGGGTGGAGTAGTAAGCGCGCGACTACTCGCCTTGCTGACTAATTCATTTCTTCTGCAGAGAAAATATTCTCTAGGTAAAATAGGTTGAAGGAAATTTCAACGGATAGAAATCGAGCGTGATCGTTCTCGAGTGTGCACAGTCAGCACGGAATAATACTAAACTCGGGAGTGTTCACTCCGGAAAAGAAACATTGCAAACGCGTACTTCTCGTAATCAACGGAGAATTGCACAAGCGAGCTTCCTCCACTTTCCATTTCCACGCCCGCATCCGACATAGTTAACGCGACTTGGCCGTTTGTGTTGCATTCAGATTACTATCGAAGAGATCGTTGTATCCGTTGGAAAAATCCAATGGAAAGCCAACTCGAACGAGGAGGAAAAGAGGAGTCGCACGAACCCGGTAGCAGTTCCTTTCGTTCGCATCGACTTCCTTGACTTCTTAATTATGCTACGCTATCACGCGGTTACGCAATTAATGGTGTAATTACATAGCTTTTCGATTAATTATTCAAGGGGAATAATGTTCCCTCTGAGAAAGCACTCGGAACAGCCGTGTCAAAGTCATTGTCAGCGTAGCCCAAGATAATGCTTCGCTTTTTGTTCGGCGATTCCGCATTCGTTAATCGGGCAGATCGTTTCCGGAACTTTTACATTTCTATACAAAGCTGTTTATACGGCTATTAAACTGTTCCGAATGTTTGGAAGGTCGTGTGGATAAGTAGCGACGATTTGACGTCTACGAAGATCGATAGCGTCGGTCAAAGTAAAAGTTAGTACGAAAGGAAATTTTTAATGGCCAATAATAATAAGTGACGCGAATACACACGTATGTATTTTAATTTTAATTGCTGAATAATTCGATGATTGGTGATAAAGTAATGTAAGTATGATTTTTAAGGAGTAAACGAACAGTTTTATAACGCGTAACACGATTCACTCTCGTTTCTGCAATAAATTAAAAACATTGCACGAAAGATCGTAAGTCTAACTGACTCATTTTGTCCACATTTTTATTGCACGTTCGCTCGAGTAATCAGAAGTGACACATTAGCGGTCCACGCGTGGTACGAGGCGATGCATTGCAAAACAGTGCGCATTGCAGAACCATTTACAGCACGTGTCGAGGTTCAACTTTCAAAACGCGGGTGTTGAATAAAGCTATGTGTCGTGCAACCTCCCCTTTTCTAGGAACTGGACTGAAGTAGCGAGTGGACTGGAGAATAGCGAAGGAACCATGCTTAAGGTTGTTACCCCTCGAGGAACCAGATGTTCGCGTGATCCAGGTGCGCCTACAAGGTCCACGTCACATTGTAACGCTCTTCAGGAATTAATTCTGATTGGGATTTTTCCTCGGCTCGTGAGAGGAGCCCTGCCTTTTCAATGAAATCGACAATGGTCCACGCGATTCCAGATGCTATCTTCTCTTTGCGATCGGATACTTTTAAACGTCTCGGTATGCCCATGCACTGGAGGAATGCTTTCACGCCGAGTTTGCCTTCGGTTCTAGCGATTAGCGTCGCTCCCTTTTTGCGATATTCGGCCTCCAGATATCCGCTTATCGGGAGAAGCTCGTAGAAATTGTCGAGACAACGTTGTTCAAACACGTTGATTGTATTTGCAACTGTTCGTCCTGTAAATGTTTGGCCCAAAGTTTTATATCTCTAAATTCAATTTTGCCTCAGAGAGAATAAATTACCGTACAAGCTACGTTAGTTTTAGAAAGACTGAATTCGATACGTACGTATTATCGCGTTTAAGAAAATCGTCCATTTGAAATTTCAGAAACGTTCTCAAACTTAAATAGGGAGAAAATAAACATTTATTTACGAGCAACTCGATACCAATGCGGTGGAATCGAAACATCCTGCAATTAAAACCCATATCATCGTCGTTAATCATCAATGCACCGTAAGATCTATATTTCTTGGTGCACAGTACCGTAAGATTCGTACTTCATGATACGTAAGATGCGCCGTAAAATCGATACATCTTGATACGTTACGTGTCTTCCTGATTTCATAATGTTACCGATTTTTCGTAATTTCACGATATTCAACCGGATCCTCGTGATATTTCATATTTGCCCTGCTTACCTTTCAACGCCTGTCATTTACTTCTTGTCAAAGGACCATTGTGTTTCAGCAGAATGCCGGTTGTAATTCGAAATAGTTTCTTCGAAACCATTTCTACATCCCCGTCGCTGATAGATTTCCAGAGAACGTTAGGCCTCTTTTACGCCAGCGACAGTGATCGTTGCACGCTCTTACCGTTATGGAATAACCTTGCACAACAATATTATCGCAGTTTTTTCTATCCTTAAGCATTTCCTAGTAGTATCTTAAAACAAATAACGATATAGGTCGGATGAAATCGATCCAAGATACGTAAATTTTATTATCGTTGTTGTAAATAACTTGGCTCATCACGGTCGAATATTTTCTCCGGCGGTTGGAAAAAAAAAATTGATCGGCGATGCAACAACATACTGGTTTATATACTACACGTAGTTTACGCATTAATCACGGCAGAAAGTGCTTAAACCAGTGAATAAGCCTGAGATGATAATTACACACATATGGGAAGGTGGCGCGACTAAACGTCTTTTACATGGGGCAAACGAGTTAGTACTTCCTCATCGAATAACTTTTTAATTATGTGGGATCTCGATTACGCTTTCACACGCAATTTCGTGAAACGATTGTAAAACATCGACGATGATAATTATTTCGATCGACCGATAATGTTACTCGTTATTTCAAGGTACGGAACACTTTATATTTCGCAATGTTATGGTCAGTGAGCAACGATCTCTTGTCGGCGTGAACATGGCATTACGAGCCTTTCAAAATAAAAGGTATTTTTCTACGAATAAGAAATAAGTCGATAATTTCAGCAGGAAATATGCAATCGTAATGGCAGTAACATTGTGATCGTTCCAATGATTAGAGAAGGGAATGATATACGCAAACAATGATTCGATCCTAGCAGCCTTTATTCGTTCGAAGCTTACCTTTTCTAGATTCTACCCTTTCAAAGAAATTGGACGGTTCACCGTAGACAGACGAATCGAAAGAAAGAGAATGGTTCCTTGCTCCTTCATCGTCGTTCATTTCTGTGGGTTCACGAAATCCATATACGGCTATGTCTAGGGTATAATGACTGTTATTTAAAAATCCAGGGAATAGCTATCGTCGAAGCCACGATCGGTAAAATAACTTTGCTCGTATAGAACGATGTTTAGAAAACCTACAAGAGACCGTAATAACGTATTGGATATTTTTCTGGCCAAGGCTTTGTTCTAACCTGTGCAACGGCTTCGATAAATGCACGTAGCCGACAGGATATTCGAGCTTTGATATTCAGAAATATGAAACATGTTTTTCCAAGATCGCTTTGTGTTCTAGAAGCATGTACGACAAACTGCAAAATAACAAATAAATTTACGTTTCGATCAGTGCAGTAAATTCCTCTATCGAGGCAAACTTTTTGATAAATATAATGGTCATTGACCGATCAAGCCACGATTATGCTATGGGAAGGAATCAATAATTCATATAATTGCTATAATTATAATTCTTTTTTTCAAAAAGTTTTAAAATATTATTATAATACTGTCTTAATGAATATTTCGTTTAGAATTAGCACGTATCCGGTGAGTTCTACAAGCAGTTTGTAAACTATTTTCTCGTGTTGTTCCTATCCGGTTTTCTATTCCAAGATAAGTAACGGAGAATTCATTTCTAATCAGCTAACTTGTGCTCGCTTTTCGATTCTCGATTGTGTTGAATGGCTAGGCCCATTGTAGTAGAGAAAACTAGCTTGATTTGCAGTCAAGCGAACAAAGCCGTAGAGCGTAGACCTTGCAGTGGACAGGTTAAATTGGCGTGACTTGTGGTCGCAGAATTCTTCCCTTCGCGCTTTAGCCTGTTTCGAAGGTCTGCCTTTCGACAAAGGTTCAAATACAAATTTTTCCACGTCTCACCGCACGGTTCTCGAAGATCTGCTACTTTCGCAAACAACCAGAACTAGTAAGACACGCGTTTTACGCCCGCGAAACGGTACAACAAAGTAACTTGATCCTTATCATCGGCTTACAGTTTCATTTGTATCACGTTCAGTTACCTTTCTCTGGACTATTCAACGAACCTAATGTCAATTGTGATATTTATTCGGAAATAAGATAGTTTTTCTTTTTTAAATATACGCGCGAGGCCAGAATTCCTACAACGAGGAAAGATCAAGCTGAGAGCACGTAATCTCGGTTCGTTAACCTGTGTGTTACTAGTATCATTTGCCGATAAATATGTAAATACATATAATAAATGTGTAAATAACGTGTATCGTTAAAACCGAACGTCGATCAATGGCTTATCAATTTAAAGTTTCCCCCTTTTCACATTTTAACGTATAAATATTATATTGTACCGCTGTTTTATACGACAAAAACTTAGATTACTTCCTTTAATATCTTGATCAAGCGAGTATTCGAGTCTCGATAACTATCTGCTATGTTAATGATAAAAGAGAAGGATTATAACAACAAATTATCGCTGGTCGATTTTAGTTTCGCTTTTTTCCTACTTAAAATCAACGTAATTTCCGCAACTGTTGAATTACTAAAGTTGATTACTCTCAATCGAAAGAACATCAAATTTTATACGCCTCTGCAATTCATCCTTTGACCGAACATGTTCCGAAAAACGAGTTTCGATTTATGTAGGAAGCTTCTCCTGCGATTTTTATGCATTTTATCTACGCTTCTCGATTAACGAAGGTAGAACAGATAGCCGTAACGAGATATATCCCTTAGGCGTTTCATTTTTTTCCCGAGTTACTCCGGTTAGAATTAACTTGTAATTAAGGATAGCGGTTAAATGCGATAATGGCTTGTGATTATCGTAACCCTTTTCGTGGCTGTTTTCAAAATGCTTACAGTCCATTTCTTACGCACGTTGTTCGCGTATGAATTTAAGCGGACGTATCAAAGTAAGTAAGAAGAGATTGCCGAGAAAGAGTATAGACTCGTGCCACTTTCCCATTAAACCTCTAAAATAATATCGAGTATCTTATGCGATGGGAATGTACGATTCGGTAGATTTTTAACTCCTTATATAATCCTAGATTCGTGTATTAACCACGTGGGAAAACGTGTATTGTTCAGGCGAAACGATCATAAGACGTTTGAGAAAACGTTAGCGCAGGAACAAACGAGAATGGAGGAGACTCGCAACGACCTTCCATAATCATATTTAATTCGCCAGAAATTTCCAGGCCAGGGGTCATTCGAAAGTCCCATTGTTGTAGTTTATTGAACCTGTTGCTGTATCATTTATAATGTTCGCAAATGGAGCACATTTGCGAAGCGGTTTATTAATGAAAACGTTAAATCAGCGTGACTCGAGGCTACAGAATTCTTAGAGGCGGCGTGTATTAAGCGACGGTATGAGGAATTTAAGGCACATGTTGTTCTTCTTTAACTAAAAATACCGATGCAACTTTTTCCGTTGGATTTCAATTTTGCTTTCCGCTTGTACATGGAATCTGTTGAAAGATCCGTATAGGAACAGGTTGTCCAACGGATGGTTATTCTTACCATCCACATGGTTTCCCCATATCCGTGGAATGTAAATTTCATGACAGGAGCGCGGCCGATGATTTTCGATGTTGCAAAAAGCGTGGAGCACGAAGGGGAGTTAAAGCATTCTTGGTGGAGAAGCATTTGAGCAGCGTCGCGAGCACAAGGGGGGGAAAAAATGGAAGGAGCCGAAGGTCTCCTGATGAGAGGGACGAGGCCGTCGACCCCGGTGCAGAGCTGGAGGTTTACACGCCTAATAAATTACTGTAAACTGGAGCCTGGAGTCGTAGCCGAGGGTTTGCACGAATAGTAGTTAAGTGAGCCGGTGATTTGTGCGATATCGTCCATCGTCGCTATCAGCCCCTGGAATCGGATGCACGGTTGAATCTTCCCTAGTAATTTTATCCCGGTTGAAGGTTCAAGTTCCCTCGACGTAGATTCCATTTCCCCCTTACTACCGATTCCGAAGCGAGGATCGAGGCAACGGTCGTCTATAGTCTATGGAATCTATGGGACGGAGGCTTCGTTCGATAGTGCAGGAGAGGGGAGGGGTAGGGTTGGAATTGCCTCGGTGCATCGATGCATTGTCGTTTTTCCCATCTGCTGAAATTAAAATCGATACACCGTTCGTCCTTGTTGATCGGCGTGGAGCTTCGAGACCGCGCGCGCCATTACAATTTCATAAGCAGCTTCCACGGGTAGAGAGGCAGCACCGGTGTACCAGGATATTCCTACTCTCATCGGAGTTTGATGCACCCTCCCGGACTTGAGATACGTTCCGGAGACCGCGACGCCCCTTTTTGTCCGTCTCAAATGTCTTCATTTCGTTCCCCTGGTTACGCCGCCTGTCCATAGGAAAAACCTAGAAAAAATCCTCGCCGCTTTTTGCACGCTGTCGTAAGCTGATTACGATGATTTATGGTGAACGCGAAGCATGCTTTCGGTGCAGGCTTCGTAGTGGATTATTTCTTGCATCCAATCCCCAACTTTTTCCCTCCCTGTTGCTTTCTCGTCAGCACTTTGCGGTCTATATTGGACCGTCAGGTGGACGTTTCGTAATTCGTTTATTTTTGCAGGAAAATTTGGACAGCTTTCATCGTATTGTGACATATTTTATCGATGATAAACATATATCGGTAAAAAGCGTAGAAAGGAAATTTTTTTATAACGAATACCCTTCTGAAATGTTTTCCGCGACATCGATCAAAGTATCGAGACGATCATGATCATAATTACGATTAGAAGGAAATCGATGTCATCGAAGACAATAGATATAAAGATAAAGTTGCGTTTCTTTTAGAAATTATCGGGAAGGCTAATGATAATTTATAAATGTTCTATAAAATGAATTAAAGCGGCAAATATCGAATCGTATTAACGATAGGAGTTTTATAAACTTGCAGTAAAATTTGAAGACTCAATTATTTTCACTTGCTTTAATTGGACATGATTGGCGTTTATACGCGTTTTACAAATGGTAGTATGCAAAAAGCTTGTATATTGACTTCTAATTATTTTACGAGTCATCTCATTCTACTGCCATAAACTACTTTTCAGGTTTTATCTTGGCTACATTCTCCGTCGTTTTATGACACAACGCGCAAAATAATAAACTTTCTTCACAACCATATTCCTAATTAGCAGCCATTCGTTTCTTATGAACGGCCTCTGTTATTTTACTAGCATCGTTAGATAAAAGTTGTAACGCATTTAAGATTCAGCTTTACGCTCGTTCTTTTTTTCAACTTGCTCGCGAATGAAAGTAAAATAGATCCTATAAAGAAAGTATAAAATAGGGAATAGGACGAAGCTAATTTTAATAATTGGTCAATGAATGCTAACGCGTTTTTGCATTATTCAATTTTCTTCTCCTATAATCTATTTTTAACGGCTAAATCGAATTTCATTCAATTTGCATTTTTACGGTAAACGCGTAAACTAACGTACGATATAGATCGTAAAAGACACGGTATACATATAACGTTCTTTTTGATAAGAAAGCGATTTTAAGATCGAACGATACATCAGCGTACATTATCGGTATTTTAACTATCGATTAAGATTTTGGATCAAACGTAGTCCGAGTTCATCGACTAGCAACTTATTAAATATTTGACATCGTTTAAATGCATCTCTTCTTGATGTATGTTAAATATTTAGCTGTATGAAACAACTGGTACAACTGGTTTATTTAACTAATATCGTAAACCAGACGAAAAACTTGTTCAAAAAGATCCCGCAGCAGCAATGAGACTAACTGAAATACACGTTCTAATATAACGACACCCTAGTGTATCATTAAGCGTGAGGAATTACTACCTTCAAACGCATCGTTAAATAGCACGTGAATAGTATTTACATAATGGTATTTTTATAACGTTTAACCTAACTATATGCTATAATAATTTATAATCTGATAGCTACCTAGCTAATAATGAAAAAAAATTCAACATAAATTGCAAACCGCGTGGGCTGTCAGTCGAGTCGCCCCAGTGAGTCAGTTTTCCCTAGAGTTTCATTTGTAACTTTCTACGGTTGTGGCATTCGACCTTCTATGTTTCATCATTTTCTAGCGTCATCTCGCCATTTTTTCATCAGGAACGGGATTCTCTTAAAACAAGATCAATAGATTCGTTAAGGTTTACGTTTCACTTTAAACTAATTAAGGCAGAATGGGAAAATTTCTCCGCGGTCATCGCGGGGTACTCCACCGTAATAATCAAACTATCCTGTTCGGTAAGGATCGTTACCGAGCAACCTTGACGTGGAAAAATCGATTCGTACCGTTTCAGTAACAAGGTTTCGAAGGATCGTCCGAGCGAGTAACGCATAACTGACTGTAAATACTGTAATTCGATTCGATTGCCGTAGCAGCGTGTACCGATCGTGCATTTCATGCACGTGCGTTGGACAAATGGGATTAGTCGGGTGACGAAAGTGTCCGCTCGGAACGGAACCGATCGTGCCGCTTGAAATTCCACGATGACGCAGAAGGAAAAGTGGTGGCCGGTGGAACAGTTAGCTGGGACCGCGAGCACAGCTCTGTTCGCCATGGCACCTGAGAATTTCTTGCTGCACGCGAATCACAAAGAGTCTTTGCTGGCTGATTGACCTGACGCGAGATCGATTCGCCTAATGAAGCCACCTGGTTAGAACGAAACGCGATTCCGATTCTCCCATTTAAAGAGATCCGTCTTCTTCAGTTCTCTATGGAGAGAAATCAATTTCGTCGAGCAATTTCAATATATCGTAAATTAATATAAACGTCCTCTTCGATTAAATTCGATAAAAATACTTAGCTAATGCTATCCACAGGAATTTTCTTTTTATAGAATAAAGAAATATCTGTTTCTTTCTTTTTTTTTTTTAAGTAAATGGTTCGTACTTTCCATTTGACAAACCATTCAGTTACATAATGTCACGACATCGCAATACTATGAACTGCACCGTGTACAGTACCGTGTTAAACGATCGGAGAAGGACGAATGGAAGCATGGTTGTCACGTGGGCATAGGTCGAGTTTTTATCATGCTCACGGGGCTCATCGTGAATTGTGCCGCACTTATAGCGAATTCGTAGGCGTTAAATAATGTTTCCTTAGTCAATTTATTGTTAGTGCCTGTTCGATATAAGCTGCGCTGGCCAGCACGAACCGCATATTTACGATCGGACTGTAAAGCTCGCTTAGGCGTGTGCGTTACGCTATTTGTTACGATAAATTGGAGCAGACCAATTTGTTTCGAACTCTCGGTTCCACGGAATGATCATCCTTATTGTCGACGATAACGATCCTTCGTTGAAATAATTTACCGTATCGGTATAGAAGTCCCCAGACAATATGGAAGGTCGTTTTTCCTCTCGTGGCACGCGTCTACAGCGATGACTTATTGTTTTTGAGAAAATGTATTACGTCTTTTGCAGCGTATCTCGTACGTGTACGTTGAAATTTTCAATTTAACGTGTCGTTAGAAGATCAGGCAACGTGATTCGGTTCTGTATTAAAATTCTGTAAGCGTCTGCTATTCTAATCAACGATTAAGCTCGATAATATCACGTAACAATTATGCTGTATAATAAATCGCAATTACTTCGTACGAAATGCGATATATTATTAAGTATAATGTACAAATTCCAATCCGTCAGATCGAACTGGATTTTAGACGTCAGCGTTCGGTTCATAATATGGGACGAATGCTTCAAATTGTGCTCTTCCATCGTCTCATTAGCGAACGACGTTTTGTGCTTCTGGTTATACATATGCGTCAACGTTTACTCCAGATGGAAAGGTCAGTGTAGAGCCAAGCGTAATTTCTCGATTATGTTTTAAAGAACTGGAAACAGTGATTCATTGACGGATCGTTGGAAACGTGGGCCGAACACGGTCGGCGTCAATAGTAAAAGTGTGGCAATCGGCGTAGCAATTTTCCCCGATGAATCAACGATCTCCGCACGCGACGCACGTACATAAAAACGAAATTCGTAGCTGGTTTCTTCGACGCTTGACGTCACCGTCGCTGCAACCTCCTTTCGTCGCGACCAGCAATCGACAGGTTAATCCGTTAGGCGTCGCTTCAATAACTCTGTCGTGTTGCAACTATCGAGTAACAAGGCAGGTATGCTAACCACCATGCCCACTGCCCACTCGTGACGTTTTCATTAGATCGTCCGAAGAGGTCGAGGACGGATAATCGCTTTCGACTGGGGTTAAAATAGGCTTGAAATCGTTTGGACGTACGCGTACATGATTATTCTAATAAACGCGTTATCTCGACATTTTTGTAAAAATGTTTTTATTTACGGGTAAATGTAGAAAATAAGAGAGACGTATTATTTATGGTACGACCCGATAAATATACTTGCAACTCTACGCGCGATTAAAGCAACAAGGAAAAAGAAACAGCAGGGTAAAGAATCGATTTATTTCACGATCATTTTTTTTTTTCTTTTTTTTTTTCGAGAAACCCGACGTCGTTACGGGGACAGTGGTTGGAAGAAGCAACCACCCTGATCTTAAACTTTGCTTGCTTTATTCTTATCGGTTGAAACTAATAGGTTCGCGTTACTCCGGTTTATTACCTCGTAATTTCCGTTGCAAATGTCAGAAAACCAATATGGAGAAGGCTCGGGGGAAGAAATCTACCTTGTAGAGGTCGAGACCATGGTCGTGATCGTGGTCGTGGTCTCTGTGCCCGTTTTGCAAACTTATTGCTACAAAGTGGTTTACGATTGAAAAGGAGGAGAGGACAAGTTCTGGTACTTCTGATAGCGAGCAACCGGGTTCTCGCCGCGAAGCATTAGCGACCTCTTTCAAACGTTGTCGACGCATTCGCGGAGCATACAGTATAACCTGTTTCAGTGATCTAAGCTGGTTATCACAACCGTTCCCGTTTGCTTTACCGGGCATAATTTACGTTTTCCTGAAAATGTCTACCGGATACCGGGCCCATTAAGAGCTAACCGCTGGCTGCCGACGATTATGGTTCACTATCAATTATAACCAACCCTGATGTCTTCTTTCATTTTTATTTTTCCATCCTTCCTTTCTTTCCTTTTCTCTGATAGTTTGTTCTTTTTTTCGATCGTTCACCATTGAACAGGTTTCATGAGCTCTGACTCATTTGCCCGGGTGAAAAATCAGAAAGGAGAGTGGCGTTGATTTTACATTGTTAAACGATGAATGGGAAGTTAGTGAAACTTATATCGCGTCGAATCTTGCGAACGAAATAGAGATTCATGAAAAATACGTGACGCACGATAGGAGAAATAAAAGGGCATAGATGTAATCCCGAGCTTCTATACTTTATTAGTTTCATTTCGAGTTTAGAGTATGCAAGATGTTGATTATATATTATGCAAACATAAATGACAGTAATTGCGTTCAATAAAAAAAAAAAAAAAAAGAAAAAAAAGGAACTGAGAGCAATCAAACCTCTTGCGAAAGAAACCGACGCAACGTTCAAACGAATCTCCTCGAGTCTAATTACGAGGGAGTGTGCAGTATGCTCGTTAGGTATCCTAAACAGGTAAAGGAGGTCAAAGACGATCGATTGTGTCTATAGAATCGACTAAATTAAAAACGATACGTGATGAAATCGCAATTGCTGCATTAACGCGTATAAGTATCTCTTCTACGAAATCAACGATATTCGTGTGTTATCACGAAGATGATACGTACTCTACTTTCACGAACGTGAAACTTACCCGGATATCCCTCTGGAATGACTATTTCCGGCCCTACTTTAACGTCGTGCCGATAACGATGGATCAATAGGGTTGCACTAACCCGAAGCGATCTCTGTTGCTGTTTGTACAGCAACACTGGCCTGCCGCCGGTACCTTCGAGCCTCACCACTCTCGGTAACGAGAATCGATCAAGGAACTCTCGAAGGGGCATGTAGCCGCCGCTGGAACCGGAACTACCCTCGGCCGTCGCTTCCCTCGAACTAGGCAGGGACTTTGGCAGCGAAGGTACCTCCTCGCTGGACATCGTGGAAAACTCACCGTTCGACGACATTGTTCCGCACTATATATTATTTTTTCACTGATCTCGTTCAACTCGATCGCGCAGACACTAGGTTCCGTTCGTTCTTCGCCAATCGGTGACACGATTCTGCATCGTTACAACATGAACAGAGTTAGGAATTTCACGAGAGATTCGCGTATCGGCAACGAAGAAAATCTTTGAGACGTTTCTTTAGAACTTTCCAGAGCGGCACGTCATCGAATCGTAGTCGTGAAAGAACGAATCCCGCGTTTACTTTTGGCAGCATTTTTATCCCCGCGTCATCTGGTCAGTTCGAGAACGTCGACGGAAACTGGCTGTCAATCGGCAACAGGTTCAGCAGGCACTTTCTTCGGTTATGTCACTTGGATCTGGACGTCACTGTCACTTTTCACTTCAACGTCGCGGAGACGCTAGCGGATAATTATTTCCACGATCGACGATAGACGGTTCGTGAACGGGCGGGGCAAGATTTCAGAATCGATCTCGATCAAGCTGAAAGCCGATCGTTGCAGTCATCGAGCGCGACCGAGAATTCATTCACTGGACACTAACTGTTACCGCAAGCAACAGCACGCAGTGAGATTAACGATCACGGTCCGATGGTCGTTGTTGCAAAACCCGGGGATAATTCGTTTAATCCTTCGCGTTACCGATCCCTTGACTCAGCACCGTGTAAATTCTCTTCTCGAATGCCTTCGTGTCCTTCGCGAATGACCCATCTTCGACATCGCACTGCTCACCAAGGTTGACGATCCCTTCCTTTTCAACGACGACGACGACAATCGCTAGGAAAAAACGTTGCGTCATTCTTCCAAACAGCTGATGAGTCGTCCGATCGATCGTGGATCGGTTTCACGATTTCCTTGAAAGCTCACTGATCACAGGAAACGCCATTCGCCCCGCGGAATTGGCATTCCTTCGCTTCGAAAATTCCGCTCCATTTACTAATCGCGAAACGTTGATACAGATCAACCGATCGATCGACCGACGTGTCAACCGCTGTCCACTCTTTCCGGCTGCGTTGGAGCAATCGCATCTCCTGTGGCTCGATTCCCGTCGCGTTTACGATTTAATGGAACTTCTCACGTGCCTCGGAACATGTATTTTAGTTTTATCGCATCGCAGCCTCGGCGATCCTCACCCTCGGATTCCTCTATCACCGAGGCTCAACTACCGCATCCTGGTAGCCTTTAGGAGAATCTATCGTCGAAGGAAGATGGCAAGAAACCAGCTTGATAAAGTCTCAAAATTCAAATCTCCATCGAATACTTGGAGCAGAACGTTTCAAGGAGCACGTGCAAACTTTCCTTCTCCGTTCGATTCACAACGATCGGCAAAGATTCACGCTGCTTTTCTTCAATTTTATTTCTTGTTGAAAAAGTTTCTCGCATCCTAAGGACGAAGGAAGAATCATGGAGGATGTCGCGAGCGCGAAATTCGTTGGACGCTTTTCACGGTGGGACGAGGCGACGTTGCCCAAGCCTCGGAGGAAGAAGAACCGATCGAACCGGCGGACGCGAAGTCACTGACGCCCGGCGTGACTGAGGCCCAGCGTAAGAGGCCCACTGACACTAACACGCTCGCAACTGGTTGTATCGTACGATTCGTCGTACCGCCTCTAATACACGCAGCACTGTCAGTGGCCGTACTACCAGCAGCGCTTTGCGAACTTCGCTCTAAGTCGTCTCGGTGGAAGTGCAGGTTAACAGAATACATGGCTATACCACAGGCTCACGGACGCTATACCACGAACGCTATACCACGGCCAACCTACGAAGGATCTGGGCTTATTCAATAGGGGTCCTCTATTGTATCGAAGCTGAACTGTTGCGCTCCGACAGAAGCGAACCGCCCCTTAATAGTTTCTCTAGAAACGTAATCGGCCGTGGTAAGTGGAGTTGCTGCGTGTATGCGTCTCCGTGTACGAGTATCAATAGTTTGACAGGGTACGAGCAAGACGATGATATTCGTTACTAGCGAATCATCGTAGCGGAATCGATCCGGATTACTTCGTGCTGGTACCGATCGCCGATCCGAGGTTCGATGTGCTTCACCAAGCGGTTTGATTTCCAGTTGAAATCGATGGTTTTATTAACGTTGCGTGGGGTCTGTCAAGACGACTAGTCAGTAGAGAAGTGGATTAGGCGCAATTTGTTTTTTGTTCTTTCACGTTTCTATCCGCGTAACGTACTGGTTGACTGGTACCGTTATCGTAAGAACGTTCCTTTGATTTCTATTGATATTTTCCTGGATACGTTGGACGCGTTACATAACTACTTATCTAGAGATTCCATGCTAAATTTGCGCCAGATATCTCTGACACAAGGTTTTAACGGTAATGTAATTTGGTTACGTAAAACTTATACGATATTTATAATATCTATAATAAGTTAATTATTTATAAATATTCGTAGCTTCCGATCTTTCTAATCTCGGTTTTAGATACTTAATTGTAGCAACGATATGGAATTGTATTTGAACAAGCGACGAGAAATTAACGTTCTGGAGTAGAGTAACTTTCTGGCTACACTCCAATAAGCTGTATTGTACATATATGATTTTTCATCGTTCGAGAAATATTAGTACTTTGATCTATTTTAATTGGAATCTCAGGCTCGTTGCAACTGTGATGTTTCTAACTGCGACGCCTTAAAAAGCAATCTCACTAGCAAATATATACGCGAGGCAGCCCGATCCTTATAAAAGATCGTCCAAAGTAAAACTTTACGTTCGCCCGTAAACTCGTACCCGTAATACCTTTCCTTATACAGTTATCTCCGACACTAAAGGGAAATGATACATACCTGGTCTCGGTGGATGTATATTTAATTATATCATTTTATTCACCTCGTTCGTTGCTCAACGATGCGCGCCACAGATAATAAAAATCACGATGGAACGGCTATGGTTCCTGGGAAGCTTGGAAAGTGGAACGACCTTGAGTTTCATTGTCGAACGAATCTCCTCGCGAAAGAATAACAAGCTTGTACACGTTGCATCACGTCTAGTGATATGAGTTCGCACGATCGTTTCGCGATGCCTCTTTTCTCTCCTTTCCCATCTTTTTCTTTACGTCGCTGTCTTTTTCAGTTTCTTCCTCTCTCCATCACGGAGAATCACACTCTTTTGTTCGCCGATTGCGCGCGCCGTGACGTGTAACGACTAACGACGACGTACAGTACAGCGAGAGATCGTTGCCACACCGAGCAACGAGATATCCTGCTGGTGTCGTGCGTGTGCTTACACTACCGCTTCTCTCTGCTTGACGGACAGGGAGGAAATTGTAATACCGTGGAGCAGCCAGATAAGAACGGTTGTGTAATAGGAACACATTAGAGGCTGTTGTCACATCCACGCGAATTTATGAATTCTTTGATTGAACTTGCTTATTGTTAGAATCCGGTTGAAACGTAATCTCGCTGGATGTTTCACAATGGGGTATTAGAGGTTTAAGTCGGACTCGCAGATCGTCGCCAAAGATTGTGCGAACCAAAGTGCGCGACAAAACGCAGCGTCTTTCTTGATTACGACACCGCGGGCAAAAAGTACAAAACATTTCAACCAGGGATTTTACTTTTTTCGGTTTTTTACGATTTCCAGATGACATCATGCGCAACAAGGTGTAGCGTACGTTGTACGTACGGTTGAATCTGTGCTAGCGAGCTCCAAATTTGGCGAGTATTCGTAACGCGCGTCTACCGCGTGTTACTTGTTTGATTTCGTTTCGCTTTTATTCCACTTTGCAGTTTGGCATGGAGCGCGTGTCTTACTTGGGAGAGCACGTTGCACGGCGAGAAATTATAGAATTTTATTCAGTGCCGTTGGCAAGTGCTTGAGCGCTAATTGAACGGTTAGTTTACAAATCTAGCGGATAACGACGCAGCGACGTTAGGAAATAATTCTGAATTTTCTTCGAATTTTTGGGAGGTTGGAACGTTAGACTCGTGTCAATTTATATCTTTTGGTAAATTTAATTTCAGCTTTTATTCTCCGAAAACTTACCAAGCAAATGTCGCAACGACTCAAACGAACAGGCGTCCATTAGTACGATACCGCGTAATATCTGCGATTCAACGTCTTCTCGCGAAGGAGAAAAGTTCCATTTCAACTTTATGACGCAATAACCCGCGATTCCGCTTCGCAGCTCTGAAATTAATTACGATCTTCGTTTTTTCGAGGACAACGATCCTCCGTAATATCCTGGAATCGTCGGACAGAGAAAAATTTAATCGAAACGAATGGATCTCGGTGGAGGAACACGTCCGTTGGCATGCAGTCGCGATATTCGAAGCGCTGAAACGGTGCTATTAATGGAGCAGACAAAACCGGGACAGCTCATCGTGATAAACATTTACGAGTACAAAGTCGCTGGCGTCTCGTATCCTCGAAATGCATTATAGTAGCATTTATTTGGCCGTTACACTTCTTTACGGCTTGTTGGACAAGCTTCCTTGGGCGTACCCATGAAATCTGGACTATTGAAGGCGTATCGTGGTCGTTGTATCCGAGAAGGGGCCACATAACACAAGGGTTCGAACGGATAGGCCGTGGCACTACCAGCAAAATGGTCATTCGTATTGTCTCAAATGCTTTTCAATGTTGACCGTAGCTGGAGGTAGGAAAAATGTTGGTACGATGTAAGAGAATTTCCAAATAAAACAAATGGTAAAATATCGCCGTGTAATATCAGGCTGTGCTGAATCTCGCCTATTACATTGTCGAGTTTCTTTTACCTTTTGGTTATTTAACATTCGTTGCAGCGTATTCGAACTATTGCCGTCGTTGTACAGGATGTTTCAAAGCAGACAGCTTAGAACGTTTCACTTGGCGATCGGAGTGCTTGGCGACACCATGAATTTTTCGCGTTTCCTTATCTTCGCGAAAGTTTCTTCGCCGGAACTAAGAGGATCTTGGAAGTAGAGATCGGCGACGATGGCGGGAGCGGTATGGTACGACGCGTACTATGCGTGAAACTTGGGGTTTATTAATACAACGTCTGTTGCAATGTCTCGGTCCATTTAATTCTATATTTATCGCGGTCGCGTTTAGTAGGTACGCGAAGATAACGACTAATCTGTGGAAAGGATCAGTCAAGGCAAGCCGGAGGGTCCATTGCGATCGCGAACCGGCTATCTTCCCACGGTGTGTTGGCCAGAGGTACGTTGGAAAGAAGCGAGTCGAGGCGGTGTGAGCGCAGCCTTGCAAGGACAAGGACGCCATTTTAGATGTAAGCGCGCAAACAATTATTATTACCCGGAGAGCCCAGGGTGTGGCGGCTTCGGTGTTTCTGTCTGAAGACAAAGCTGCCACGGCTACACGGAGGCAGAAAGGCGAGAGGGAATTAGAGGGACGGAGAGAGGGAGAGAGAGAGGGAGAGAGAGTAAATACGTTGGAGAGTGGCATGATGATGCAGAATGCGCGATTAAGCATTTTTACGGGCGTCAAGGTCAGGAACGAAGAATCGTAATAGAGTGCAACAATTATTTCATGCTTTTGTCCCTTGAGCCGTGCGCTCTGCACCGAATGCACCTGTACTCGCAACGGTTACGCTCGAACGACGCTCACATTTTCCAGCGTGTTCTAGAGGATTTGATGGACCGCGATTCCGGATTTAGGCTTTTCCGCCATGTAATCGAGTTATCGATAGTCGAGCAATTTGAGATTCAAGAAATAGGAAGATGGCACGCTTCGTTTTATCATCTATCGTTTCATCTATCACGTATCTTAGACTTCCTGCTTTTTCCATGTCTTTCTCTATATTTATCTTCTTTCTATCAAACAAAAGATACCGCTCGTTTACATTTTCTTAAACGCAAACTTTAATTACCTTCAATTTGTTTTAATACTTACCGTGTAAGTTATAACCTCGTTCGGCTAACATTATATTCCGTTTATTCGCAAATACCACTGGTTCTATCGATTTATCGCTAATTAGTCGATGGCTAGGCTGGCTGTGTTCCATTCAAACGGAAAACACGCATCGGAGCGCCATGTTTAAGGGCAACGTTATTCGGTCACCGGTGTCAACGATCCGATATCGTGCGGATCGATCTGTTCACGATTCACGCCGAGAATGGCACGGCCGCCAATTAGGACGCACGCGCTTCGCATTTTTCATTCGGCGTTTTCATATGAAATAAATGTGCTAACTAACCAATTACAGCGGGACGGGCCACAGGACCGGCTGTTCTGCTCATTAGTGTCACGGTAAAGTGGCGACCGCACCTTTGCGCACCGCACGAATACGATGACGATGACGGTCCACTGCTCTCCCGGCCATCGATAAATTCGATCCTCGTCCGCGAAGAGATTGCACGCCAGATATTCGTTCGGTCGCGTTCGCGTACAATGCTTTAGATACCAACAGGCGCAAAGTGGTTCGATCGAATAATTGATATTTATTATGCGACTCGTTTCCCACCAATACGTATGCCGTTCCCCACACTTTCGGCTCTGATTTTTCCTTTTTAACATCCGTCGAACTTGTACCACGGAGTCAGTCTTCTGCTACTTTTCTCAAACCAGCGAGAAACTGAAATTTCCAACTAAAATTAGCATCGTAAATTATCAAGCAAGAACAGGTTCGGTACTTTGACCGCTGCATCGCCATTTAACATACTAATACGAAAAAGGTAGATATCGAGCAACACTTTTACGATCGACGAGAAACGTACTGGTTTCGTTTTCAGTAGCAATTTACGCGTAGCTATGTGTACTTACAACGTTGTTAGCATATTGTACTCGATGTTGTTCACCACGTAATAATGTTTATAAGTACAGCGATTTTAAGTAATGACTAAATACGATGATCGGAAGGTTCCTACATTACGAGTTTATTTTCCGGCTACCTGTCAGAAATTATACGGTCATTTTCTCTGATTGGTCGAACGTAAGAAATGAGCGTAATCGAAGCGCAGGAATTTGTTCCTCGGGTTAACTCCGCCGTACTGGGAATTCCATCCCTGCGATGCTCATCGGCTCCATACCGAGAACTTCTTCGGTTTAATTGGACCTTGTGCCAGACCATATCGATTTTTCTTCTTGGATTTCGTTTAGAAAGAAAAAAACCGCGAACAGGCTGATGAGAAAGGAACGATCGGTCGATGAAAGAGATTCGTATTGGGGGTTTTCATAGGAAATATTGTTATCGCATCGATTTTGATTTCGTTGTGTATATTTGTTGGCAGTGAAGTAGAAATAAACGCAAAGGATTCGTCGTAGACAAAAAACAGAAGCTTTCTTCTGGATCGTTCGTAGCCATTACTACTCATGTACCTTGCTTACCTGCAGATGTAATTGCAAGGTACTTGGTATTTTTATCGTCTCCACCGCCACTTTAACCGAACCAACACTCTTCATCTTATTGTTGTCTGGTGTTCTCGCTTTTATGACGAAAAAAAGGAACGTCGGGTAGGTACGGCCACTTTTAAGAATTTCAAATGGGAATGGACAAAGGACAATATATACATATGACCGAGGTCGCGTGTTTTTCATCGTCTGCGCTGTCAATTGGTCGCAGTTGCTTGAAAACAATTTGAATTCCATCAACAGGCGTATTTACGTTTCGTAAATTAGATTGCTGCCGCGTACCGCTATCTTCAAACTAACTTTTAGATCGCTTTTTTCCGGATTCTCTGTTCGTTCTAACTTCTTTTCGTTGGTTTTAAATTCGCTTCAAATTTCCCTACTTTGAAATTGGCGCTAGTTAAATGTATCATATTTGGAAAAATATGGGCAGTGGTTCGTTTTTTGGTATTTCGGTCGCAGTTGTCCTTACGATATCTCGCTATAATTTCGATCGTAACGAAAAATATCTATAGAAATTTTGTTTTAAATTCGAGGAGACTTATTAAAAGAAAACGGTGCCGTGTACAAGTCGTGAAGCCGATAAGACGAACCGGTATGGTAGCGCGAGCGCTATCGTTCAAAGCCGCCGCATAAAGCAGGTTACGTTGGACAGGTCGTTGCGCTCATAAAAACGCTTTCGATCTGTACAACAGGACGTTTCATTGCGAAAAATTTCGTTTCTACGCGCCCACGAGGACAGGGGCGGGTCTCGCTGTACGACGTGGGTATACGCGTCCGGATGAAATTTCTCTAAATCGATGAACAAGACGACACGATATCATCGTCTCTTTGCCCGATTCCTCAAATTAGCATCCTCGAAATTTTTCTCAAGAATAAAATATTATACGCTCATAGAGAAGCGGCAAGCATACCGTAAAGTATGATGCAACGAGTTACCGCAACGTGTGCCGTAATAGATCCTAATACGACAAGCATGCAGAGGATTTAACAGTTTACAGATTGCAACGTTGTATTGACGCATATGGTTGACGCTTGAACATGTTTCATAATGAAATATATGGATAGGACTGATGAAGTTGAACGAATTTCTAACGAATGCATCGTTTTTCTTAAAATCCGACGACTTTCATAGTTATATTTAAAAAGAAGAAGAAAAGAATGATTACCATTTGCAAACGCGAAAGCGACAATGTTTCAAATGTAAAATTTCACTCCTGGGACCAGCAACTACAGCTTCTTTTGGTGTTGTTTTACGCTTCAAACTTCAGACGCCACATCAGGGAACTGGGATTAGCTGCCACGCTGTCTTATTGAGAAAGATGACGTTCGAATGCACGATGCCACGCAGTGTTTTGAATTAGCATAAAGCCATGGAAGCACACGTCGGGACATGCCAATTCAAGCACCGGAATTGCCACGTCCAAGCGATATTTTTGTTCCTCGTCTAATTAACATTCAGTCGACGTCGGCTGCCTCCTCGTGCTACTTGCAACAGATTATTTTTGCATGTCACACGATTCCAGTAGCGTGCTACCTAAGAAAGATGCTGTCGTTCAAAGGGTAGTGGAAAAACGATGCGAGAAACTTCCTTTAGAAATAGCGCACGGAAAATATTGTCAAGTTACAGAACTCTTTTAAACCTCTCAGTTTTCTTTTCTACTATTTCTCATAATTTGCTTCCATAATTTCGCACAATCGAGGGGATCGCGTTTCTAAGACGATCCGGAAGGAATAAATCGTTATAAAAAGAACGAAAAGATTTTTTCAGAAGTAGCACACGGAACTTGCAGCAGCGAGTTTTCATAAGCTGGTTGGTTATTTGTTGTACGCGCTAGACGTATACGGTCATATTTCTCTTGGCAAAAAGTAATTGATTTACATTTGCAAGCCTCTTATCAAAGATCGTACGAAAGAATTACAACGGTGTTGATCGGATTGCGAGTTATCGATTCGACGCTGACAATTTCGTAGCAGGAAGTAAATCGGTGGTTCTGCTAACAGCAAACCGAGACAGGAATATCAATCAGTCAGTGGCATCCACATTGAATGCTAGTTTCGCCGAATCAATTATAAAATTGCCATATCGTATATACATATATAGCGTTTCGATAACGGTATATTTACAGTGAATCACACAAGAATGTCTTTATTTCATAAATTATCATTAAACTTTGTCGTCACATTTTTATACCATACTGAACGGAGAAAAAAAAAGGAAATATTTTCGTCGCTAAAATTTTTCCATGGATTCGAATTAAAAAAAATTCTCTTACATACACACGTATGTACGTGAGAATTTCTTTAGATCGAAACGCAAGTCTAAATATCTTTATGGTTAGATGGTCGTTTCATTTCTTCGAATTCTTATCAAATTTTCTCTGTCGCTTCTATAATTTAGGCATATCGTAATATTACGACCGACTAAGCACACAATTTACTGAATATGCAAAGCGTTTTACGAGTGCGTGCCTATTATACAATGCCGCTACAATGTAACATTTTGTAACGAATGCTATTCTAACGTATCATAGTCTCTATGCAGGCAGTTGGTTATTGAGAAGTAACTTACACCTTTGGAAATATGTATTTTATTTCCCTCGGAACGATAAGATCTTTCTTTCGTTGTTACGACTAGATTGTGTCGTAGGGAAGGTCCCCCTTAGCTACCCGTATTCATTGATTGTATCAATCAGAACGTATAGAATATAAAATATACGTAGAAGCAACGATCCATATTACGTGTTCCTTTCTTGCCGCATGGAAAGAATAAGACGGACGATAAATTTGAATTCATAGTCGCTTTGAAAAACTTTTAGCGTGATAAATTGTAACAGCCAGTTTCTCTAAAGTCACTTTAACCAGATTTAATCTCCGCATACCCCAAATAACTACAATTTATCCTCAGCCCTATCGAGTTTTATTACTCGTAAAGGATCTCTGAGTAATCGGTTATCGTCTTCTTTATAGATTCTTTTTCATATTATATTGAAGATAATAATTATTTTCACGAGCGAAATCCCAATACGACTATAACGAAGAATTTAACGTAATTCAGAAGATGGAAAAAGAATTGCAAATAAGAAAAATAGTTATTTATTACCGCGGGGCTATTACGGCCTGAGAAATCATTTTTATGAACCGAATACGTTTTCCAGTCAATGTGTAAACACGTTACATGCGCCTCTCTACCTTGGTTCTTCATCTTGAATTATGCGTTCAATTCATCTTCACTTTTCGCGCATAAATTTCTGCGATATGGTCGGGATCCTCAGACATACTATATGCTGCTGCATCTGATTTATCGTTAGCGCCAGTATTTCGCATAATATCTGTGGAAGTGCCATGAAATATCGCGGCTAGCCCATGTAAAAACCATCCTACCTTTAAAGTACAACATTTTTCTTGATTTGACTTCATGAGTTGGTAATATAATGATCAATTTCTTGGTGAAATCATTTATTTTTCTTATACATATAAGACAGGTAAGAATTCGTGGAACAGCCGAGAGAAAATCGATCCTATAAATAAGTCGAGGAATATAGGAATATAACGTTAGAAAGAAAAAAAAAAAAAGAAAAAGAAAAGAAAAAAATGTACGAGAAGAGAAACTCGTTAGCTCTTATCTTATGCCTTTCGATTAAGCAGGTATGTCTCTTACCGACTGACCCACATTGTTAAAAGTCTGGTATCGAAACACGCGGCTGTCGTCTTAATTAGACCGCCTCGTTTTTCCCCGTCGCGTGCAAGGAATCCTTTCAAACCTAAATTGGAACACGTCGTGCGCGGCAAGTTGCGCCGTGTGTTATCCAGATAAGATCCATGTAATGAGTTTATATATTTTGGTTTTTCTCTTTGGTCTTCGATCTTCCTCTGATATGATAACGTGTCATGCGTGATTTCATAAGACTAGTCATAAAAAATCTCATCTCATGCAGCCGATGCTTTTTGTACATAGGTAAACGATCCTATTAAAGCGTTTAAAGTGATATTCTTGAAATAAGTTGGAGAAAATTATACCGACCTTTTTAGTCATGTTTCGTTAATGGCTATTAAATACCGCACTCGGGAAAATAAATGTACGATAGCAGAGTGATTATCATCTTTGTATAGTTTTGGTAATAGATCGAGATAGCCTCGGTATAGCAATTTTACGTTTACTCCGCGTATTTCTTTCCACTGATCCGCGCGTGTATCCGTAGTTATTTAACAAAAATAGAAATAAAAGAGGAAGGAAAAAAAAACAAAAGACGAGATGAAGTAAAAGGCATAGAAGAAACAATTTCCTCGCGATCGACTCGCAGAACTTTGTCGATACGAGCGCGAGCCAGAGAATACGCGCGCTTCGGTGGTGGGAGTAGCGGCGTTCGCGAGATTCGGGTAGCGTGGATCCTGCGTATGGGCGGCGATGAACTTTTCAAGGTTGCCGGTCGATGACGACGACACGAAGGACCCGAAGACGCCGCTGACTCGACGAAACTTTCCTCCCCGCTTACGTCACACACGACGCTACATGCACGTCAGGTGGCAACGACACCTCGCGATGCAGCTGCAGCCCTCGGGGATTTTGCGCCAGGCGTGGGTTAACCAGTTTTTACCAGGGTGGGGGTGGATACGAGAGGGCGGGAGGAGGGGAGGGAACGAAGTCGGCGAGGCGGCTGGGTATCCGGGCCAGCCGAAATCGACGATGAAAGTACAAACGAGAACGAAACTGGTTCCTCCGATATTTTGATACGTAAGAGCTGTTTCGACACCGCATACGCAATCGGCGAACTTGAATCTGCGGGTGTCGTCCGGTTGATGTAACGAACGCGTCGATCGACTGGACCAACTGGAAATTTCGTAGGTCAACGTTTTTACGACATGGAAACGCTTCTTCTCGCGGTAAAAAGAGCAAACTGCGGACACACGGATTTTGGTGAGACTGGCGAAGGTTGGTAATTTGGTGTGTTTGTTGGTGAAATTAGTAGGTTCGTAGGTACTCGGAACGTGTTGGAATGTAGTTGACAAATTTTTTAGTACTGTTATGAAATTATCGGAGTGCTTATAGCGCGTGCTTGTTTACTTTTCTTATAACGTTGTACGAGAAACAGCGTGTTTTAGCCACACTTTTACGGAGGTCATTATCCCTTTAGCTATTTTTGTTGTAGTTCTTTCTCCTCTAAGAACATCCTGTACACTGCTTAATTTTACATTCATTTGTTTGATTAAAGAAATTCTTGCCCATCTTTTCTTCGGATAATGCTGCAAAAAGTACATTAGCGAGTAGTCGGCGGTTTTAAGGGACAAACGTGATGTGGCAAAAGCTTTCGTTTCAAGGACAGCAGTTTTTGTTCCATTATGCTCGTAGTACGATGCGTAAGAGCGATTGGGAGGAAAGAAAAACGAGTGGAAAATGGTAATTATATTTAAATAACGTTATCTCCGGGAAGAAACATCGTTTCGGAGGCAAATAACTCGTAGCTCGACGAATACTTTCCATATATAAATTATATCTATCAATCTTATAACAAAATCGTTGCATATGGTAATTTTGAATTATCGTACAGGTACGGTACTCTTGTTATCTCGGTTATTTAATTCCTAGCCGCGAATCCGATAGAAACGCGTTTCTCCAATTAGTTCGAAGCTCGCATTATCTTCCCTTCTATAGCCAGTAGAAGTCAAACATTTCATACCACCCTGTGTATGATTCCTGTCTGCTTACGTCCATATACCCAACCTTTTGCAAATTGCTCGTATCTTACGTCGGATTGACGAGCAAGAAAAACCTCCAACCGTCCCCAAACTTACGAACGATCACAGAGCGTGTATCGAGGTTCTCCTCTGCCAATCAGCGAACCCCCAGAAAGAAAGCAATACTTTCCGGTTGCCTCGTTATCGACCTTCCCGAGACCACCTCCTGAAACTTCTTTTCTCAACGGGAAGAGGAGGGGGGAAAAACGAAAGGATAAAAAGAGTCGTATCATTTGTAGACGTGACAGTGCAAACCAGTTTCCCATAAAATTCACCGGACACGTCCGAAAGATGCATCCACCAGCCATCGAACAGGCAGATAGCTCGTGACGCTCGGGCATTGGGAATAGTCGAGATCGTAGGGTCAACCGAGAGAACGAAGATCCTCCGCTCATCAGCATCGGATTATTATTGCTCGGTCTGACCATTCGTGTACGGCGCTCGGTATACATACTGTATACGCACACTTTGCACGTGCACACACACACGCTCGCGCGCGCGCGCACACGCCCACACACACACACACACACGTATTTCGTACATAGTCCCTAGGGATACGTATTCACTTAGGTTTGGTTAGCAGGCGATTCGTTCGGCTAATGTAACTCGAGCGACACGCCGAGTAATAACTTTATTCGGATACCCTATCGACCCGAGTAATCGCACGGTAAATGTTGCTTGCCTTTTTTCCTAGTCATAAACATCGTCGTTTATGACACTGCTCGTACACGTCGGCGTACACGTGGTGCCGCGCCATACCGTGTTCTTTCATGGTCGTTCATTTGAAGTCATCGTAATTAGCGAGCACCGGCTCGTTCTTTGATATTAAGATTTATGGAGCACGGATTAACCTGTTCCACGGATTCCGTAGACCAGCGGCCTTGGTCGCGGAAGAACGTTTCTCGACCTGGTTTGCACGCGACCTTTTGCCAGGGATTAAGCAAGGGATTAAGCAAGCGTCTCGAACAACTCACAAAAGCGTGAAGTTCCTGTTTACGGTTCTCTCGATAAATTTCGATTTTCCTGGATATTCCCGCGCTCTCTACCATAGGAATATTCAGTAGAGCATAACAAACAAAGAAAAAGGAACTAGAAAAAAAGACAAACGTATAAGAAGAGACAGAAATAGAGCAAATGAAAAAAGCATAGGTGTCCGTAGAAGTGAGTAGTCCCGGGGAATTATCGCTAACGAGCTTATCGATTAATGTCGATCATCGGTTCTCCATCCGGATGCATTACCTTACAACATTAATTCCCCTTTTTTTACGGATGTCTCCTATACGATAAAGCTGCTTATTATCGCCGCATCGGTCTCAATCATAAAAGTCAGCGTTAAGATGTGCAAAAGGAACACACGGCGTGTAAGAACAGTGTGTGCATCGTCTCGCTGGAGCTCGGCCATCTTAATACAACTATAAACGTATACACGATGTAACTATCCCCGCTGTTTACATGTCGGCTATCACAAACGCACAGGAATCATTAACGAGACATGTTTCAGAATTTCCCAACAGCGGGATTTTTCGTTTGCTCGCGACCGTCTCAGCGCGAGCAACAAGACGACTTATCGTTGAATAATAAGCGACAGCCATTCTGAAACGCGGCTGCTTAAGCATCCTTTCATTATCTCGTCCTATCTAATTAAAAGAAAACGTAGCAGCGGCGAATAATTCATCGCTTATCGAGATTAGACGTACCGCGGAATTAGGAACAAATTATTGCATGCCGGATCGCATTCGTTCATCCTGTGCGCGCGGCTAATTGAGGCGCGAATGTGCCAACGAGTTTGAAAAAGTCGATAATGCGAACGAGCTTGTTAGCGGATTCGTACATGGATCGTGGACGTCGTGTTCTCGAAGAGAAGGCGAATCGAGAACGGAGCTTCATTTCGTTAATTATGAAAATATTTTAATTTCAGTACCTTATTCCAAATTGCTTTCGTAGTAGCTTGACTTTCGGACAACTATCAACGACACTTTCTTTTCACGGTCCCGCATTGTTCGCGCATATCGTCAGGATGACGCATACGAAAAATGATTTTACAAATGGAGCTTCAACATCGTTTCTGTAAAATACGAAAGCGATATCGTCTCTCGTACGGTGAACCATAGGACGCGGGAAAGATACAGCCAACGGTGAGTCCACTTTCGGCAAACAGTACTTCAAACAACATTAAAAAGCCGGCACTTACATCTTCAAAATTTTATATCCTTCAACCAACAACTACCAGCCCATTGGGTTTTTTAGCTCACGCAAATTTTAACCAACCGCACTTGGGCTAATTAGCCATGCGCGGCAAACGGCCCAACAAAAACCTCCCGGACGCCCACAAAAAGCCGGTTACTTAGGTCGTGCGTTTCTTTTTTCCTCGAAAGAACGGACAGGGACGTAATCCCCGACGAGTGGGAATTATAAGAAACAGAAAGAGAAAACGAGGATGCCGAGGAAGAGGGAACGGTTTAGCGCAACGATCTTGGAGGCGCACGGGCACGTGAGAATTAACCAGCATTTGCATTGTAATACGCGTCGGGTAATCACTATGATTGCGGTGGGCGTAGCCAATCCTTAACTTTAATAGCTTGGGTTGCCCAAAAGCCCCGTGTCGCCCCGGGTACGCGTGCATGTGCGGCGTGAAACTTTTATCGTTTCACCGAGTCGTAATTTTTGCGGGTGCACGGTTACGTACGTGGTCCTTAAGGGAGTCGAGGTATAATAAGCGCCATGCTGCCTTTTCCACGGCCTTTATTTTCGACTCATCGACACCGGCGTACACAGAGAACGGGAGGTCCCTTGGTCCAGCGTGCTCTACGATATCGTACCGCAGGTCTTTCGAACGTACACTTTCAGATTTATACGCGTAAAGTCGACAATCGCAGTGTCAGATAAAATGTCGAATCGGAATAGGCAAGCGCGCTTCTGTTCGTAACACGAAAACACTGGTTCCGATCGAACGAGTGTTTAATTGGTTTTAGCTAAAACCTCGTTGGTTAAACTCGATGGACATGCGTCGATGTCGAGTTCTATTCAATGCTCCGTCCTTCTTCTCGTTTCGTTTCTCGCGCGATCTTCGTTCAAGAAACGTGCCATTATGGAAAATCACTCTCGGTAGAAAGGACGTGGTCGGAGAAGAAACCTCGTACGTGTGTCGTGCAATCTGGCACGATGTTCCCCGAAGATGCCAGCCAACACGGTTGATCTGCTTAGCCGTACGACAGATCGTTGGAGCACGATTACAAGCGACTCGGCTTTGGCACGACTCTGAGAAAGCTGCCAGGTTCCCGTCGTCGAACGTGTGGTCCAGCGTGCCGCGTGACTCGACACACGTGTGCCACACGCTCTCTCGCGGTACACTGTTCGTCGTTGATTGAACGTCGTCGATCCCTGGCCGCTGTTACGAGCCACAGACTCGTAACGGTCTGCAAACTATGTTTTTGTGCCGTCCGCATCCTAGCGAGAGGGATCATCGTTTCTTTAGACCGCGGAACACGCTCCTCTCGGATGACGAGACGTTTTACGTTTTTCGTTGACGTGACTCATTGTCAGGTGAACGGTACAACGCTCGGATCGCCGTGTCCTGCGCGCGCGGCCGCACTACACGTCGCTTCGCACTTCGGATCCACTGCCAAGGGCTCCGCGTTTCTCCGCGGATAGTTCGTACGCTTTTACGACGCAATGCGACACGACGATCTCGCTTTTCTCGAAAAATCTGCCTATTGATCGTCACTTCGAATCGATCGATATTCCCTTTGATTTATTCATATTCGCTTAGAGTTAGCAGATAATTTGTTACACGGCGTAGGTGATAATTCGACCGACGGTGAACGAGTCAAGTTCCGTTTCTTTATACCGTGAATTCGAACAATTCAACGAGAGACGCCCACGCTCGTTCTTTTTAATAAACTCGTTCGAAATATCGCGTACATACATCAAACTCGTATCTATGCTTCGATCTCGGTAAACAAGCGCTGATAAAAAATTACGACCTCGAAATTACTGTTTTCCGAGATATCGCACGGCCTTTCTTCAATTATTTCTACTCAACGTTGGGGGGCGGCGAGAGCGCGGGCACCTTAACCTTTATGTTTAACCCCCGATACTTACGCCGATTTTGCCACATTGTATATAATTTGTGAACACTGTAATTTGTTAACGTCCGTTCGCCGTCGACGATAGAACGTCGCCTCTTTCGGTGTCCTGCGATGATACGTAACCAATTTAGACTCTATCGTGGTATTTCATCCGCGCGAATTTCCAAGTATCGACGATCGCGGAGAAAAGTTAACGCGGGAAATTACAGAACGTCGCGATACGACGAAGAGTATCGGATTTCCTATATCGTTCCTTTTTCGCAGTAAATCGACATTCTTAAGAGTTTCGTAGATGACCTGGTAGCGTTAAATTGGAATTCTCGTCGAACTGTGGCAAATTATTCCTACCGTTGCCGTCGATCTAGTTCGTTAATTTGAACAAAACTGTCCACAATTTAATATTCGCGAAGCTTCTTCCATTTGTTGTATCTGATCATCCGTTTAAACGTATCGAGACAATCGCGATGGTTCTGCCCACGCCGCATAAACATTCGACGAATGTTCGCACCTTGGTACTTCGAAGGTCTGCCATTATCTTTTCAACCTACTACTACTGCTCGTTTTCTACGCTGGAACGATCTAAACGAAATGAATACTTTTACCGACGAATTTTATACCGACCACTTAGATTACCGTTTCGACAATCCCTCAAACAATCAAGGTATGCAGCATGTCGGCGTTGCCGTGAAAAAATAACCAAAGATCCGCGATACACCGTTGAGGCAGCGAGCCGAGCGATTTCGAGGCTATAATTTTCCCTGGTCGCTAGTTCAGCCAGGTCACGGTCGATCTACCGATCGTCCGCTTCGCTGCTAAACAACGATTTAAAACAATTCAATTCATCGACAAGCGATTAAGCTCCGTCTCCTTTAAGCTTCCACGATACCAGCTTGGAATATACGTACCCATTCGCTCGTGATTTATTCCACGGGAGATCATATGTCGCTATTATCGTGGTGTTCGGAATTAACGCCGATGAATGGCAGATCGTTAGGCACGTCGAATCAAAGGAAAACCGGGATCAGGTTGCGTTGAAAATTTCCACTATTTCCGATTACCGTTTAATCCTTTCGTCCGATATACGTTTAACGAACGCACGAAACGCGTAACTCAATTTCCTTGGCTGGGAATCTGATCGATACGGACGATTCGTACAGTGGTTGGGTTAAATCCGCGTGATTCGGTGGATCGTTCACGATTGTCTCTGGTGTGTACAGACGGATAGAGAAGGTAGAGGAAGGTATCTCTTGTCGGAAGTAGACATTGATGGTCGATAGTTAGCGTCTGGAGATGCGGACCATGTCGACGAGGAGACTGCTACGGAACTGCGTGCCGCGGCCATGGAATCGTTCGAGATCGGAGATCACGCGAGCGTCGGAAAAGGACGAGAATCCAAAGGCAGAGGACCGAGAAAGAGAGAGAGAGAGAGAGAGAACGAACCGCGAACCTCGACGAGCTCCGAGCATGTCGCCACTAACTTGTATTAATGTTGCCGATCAATTTTAATGGACGTGCTCGCATCAGCGCCGCGCGTGCATTTGCATGCGTATACAGGGTGTTTCTTGCTTAATGCGCGTTTCTAGCCGCAGCTTGGCACACGTGGTATTATTATGGCCGATCGTTGATAAGTCATCGGTTTAGAAGTCGCCGTAGATTGCCTTTAATCCGAGAGATAAATGAAGTTGGGATACGGCTGAGAAGATTTGTATCGAGTTGGTTTTACGAGTATGTATATAAACTTTGGCACAGGATATATCCCACGTGTGTAACGGTATTTCCGATTGTTCAGACCGATTCGGCTGTTATTTTACCTCGCTTATTCATTTGTATTCTTCGCTCTTGCCATTTTATAACAATTACGGTTGTTTACTTCCTCTGGCGAATCTAATTCGTCAAACGAATCTTCGGTTTCGCGCGATATGTACGATATACAGCGCAGTAACGTTTCAAAAAGCTCGTGTTTGACGAACTGCAGTCAAGCACGTGTAATTACCAAGTAGATTAACCTCTTTGGCCTGCCACGGCTAAAGTGTTTTTGATAAACACACGTTTCAAACAGTATTGTCGAACGATCATAGCTTCCTCTTCATCGATCGCTCGTTTACTCTGAAAAGGAATCATCCTGATGCGTTCGAGCCATCTGAATGGTATTTGAACCCCTGCCCCCTCCCCGTCTCCGTCAGCGGATCAGCCTCAATGAAAAGTTAATAGCTAGTTGCGATTCAATTACGTTTAACTGCTTATTTATAGTTCAATTACGTCTAATTGGCTATTTACTATCGAAGAAAGTGTCTGAAACGACTGCTTTTAGCTCCGAGTAAAAATTCGGATATGCTTTCTCATGGGTCGGCGGGATGATCGAGAGCCTGTGGCTGCTTCCACCTTTTTTTTTCAACCGCAACCTTTGGCTTTGCACGGTGCCGGGGCATTCTGATGTTAATAGCGAACGTTTCGTATTAGTAAATGAGTTTTAAATGATGCTGCGAGTGATAATCGAGCGGATATAGGCCTCGGGTGAGTCGCGTAGACCAAGAAATTCACTTACAGAGTCTCGAGCGTTTTAGACGAACGCTCGCTACGATTAGTTCTGCAAACGTTGCAGTGCTATTAAGATACAGTTTAGTTTAAGCGTCCGAGTGAATTATTCGAACAACGTATGGCTATACGACGATATGTTATGTTCGACGATATAAATAATTTTTAAACAATTAAGCCATCGAACGGAACAGTTTCTCGTTTTATTGCTTCCTCGAATAAAGATTTCCCACGCTTGATCAACGCGAAATATCACGGAGACGACTACATGACAATAATTAACGCTAGGAAATCGCGTTGCGTTCGCCGTGTCGGCCATGATAGCTCATCAAAGGCGTAACCGGGAACTTCTGTTCCGGAATTAGTTGCCTAGTTTGTCACGGGATAAAAGGAGGATAAGCGGGAAGGAGTCGCCGGGATAGTCATGCTAGTTCTTCGAAGCGAGCTTTTCTTCCTCGAATTAATCGTCTGTTGAATCGAGACCGAGAAAAACAGGTGTAACGCATCTAGTCAATTTTCCAGCGTGAGAAACCGGTTGATAAAAATGGCGAACGTGAACTGGATTCACGATATGGATGCTTTGCTATTTATTAGACCGATCGTCGTTCGCTCGGTTTTTCTTCGCGTTTCAATTTATTCACTTAAGCGGAGGAAGGCAGTGATTAGGAAATTATATGTGCATGATTTTCCTTTCTAGCTTGAATAATCAATAGTCGTTTAATACGATAATCACGAACATTGGATCGTAGGTATCAAATGCGAATGAATGTCTTGTCTATTAATTTTGAATGATACATACGTACGTAAGAGGATTAGGATTACCAGATTGAAGCAGGCTCTCGTACCATAGGAAACGAACGTTTCTTTATTGAATCGTTACCCGTTTTACGATTCGTACGATAACGAAGGCGCATCGACTCATCGGAATACTCGCGTATAGAAGCGAGCTTTGCCTCGACAAATTCGTATAAATTCTTTTTTACAATTTTTCTCTGTATTCGGCGTTTGTCCCATTACTCGACCAAAGTCAGCCAAAGCTACCGAAGCTTCATCCAACAGCAGAAGAAGCGATATCTCGGTACTTGTCGAGGTGGTAATTGTACCGACCAATTGCACGTTCTTCCCTCGCGCCAATTTGTCAACGAGTGCCTTACGCATGGCTTACGCACGGCTCACGCACTCACCAACACGAACCCGGTTCTGTCGCGTTTTGTAACGAGATTGATCGAGCCCATCTCATTAAGGACAAAAAGCCGGTTCGTAGGAAACGGACCAAGGCCTGGATTGACCGATCATAAATGTCCGCGGGCCGGTCGTTTTGGCGGACGAGCATGGTAAGAAACGGTGGCTAACGCGCAAGAACGTAAGAGAATAATGACAGGCAACATCGTTGGCGAGGCGAGTTGCTACCGTGATCGTAATTGACGTGCGCACACTGTTTCGCGAGAGTTGCGCTGCGCCGCTTTGGCTTTGGCAGCGCGGCCAAAGAAACGACCCCCGCCATCCCTGCTGCTCGCTCCTTTTCTTTCTCTGCTCTTGCACAGAGAGTAGTCGTAAAAAAGGCTGTATACTTTCGCAGAGTCCACGAGGCGATATATAAATTACACGTCTGGACCCGGGAGCCCCCCGAGGAACTAACGGTACCGTGAACAGGGGCTCCGATCTTAGCCTGCTTCTCTCTACTCTTCTCTTCTCTTCTGCTCTCTTCTCTTTTCCTCCCTTCTCTGTTCTTCTTTTCCGCTCTTCATCGCGCTTTGCTCTCTTTTCGTTTCTCGCGACAGCGAAAAGGGAAGAAAATCTGTTTACTCGGGTAACCCCTTCCGTGGCATGGCAGCGAGTCTGGCGAGTGCAGAGTCGTCCGGTTGATCGGCAGCGAAGATTACACGGAGTTACGTCAGCATCCTATTGGTACGCGCATAGGTACACGAAGCGGTCGATCAAAGGCACCCGTGCGCGGATTCGTTTAATGGCCAATCTCGCTTTCAGCCTTAACTCGTCGCGTTTTCGAATGTGCCTTTTAGCTGCGCCCGTGCGACCAACGATCGGCCCGTCGCGTCACGTTCGCCAGAAATGGTACTTGCGCCGGCCGTTTTTTGCTCCTGGCCCGCGGCACGGGATGCATATTGCATCGATGCGCGCTCGGGAAACCACGTGTTCGGGGAACCTCGTTACCATTCTATTTACGTAATTCCATATTTTGAAAGAATCAAGCACGCGTGTCCGAATGCTTCTCTGATTCGTTACGATGTCTCTTAAAGTTAGCTTGTAAATTTTCATCCGTCCATTCATCCGTTCATCGAAGGATTAAATCAGCGGGGAACATTGCCTCGCCACACGATCTTTCAACGTACGTACGAATACATTAATTTGCAATTGGAAAAATGCCAGTCTCGTAGAGATTCCGATGCGACGTTAACAGGCACGACAAAGGAAAGAACTGTTTTCTATAGATACGTTGGGGCATGAGCCGAGCGACTGTTTCGATTAAAAGCACCGTTCGACGCCCGACCATCTTTATTGATTCCCATAAAATTTAACGACGTTGACCAATGCTCCTCTCGAAGTGATTGACTCAATTATCCGCGACGAGGACGCTGTCACGAAATCCATTCGAATTCGTCGCGTGCAGACCGCTATCCGCGAACATGTGTACGTGACCAGAGGGTTTTAAACCCTCGAGCAAACGGCCCGAAGACTCTGCACCGGCGTTGACCTTCGTTAATCAGAGTTCTATGCTTCCTGGTGATAAATAACGTCGCCTGCCAAGTGGGCACGGAAGACGCGACGCTTATTTGTATACAGGCTGTAGCCCCTCGTTATACGTTGCTCGCGCAGCCATCGGGTATATGTAACACCGGCTAAAGGTACGAGGCGTACAGAAGAACGTAGACGGCGCCAGCAGACCAAGAGAAAGAAGATCTACCCGATATCTACGATTTCTTGAAAATTTACAATTTCCCAACTGAAGAATTTAATTCCACGTTACACCGTTCAACTCTTTCACGGTCTTTGCTTCTTTTTTCTTCGTCTGATCGCGTTCGAACTTCTTTTCTTTTCTTTTGTAACTAAAAACCGTGTACGACGAATTACGGCGATTATATAACAGCTACGTATAGACGATACAGTGGAAGTCAGGATTGGCCACTAACAACGCTTCTTCGGCTATGATTCACGGTTGTCTACGTACAAAACATCCTTTCGATAAAGTTTAATCGTTATTCATCTCTCCGCGACTTTGCCATCCATAACCGCTTCGAGTCGCAAGACCGGAAATGAGTAATCCTGGAAGTTAGCGAGATCACGCGAATCCATCGTAGACGATCCGAAATTTCCCAATAGGATTTATTCGATCTTTTCGCGCTCGTCGAAGACAAATGTGTCCTGGCAACTGTTGGAAACGCGCGCAGCGCGAATCCTGCGTGAGATAGGTTACACCCACGACGTTGGGGCAGCTTTCACATTTCTCATGGAGCTAGGCACCAGTCACTTTTGTTTCGTCAGCTGACTCCTTTCATCGGGCTGATGACTCGTGCGAATCGACCAACCATTTACGCAACTTTCGAGGGAACCACGTCGTAGAAGAAACCGGCTGTCGTTATCATTGCTCCGATTGCCAGCCATTGTTTCGGCAGACAACGGTGTTGCGTCGTTCTCCGCGCTAATTATGCTCCGGTTTATTAACATTACTCCGTTGAGTAATAACGGCGAGCTGTTTACTGTTAAAGGAGCGTAAGCGTGTCGGTGAAATTGATCTATCGACGAAATGGAAATACGCTGGAATACCATTTACAGAATATCGAGGCTGCATCTTGCGATGTAAACAACTCGGCAGAAACCTGGCGTTAGGCGAAGCGAACCGGCCGTTACAGAAAAAAAAAAAAAAAAAGAAAACAGACATCGGTTCGCTCGCTCGGGTTGTTCTTAACAGATTTATAGCACAGGATATGGAATTCTTTTCTTTTAAGAATTTCATTTTCTCCTGTACCGATTGATTAAGCATAAAAAATAGACGACACGGTTGCTGTCGCGTGTCGTGAAACTTTCCTGATTCATCCGGCGAGACTCTTCGCATCTTCTTTCGACGTGATAATTTCTGTCGTGACTCAACTTACTCGTTCGTATTTTTAACCAGCTCTTATTGAATATTGCTGCTTGTAAAGTCGAAAACGTTTGAACATCGCTTAATATCTATTTTACTCCGTCTACTGTTGAAAAACACGATACTTCCTCGAAAAACACGGAAATTACATCTCGGAGCAAACCGGTCGCATAATTTTCCGTGTCATTACCAACTAGCTCCGCGTCAATCCTCTACTCCATCCGCTACACTCTGTTCCCGTTCCCCGGATCAACGAGCCGCCGCCGTTAATTCCGAATCGAACATAAAATCGGGAAAGTGGCGACTGACAGAAGCGGTAGCGCGCAAAACCTTGTACTTGGTTCGTCATCACGCCCGTTATCTCGATCGACGCGGTGTCGTTCGTAACGCAACGACAGTTCGTAACGCGTTTTCGCCGCTTAAATTTGCTGACATTACCGATTTACCGCCGTGCAACGGAACGCTGCTTTACGACGCACAGGTAAAGAGTCTCGACAGACTCGTTCGTTTGCGCTTTTACGCTTTACGTTTTTCGTTCGTCACGTTCGAGATATTGCGCACGCTTTTTCCGCACAGCACTTTGTTAGCCGTCGTCGACAAGATTTTGTATTATTTCTTTCGTTCGTCATCGCGGCTTGTCCATAGTTGTGTCTTCTAAGATAGTTTACTGCTGCACAGCATTTCGTTTCCTCGTTTCTACTTGCCCCCCTCGTTCCTTCGTACTCAAACGCTCGTCAGAAGAGCCACAAGTGGCCGATGAATCAACCGGGCGAAGGATCCCGCTTTCCGTATCGTGGTTTCCCATTGCTTGGGGACGGTCGTATAGGAAAACGCAGCTGTGTCAACTGCGTAACGTAGCGGTAACGATACTGCGAAGGGAACGCGAACAATGAGACGATTCGCGGTAACAGGTCGATAATAAACGCACCTCCATTTTTGTTGGCGATTTAGTCGACCGTCTGATCGCGACAAATTTTATTTCACGTGCGTCGTATTCCGTGATATGGACGTCGTTGAAACTTTGGAAGAGCGCGAGAGGCGATTCGCGAAATTCCATCTGTCTAACACGGAATTCGTTCGCGTCAAATGTTTGATGAATTTGTTTAAGGAGTTGAAGATAGAGTGTCCATACGTAGCATTGGCAGGACCATAGTCGAGCGTCGTCGAACGATGTCTGCTCGACTTTCCTAGCATCGTACGCCCGACTAACGTCGTATTATCGCTATTAGCGTAATACGTATCCCACGCCCAGGAAAACCGCCGGCGCATTCTGCACCGTGTCGCGTATCTCGACCACGAACTCGCTCGAAACACTCGATTTACCGTTCGCTCGGAGCCGTGTTTCGCCGGCGTAGATCCAGGATAGCCACGGTTTTCCCGTGCTAATTCCACCGTATAATCTCTCGTCGCAATCTGGTATCCGATAACTATCTGATAAGCCACCCCATCCCTGCCATTCCCTCCATCCCCCTCTACCAGCCATTATCTCGCGTGGATCTTATCATTATGCCGATGAACGCAAATTTATTATAATAGGTCGTCTGGTGATCGTAACTTTGTGGATCCTTAGGCTCCTCCACCACCGTCAAATCGATCGTTTATTCATCGGCCAGATCGATCGTGCAACGCGGTTCAAACGACGTTCCTGTGTATCAATCGTATCGTCCAGGCGTCGATTGTTACGAGATAATGGCCTGGTACGTGACCGATCTCTGACGCGTAATAAACGACGAGGAAGCGACGAGTTAATCCTACGAAGCGATATCCGAAGGGCTGCGAACGGTTGTTTTCGTGGCGTGTCCGAGATATTCAGGTTTCGATCGATGTGGAGCAAGGTCTTTGCTTCCGTCGATAAAGCGCGTTAAATCGCTGTGCATCGGTTTTATCGTTGCTCGTAAATATACGTAGTTCCGTTATAAATGTCGAGGACGAGAAGGAAATTGACTTGGAAGCAAACGCGTCAAACTAATTTTAATTTCAAACGTATGGAGCGCAGTGGAAGCAGCGCGGAAGAACGGGCAAGGTAAAAAGATAGAGAAACCGGTGACGACAGACTCGCGGAGTTTTCCCTTCCGCTGGCAATTCCGCAAAGAAGAAAGTAACAGTACCCGCTCCGCGGCGTTCGCCGGGGACCGCATAAATCTCCAGGTTGCAAATTGTCCGGTCCAGAGATAGAACGCGTCGCGTAGAAGGAGCTACGCGCTGCGCGCGCAAGAATAACAGCTAACAGGAAACGTTGTACGTGGTCTGTTGTATCTGTTGTGTGTACGCGTTTGTAGTCGGCTATGGTAGTCCCGTTTGTGTTGCCGGATACTTGCGCCACCGCCAAGAGATTCTACGTTCTACGGACGGAACTCCGAGCTGCGAGACTTAATCTCTCTTTCTCTAGCTGCTGGTATCTATGCGAGATGAACTCCACGGATGAACGTATATGGCGCACGGTAATTGTCTCCGTAGGTGCTGCAGGTATTAGTCGAGAGTCGAGGGAACTGCTCGATGTAGAAGTTGCAGAGTCGGGTTTTAAGGCTTCCCTGTTCGTTCTCTTGCTCGATATTGACGCCGCGACGAATCGATATTGCACGTTTAAAATTAATTGGTTGTTCCAGATCAGTTTTCCGACTGTGCTCCACGTTACGTACTTCTTTGCTTGTATTTCAGTTCGATGCACCCTAATGTATATGTATATGTACTGTGTAAAATTCCAGAGGTTACGATCATTTTTCTAACAATTGTCAATGCATTCCCTAATAACTTGAAATTACACAGGCTAATCTTAAATCTGTTATTGTCGGTGTTCATTGTTCGTACAGCGCTACCATAATTATACGAATAATATACTCGATAACCGAGAATTATACGTTCTACGTGCGAGAATAAACATTGCTTCGAGTGTACGTTTAAACGAAGCTATTAAAACTAGAAAGAAAGAAAGAAAGCTCGCCTTCGGAGTGACAATATCGCGGCAGCTCCTTATATCGAGCTTGATATTTTCTTATTTTTATCTTTAGATCCGATGATGCGATAAACGGTGTAAATGATAGTGCACGTCGCAAGAAGTATGCACGGGGGTAGTTTAAACCGGATACTGCTTATTGCTGGTGGACATCGGTACAGTCGTGATATTCGATCTTGGTATTTAGTGTTATTATTCGATGATATATTTGATGGGAACAATAGTTGGGTAGGAACTCGCAAAGAGAGCCATTCCGACGGTGATACCGATGACATAAACTTGCTTAAAGCTTCGCAATACGTTCTCGCCAGAAGATAAACTTCTTTCGCTTTTATATACACGCAAATTAGTAACAAAGTATCTCACGAATCTCGATTTAACAGGATGGCTACGTTTTTGAAAGCTACCTGCGAGTTTGCGCAAAGCCAAGCAACAGAATTCTGCGTGGTAAAGCGCGTGACCTCCGAAACGAAGAAATTGCTACGTAATTTCCATTACGTTTGGCGTGCCTCTAAACACGGAAGTCTCTTACGGTTTAATCTACTTTTACGAGTGCTCGCGATTAAAATTAGTTATAATCATCGTCGTTATAATCTCTCGATTCGCGCTACTCTTAGCAACTCGTAATTCTAAGCCGTTACACGCGGCTGAAAAAGCCACGAAACGAATCGAGATAGTTGGTGGCGGATGAACCTCGACGCTCGTCGACTTATTCTTTAATTAGTTCGCTTTGATGTGTTCGAAAGACAGCTCGAATCTTACGCTTATCGTCGTGATTACCTATAAAGCAACGATACCAGTGGAGAGTTCATTTTGAAAAAAGAAAGCAATACTTGACGATCGCGTCGTAAATTTCGTTAGCATCGACGATTATCCACGCTACGCCTGTTCCATCCTGAGAAAGTACAAAGAACGAAAGACAGATCATTAGGTGGAATATTACGCCTCGTCGCTCTCTCCGCTCAGTTTCAATTCCTTTCTCTCGCGGTACCCGTACCGTATCGATATCACCAATAACTTAGCAACACCTTATCCCTGACCATTACCAGCACCTCTACAAATATTTGCAACGCTCAATAACCCACCCACTTCCCCCAACTCTCTGTTAACCAACTAAGAAGCTCGGTGTTCGATCGCGGGATGAAGTGTTGCTTTCGTGAATGAAGCAGTTTACGCCGGACACGATATCGCTTACAGCGACAATTTAGCGCCGCTAGTTAGAATTATGCGCGAAACCGAATACTCGCGCTCATATTACGCGATCGCGCGATTTATAGTCTGGCGGTGGAGGATCCGCGATCGTCCTCCTACTACCCCTCTATCCGTGGCTTGTCGCGTCCATCCATCGGCCGCGAATTAAGTTTCCCGGCAATACGAGACGTGTGCAACACTCAAGGTCGTAATTTCATCGTACCTTTCCACTCTATTACGGGGATTCTCATGAACTCTAACTGGACTTTCCGTTGGCTCGTTCATCGATCATCTCGCGTACGATCGCCACGATATCCGTTTCTTGTTCGTTCCAGCGTCGTTCCTTTATTCCGTTGCTCGTAGGATCAGAAACCGCTGGAAAACGCGGCATTTCGAGTCGAGTTACCGATTACGCGCGAAACGTGGGCGAATCACTTTCCCCACGCGCGATTCAGCGCGATCAGCCGCTTTGACTCGCATCGACGGACCAGCCATAAGTCGGCAATTAAATACGAGATAGTCTGGATGCGTGAAAGATCTCCTTCCGAGACCCGTGTGTCGGTTAATTTTATTGAGTCGTTGGTTCGACGTTCTGCGAGAAAGAGTGGCGTGTTTAGTGGCGTGTACACGCGAGCGCAACCGAGTTTCAGGGTTGCAGGACTATTCCGTGTTAACGAACGTGCGAGGGATATCTTCTGCGAATTAATTAATCAGATGCGTCGATTGATCGATGACCGCCACGCCGCGTGTCAGTTACGCGCGCTCAAGATTTCCTCTCTAGAAGTGGATCTCTGGTAAAAATAACCGCGCACTTGCGTGCAGCTTGACGAGATTATAAGGTTGTTGAGATTATTCAGGTTCCCGACGTGCGTAGAAGCGAAGATACGAATTTATCGAGATAAGTAGGAAGTTTCTTGTCACGGCGATATCCACGCGAAGGGAATCGGCTGTACGAAAGAAATTAATACGCCAGTATACCTATTCTTGCAAAGAAAAAGACCCCTTATTTCGATAAATTATTAGAACGTGTAAATTTATTCGACTTTGCTCTTTGTACGAGAAATCGTTTCTCGTTGGTCGATCCAAGGTTTCTGCGTAGAAATTATCGTAACCCGAGTGAATCTTTCTTCGTTCGTGAACTGAATTTTCACTACGTTCGATTTCGATGTTTCTATTTAAATCAACCGGTGCGTAGGTACGTGATTTTTCGTACGCCCGCGCCTTTTTCTAAGCAAATTCAACGATAGTCACGCGTGCACATTTTTTGATCAGTGAACCGCTTTTTTCGCGCATGTTATTCCATTCGACTACAAATTGGCTGATACGCGTCTTTCTCCTGTAAAACGAGAGAAAGTAAGGTTACCGTGTCACGTTTACGACACGACGGCGTTATCGTTGAATATTAAATTTCCGCGTACTTTCTTAAGAGCGCCAATGGAATTTTCGCTACTATTGTTTTATATTACCGGACTCGAGTAAATAAATAGCGAGTGTCGTAAAATAATTTGATGCTCTAAAATTCTAATTTCGATACTTGGCCAATTATATTTTTTACGAGTATACTTGACAGACCCAGGTCACATGCACGCCGAATACACGTTCGTCTACGTTGTCCAACTTGGTGGACGTCGTGTCAGTACTGCCAAAGCAACAGTTGGCCCAATTTTTCGCGACAGGTAATCGTGCAACGAGTCACAGAATGGGAGAATGGCACGGCTGCTTCCGTGTCTTCTCGTTTATCATTCTCTGGAATACAGTTAGAATAATAACGACGTCGAAAAACGACAAGCGAAAGAGAAAGGTTGACAAATTACGGTAAACCTACGTAACTAAAGTATAACGATCAGTACGTGTACAGGAGGCTATTAAAAGAGTAACTTGGAATTCTTAGAATAACTTAGAATAAAACGTTATCGGACATCGGCTAAAAGGCACACGGTTAAAGCAAACGGAATTTCTATATCGCGTCGTTCGCCATTCGTTAGAAGCGACGCATCGAATCCTTCGAATTAACGCGGTTTCGAACATTTCTCGTCTTCGATGCTCTTGTGCCTCGTTGAGCAACGTGCCACTTCTCCTTATAATTGAACCACCAAGACTTAACCGAGGACCAACGACACCTTAAACGAGTATAACGTTTACACTAAACTAAACATTGTAGAACCTGTGTTATCGTCAATCGAAACGCCTCTCGGCAAGCAACATCGTGCGAGACGAGTTCATACCGACTCAAGTTGCAACATAATCGCAATGGCAAAAACGCCCCGGCCAGCCTACCTGTCCAAGCAACTCCACTTGCGCGAGCACGAACGTATACCCGTACACTACCTATCAAAAGTATCAAGACGCTTGATCATTTTTGACACAGTGTAATTTAATTGCGAAATTACAGATGGAACGAGTTGCGACGATTTTTCGTCTATATTATCGTTATAACCATGGATATTATGCCAGCCTGTAGAATATTATCGTACGATAATATTTATCCTCAACGGTTAATACGTAATATCGAAAATCGTGTCGCGTAGGCGTTAAAATTTATGAAGTTGTTTTATTATTTGAAAGGTTCTTTATCGACACGTTACGAGTTACAAGGGAAACGAAAAAAATTCCCAACCGATAGAACCGACTGCTGCGATTAATTCGAGTAGCGATATTTAAAAGCAGCAGGTGGGAATAATATTAATGCGATTAAAGCGTAATCGCTGCAACACGATTTACACGGCTGCCCGGTGACTTCACGATTATTGTTTATCCGTTTTTCACTCGCGCTGTATCTTTGTAACTAAGTACCATCTCGCGCGCCAACATATTTCTTTACTCACATTCCTTCAAACCCAATTTGGTAATCTCGCAACATGGAACATATTGGCGAAGTTGGCGCGAAAAACTGCGGAGTACCTTGTAAAGGCTTAACCAAAAGAAACGAACGTTTCATACGTTACGACCTGATACAAATGAAGCAAAGCGTGCGGATACTTGCGGGCAATATCGCAAGCGCGTAGAAACCACCGTACCCATGGTTTATCCCGCGGAAGAAACTTTTCCAACTCTTCCACGAGAAAGTTAGAATCCTCTCCCGTATTCTTGGCATTCTCGAGGATATGTCATTGTCACCAAGCATTAACGAACGCGTGCTATCTTGGCGTGTAATGCTCGCGACTCTGCAGTCACTTTTATTTCTATTAAGATCGTTATAAATCAGCTTTGCTCCGCGATACGCGCCTAACCGCACGTACACGAGACATTCTTGACGGTATGTCACTGTCGTGCAACATTATGATCCCAATGCGTCCTGGCTAGAACGCGTCATGCGCTCTGCGCTTTTGCAACCTAAGCAGCGGCTGCGTTGTACCTGCGCACGCAATGCGCTTCCAGTTCTACGTGTCTTCTTTTATTCTCGCGTTCTGGATAGCCGAAGGAAATCGAATCGCGCGATTGAAGCCGGGAAACGCTTCTGGTTGCACCGTGTCCTTAATTTGGACTCGCGTGCCATTTCAAAGGATCAGTCTCTCAGTTACAATTTCTCTCTAATTTGCCGATAAAAATGATTCGATTCTTACGTGATAAACGCTATTCAACAACGAATCCGCTCGTGACGTATCGCTCGTAAGAAGAAGAATCTCGCGTTGCTAGTCGAACAGCGAACAATTCACCATCGAAGCCCACGTTTCCACCCATTCGCGTTCCACACGGCGACTCATCATCCTTCGAATTATACCACGAGTATACAGAAAGGTTCACGGTATGTTGTCGCGTTCGATGGCGGATAGTCGCCGGAAGAAAGACGAGTATCTGATATGGGAATCGGCGTCGTGTGAACGCGGACAGGTCGCGTACGTGTACTTACGCGCGACAAAGCCGCATACGAAACGAGCCACATGCGGCGCATTGTAGTCCGATGCAAATCGCGCAACAACAGGGACCAGGCAGCGTCCCTCGCGCGGGCAAATAGGAAATGGAACTTTCTTGTTCTCAAGCGTGCCTCGCTCGTTTTCCGTGATTGCACCGAGATAGGACGAATAAACGCCAAACGAAGAAACGAACCAGCCGGTAGAGCCCGGTTTGTCCGTGGTCGCGCTCGATGCTCGCCATCGAAATATGGATTTCCGCGTAAATAGGAAAAAACGTCGTAAGCGAAAATTCCTTACGTAAGACGAGGTTGACACGTGTCCGAAGGTGTTGAATAGCGTAGATGGTATCTGGTGGCTGATTAGGCATGCCGTTGCTGGGAACCATGTGCCACGCGAGAGTTTCACTTTTCTTTAACAACGACTACCGATTGTCGCGTGAACAAACGTCGGTTTCTTTTCTTAGGAAAATGTGGTAAGCACGTTTTTGCGAATGTATTGAAAGATCCGCGGATACGTGCGTAGGTATGCAGAGAATCGTCGCGTTTCATTGTTGCATCGTTTCGCATTCAAAGAGTGGAGCGCAGGTCGTGTTGAAATAGGAAGGTGGACGGAGTCTGCTTGCATGTACGAATCGACACGATTAGAATTTGATACGCGAAAAGCTGGAAGGTGGCTTAACCATACGCCTCTCGGACGATCTGCTTTTCACGTCTACTATGCCGTACGAAGATTTAGAATCGTCTCGCGTGAAATAATTCTCACCTGAAGGTATAATCTAACCGTTTCGCGTTACGAAATCCAAATAATTATGAATCGAGTGTTTAGCAGCGAGCAAATGATCCAATTGGTCTAATAATCGCGACGTTTGCTCTTTCTCATAACGTTGATTCGTGCGATCGAGTTTAATCCTAGATCAGGGCGCAATAAATATACTTTTTATCCTGCGTGCAATGTTTGCCTTGTTTGATGTTCGAACGAAAACGAACGTGAGAATCGTAACTAATTGTACATTGTGCAAACGCGACGGAAGAAGGCCGTGCATGAAAAGTTAACGGCCTTGTAACGAAAGATTAACTTACCGGAACATTTTGCAAAATACAATTACAAGACTTCTAGCATGTAGAATTGCTATCTTTTTCCTTTTTCGCTTTCGATCTTGCGCAAGCTGCGATTACGAAATTTAGTCGTAGAATGTTTTCCTTCGTGACCTTGCATGGCATCGAGTGGAAAATCAACGGCTATTAATTCGATTTTCCCTTTTGTTTTTTTATCACGTATCGAATATAACCGCGAAATTTATAATAATCGCTGATCAACGTCTCTTTCGTTCTATTTATATAACTTCGTGCCGCTCTTGAGAGACTATTTTGTATTGTATTTTCAAGCTGTATTTAATAAAGATACAACGACCTATCCGTACGTTTCTCTATTCTTATGTAATTATATTCACGATCTTTCACGCTGATTTCTAAACATCCCATTAATCAACGTCCCTGTCAAAACACAAAGGGAAACTTAACAAATACACGACGCGTATTGACCTGTAACCGCGAGCGAGGCAAAAGTCGCCCTCCGCTTAACAAGCCATAAATGGAATCGATTCCGCTGAAACCGCAATTGGAACGATCGTAAATGAAGCGTCGCTGTTTTCTCTTTAGCTATTACCATATTATTCAGCTTTGCGAAAGCGTTTACCAAAGAAAAGGGGCATCGTAGGAAATTATCGCATTTGAAATTGCTACCCTTAAAGTCTCCGCCAGTATTTTGCAAAGGATTCGCGTAAGAGAAGAAATTACCGTTGTTACGATATAAATAAGTTAGAAACGTTCGCCGACATACCGGTTCTGACATTGTCTTGTAACTCATACGGTTGGCGATACATCGATCGGGAACAGTATCGTACGGTATTTTTAAACATCGTCCCAACCAACGCTCTCTTCTCGTGCGCACAACGAAATCATGCTCCGCCAGTTCTTTAGTCTCGTTAACCGTTAATGTCAAAGAAGAATAATGGTCGATGATTTCGCCATTTCATCAGATTCATCCTCGCTTATCAGCCTCCAGTGGTTCCATCGCATACGTAACTACGTGTACAATAACTTTTCCCTTGCATCTAGCAACCCACATCGGTCCACCGTTCATTTTTCCTATCACACATCGTGGGAACGTCTAATCCTGGCAAAGATTTCCGTAAACAAAATCGATGATCCTTTCACCGGTCCACAATTTCCAAGTAACGATGATTGCCGAGCCGTCGCGTTCTATCGGAAGGGAGGACTCGGTTGTTGCACGCGGACTCTCACTTTCCTCGATGGTAGCCAGCCTTGGTCCTCGCACAGCGAGAGGGCTGGTTCGGCTCTCGAGCAGATTTACGAAGCTTTCTCTCGGTGGCGATCGAATAACGATCGGCGAGGCTCTCGTTTGCTTTTATTCCTGCGTCGATATGATAGCCTCTCCTGTCTCGCTGACGCGGACGCCGCGCCGCGGCCGGAGAGGAAGGTCCGCAAGGACGGGTCCTCTCCTCGGTATCGCGAGGTAGCATCCTCTCTCGAGTAAACGCGACCGAGCCGCTATCAGCGTGTACTGTGACGTGATACATGACGCGGGCCGCGATAATAATCGTCGAAAGGCATTCGAAGCCCTCGCGCGATGTTCCGTGCGACTGGCCACGGGGGAAAAATGCCACGCCGGACCAACGACTCGTTGTCGACGCTGTTCATCCGCATAATCTGGCCCCTCGATAACCTATGACCGTGTAATTTATCGACAGTTGCTAGCCGGCGTCGCCGCGCCAACCTGTGTACGCTTGTGTACGCGTCTACCTCTTTTTGTCAGCCGCAGCCAATTTTTCTTTCCTTCTTTTTTCTTCTTTCGAAAGTTTCGCGCGTTTACACGTGTATCCTGCTCGCCGGGCATTTATTTCCAACGTCTCACTTAGGCTGCCTATTCGCTATCGACCGGTGACAATTGCTCGTTGGTCAGCTGTTCGTTCGGATACCCGACGATTTAGACGTAAGCTGGTATGCGGTCACAGATGAATTCGAAATCGCTTAATAAATTCACCTAGGATCGTAGAAAATATAAAGACCGTTTACGGTCCGCTGAATCCGCCGCTGGTCACTGATACGCCATTGATACGATTATTGTCGGCGAATTTCTCATTTCGCGCCAACCGTGACTTATCTGCTGCGTAACCTCGGCTTTCTGCATCGAGATCCATTGTAGAACGTATATTGACTAATTCTACGACTCGATACGCTTTATTTATCGATAGAATTTCAGATTTGTTTAAAAGTTTAGAGTCTAAAGGATTGGCTGACGTTCCTGAACTTATTCCTTGCGTTTCAATTTGATGTACGAGCATCGATAGGTCTCGAATTGGACTCGATACGACTCGGTTGCCAGATAGAGCCGGAGCTCGATCGATTATTTCCTTGTTATGGATATACGCGTATAGTTTGATAGTCTTTTTTATTGGGCGACTCACTCTGTAGATACATACGCAACACGTAACGCGAACATCGAAAGTATTAAATTATTCGCAGAAAAATCCTACTTGTAACGCATACGGTAGAGACAGCTTTAACTCATTTTAATTATCACCCAACTGATCATATATGTATAATTGTATGCAGTGTGCATCTTCATTTGTTTTTATCACCTTCTCGGTTCTCAAACATCGTAGTTTAATTGTATCTAATTAACACCATATTCTACGACTTGATTACGAGGAGCCTTCCTCCTCTATTAACCAACATTTTCGCAATCACCTTCCATCCAACGAAAAAGTTAATTAGTAAATTTTCAATTTACGGCCACATATCGAAAATCGTGCGAGCTTCGAATCAAATCGAACTAAATCGTCACCTTCGTCCGATGTAATACCAGAAAGAAATTCCGCCGGAGATGAAACGAACGAAACCTAACGATTCACCGTGTTGATGTACTTACTCGAAAAAGTCTATATTCCCAAGTTACTCTTTTATTCGCGGATTTACATAAAAACACCGTTCGAATCGACGCCTTTGTTCAGCGAACAGAAAAAAGATGGTTAATACGCTCTTTCCCATCGAAGCTAACAAACTGTAATTTTTTTTCTTTCCTACCCAGAACACGAGCACGGCCTTTCTCATTCATAATCGTCCAGCAGGTCGTTATCGTTCGGTCAGCCAGTCCGTCTGGCGTTTCTTTTTTTGCTCGGATTCGTCGCGGCCCGATGTATTCAGATGAGTTTTGCTCGACCTTGAAACCGTAAGGTCATCGAACTACTGGATATGAGCACACGGGTCCAGCAGGGATACTTTGAAGTCTGAACAGCGTCGTGTCTCACCTCGCCTCGCCTCATCTCGCATCACCTAACCTGAACTTGCCTCGGTGGTCCCATGCCAGTTAGTTGGTGGCTGCACATATACGCTCCATGGTACTGCTATGAGTTTCTCGACCCTTCGATGCTTTCATTGGACATTGAACCGAAATGGACTCTTGCCCCTTCGATTATCGCTGTTGAGTCCGTAGCTTCCACTCACCGCCCTATCGCTAACCTGCCTTTCTTTCGCTAAATATATAATATCATTAATTAGTTCTAAGTGATATCTCGGCCGTAGTCTCGGTTACTTAATATAATTTATTGTAACTTTAATATTTAGGAGTTTCGAATCGACTGGAAAAGTATTCGGCACGTAGAAGCAAGCAGTCGATAGCTGTTGTATATTTCTTCTCGCGAAATAATCCCGATTAATCGCGATATTGCTTTTTTTTTGCACTCGAAGAACGATATTCCTAATTAGCTTTCAGAATAGCGACAGTTTAAAAAGCTAATTTCGAATCTCATCGGTTAATTTGGTTCCCCTTAAATTGAGGGCGAGATATGGAGGGAACGTCATTTGGTATCCGAAGCCAAAATACCTTTCGCGTTTCGGTATTCCATTGCACAATACGGCTTAACAAGCTTTCAAAAGATCATCAAACACGAATACGACACCGAGAAACACAATTCGACTGCCAGTCATCGAAACGATCGCTTTCGCCTTCGTCAAGGCTGCGGATGAGTTGCAACACCGTTGCCGGCTTAACGATTCTGTAAGGCTACCGCTATTTGTCGAATTAAATCACGTTAATCTATTCGTGATTCTGAGATCGAATTGCGGCACGGTAGTCGGGGATCCAGCAGCAGATCCTTAGATCCGTTGGAACACTCGTTAAGAACATTCCGCGAGTGGCCTAGGCTGTTCTGCCCCTTCGACCAGCCAGCCGGGATACGATCTGGTAGTTAGACGGTAGTTCGAGCGCGATCTCGCACAATGCAGCCGTGATTTGTCGACTTTGGATGAGATCGATGTGCTCGTACTTAGGTGCAGTCAACCGGTTACGTTCTCTACGTGTAAAACGATTTAAAAAATCCGCGCCCGCTAATTAAAGGCAAAGAGAAAGAAGAAGAGGAAGAAGAGGAAGAAGAGGGAGAGAGAGAGAGAGAGAGAAAGGGTAGTACAACGCCTGCGGTATGAGCTATTTCCAGACGAGGAATAAGACAACTTTTCTGAGCGCTGTTTGTTCTCGTTGGTGGTTTTTTGTTTGTACTAGCCGTGCGCGTTTGCTCGTTAAAGTCGGATCGCTCTTTGATTAGTTTCATTCGCACGAATTAACGTTTTTCGATTTCTCTAAGCGACAACAATGTCACACCGTGAATTATTTTCCAACTGTTGGAAGTTGGGTGAACATTGTCTGTTTCAGTCCTTTTTCAATCTTTTTAGGCTCCTACGCAGATTAGAAACCAGTCCTTTCAATGTGGGCGCTCCGGAAACAGTTTATACGGTAACAGAAACCAACTACCACTCGTTAGCTCCCTATTAAACGCCAATAAAGAAGCAAATAAAATACATGTAAATTCTTGGGACGGCGCTGTGAACAAGCGAAACAACAGCCTCTTTGTAACGGAGAAATTTTGCAAATATTTTACGCGACAAGAAAAACTAACTGTTATTCGACGCTCATCTATTAAATGGCGATAAAGAAGCAAATAAAAATGCCGTATAATCTCTTCGACACCTACTTCGAACGATACCTACGTCCCGGCGAGTAAATCAGCCTTTTGCTACGTAGAAGCTTCAGAAATGTGTTAACGACGATAAAAACTGTCCACGAGCGATCGTTTCTCTCAAGATCGTTCTATTAAACGTCGACTGAGAAACGGCGGGAAAAACGTTGAATTCCATTAACACCCACTTTGAGCTGCAACGAGTAACAGTGCAGCGCGGAGCTACTAAAATAGTCGCGACGAAAGAAAAATTTTTCGCAAACCGTCCACACGGTAACAGGCAGTCCAGATCTTATCTGCCAAAGTTACAGCCGAACGCCCAAGTGCTTCGTTCCACGCGATCAAAGGAAAACCCACGGAACAGTAGTTTGACAAGGATATCACAATGGCCGCGCGATTTGTCGGCTTACTATCGGCCCGACACGCCTAAGAGCGTCCGGCAGAAACTCGTGAAAAGGCACGAGTTCTCGTCGTGCCAGCGGCCAGCAGCTGACTCGCGTCGCCGTGGACACAATTGCCGACCGATAACATGGTTCGCCGTAGGTTCGAGGGAATCGAACGATACCTACGCGTTTCCTCGCAAATAAGTTAGCGAGTATTTTCACCGATCTCTGTCGCGCGTGTGCGAGAATGCTTGGTTAGTTCCATTACGGTCATAAATAGGAAGCTTGTTCTATGAAAAGCAAAAATCGTCAGGATCCTACTTGTTTCAAAGCTCCTTCGCATACGGAATCAAAGTATCGTACACTCGGTGTCTCGCCGGTATTGTTCGTCACGAACGAAGCAACGCAGGGGAAATCGCATTTAGCCAGAGGCTAATAAAATATTTGGGAATACGTATTTATTGGGATATAATTCGGGCAGCCAGTCAATCCGATAAATAATTGGAAGGTGGTCGGGCATTGCTCGTAGCTCGATCGGCAGAGCCGGATGGCTTCGCAGATCGCGTAGCTGACTGTGAAGTTGGAGCCGGTTTCGCGCATTGCTACCGTACTAAAATATTGTTCGCCGTGGGTGGCTTTATGGGCTTTGCTGATGTAAGGCCCTTTCCGATTCCTTCTCTTGTCAGATACAAACTTATTGATAGTTGCATGGTTGTAGTCTACCGGTCGGTATCTGGCTGGTATGGCACGCTATCGCCAGCCCCGGCTACGACCGTGATACAACATCGGTCGACGGGGAGGAAGGGTGTCGTGGCGAGATAGAACGGGGCTGTGCGGCCTCTGCACGCCACCACCATGCCAAACTGAATTTATACCCTCGATGCTGGCACCTACTCGTCCTTCGAACATCCTGACGCAGCTTTCCTCTCCAGTCACAGCTAGAAGCGCTAGCCGTGCACTCTTCGCTAGTATTTCGTTCGTATATCGACTAAGTAAGTTGTTAGCCTCGCTCGTTGCAACAACGCTAATGGAAATTTATGTTTCTAAATTTTGCGTAAAGTATTCTTAAATTATATAGTAAATTTAACTTGTTCTTTGCTATTTAATTTAAAGGTTGCCTGTATAGTCTGTACATTGTCCCTGTAGGGGGCCTGCTAGGCTTTGCAACCCCGGGGCTTCGAGCAAGTACAGTCGACGCTGTTAAAAAACCTCAATTCTGAAGTGCAATCTAAAATAGCACAGGCACGATGTATTGCAAACGATGGCTATTGAAGCGTATAATCTTATATCCACGTCTGTAGGGAAGGAAAGACAATTATTTCTCTATTCTACAGAGTTAGCGTTAACGAGTTAAGAAACTTGTGTAGAAAGTGAACATGTAAGCCGTAAATGTTCTTAATTAATAGGATTGCTATCGTCTGCAGATGCAGGAAGGATTGTTAGTAGATAGCGTTTAGAGTATCTTTACGTGGAAGGAACTTTAATTTCGTTCGAAAGTATATAAAATATCTCTCAAGATCCCCTTAAACCGTTTGCTCTATATTAACAACTTCAATAAGTAACGCGTACGAGGTCTTCGTTCGGCATGAAAATTGTCGATTATCTTGTTTCGAATCTTAACTAGCATCTCTCGGGGAATTCCTCTACAAATCGTACCTACCCCCCCTTCTAAATCTCACCGATCGCTGTTATAAAATTTCTAGCCCAGATGAGAATTGCGAAATTACGTTTATTCGCTACTCGAATGTGCTTTCGCGGCATTTCTTATCCGAAAGGACAAAAAGAAAAAAGGCATTAGACCGCTAATGAACATTCCTATTAATCCCAAGATAAAACGGAATGTAAACGAGTGCTCGGCGAATGAACGACATTAATTTTGCCGAACAAATGACGCTAATTTCACCAGCATTTGCAGTTTCAACCGGTAGCCCCACATAAACGTACGAACCTCGTTTCGCCACTATTCATCATAAGAGACAAATTACCCCGTCCCGCCCTCGGTTAAATGCCCTGTCCACGAAGAAAAAGAGACTGAGGTTCACTGAAAAGGTCCGCTGCCTCTGAATAAATTCGCCGCAAACTCGATTACAGTAATCATCCGCGTCCACGTAGTTAGAACTCCTAAAATAGCTGCGCTGCCGCCGTTTCGCTACAAACAGGGAATTCACCTGGCTGACCGCTTGCGCGTCCTGTTTACGAACGAGCTTGACGAACGTCGCTAAATTTACATAGCTTCGTTAAATCCGCTGATTCAAGGTACATACACGCATCGCCGTGAACACGAGGTAGCTAGCGAAGCGCATAAAAGCGATATTCTGATCGACGAGCAACGATGTAGAACCTTGGTTCGCACGATTTAAGCTTTTACGTTTTTCAACATTTTCAGGTAGTTCTTTATCGGGTAAATTATAGGTCGAAAACGATTAACAGCGATGGATAACCATTACGCGATAGATGATCGCGGTATGCAAGTTTGTTTCGACTTAAAAAGAAAAACACGCGAAAGCCACTGACAGGGCGAAAGTTTGCCTCGACGTGAAAATGAAAATACATAAAAGCCAATGACAAGTATTTCCCCTAATGAAAGCTAATGCAAATCGCTAAAGCTCTCGTCTGACAAACAAGTCTTTAGGTATGTAGAGCTATAACTTACCACTGATAATGCTACTATTCAAGCTCGTGTACTCACATCCATCGTAAACCCGATCACAACAAACGCAACAAATCGGAGTCCAGGAAGGACCGCAAGGGACTGCAGTAACGATAAGGGAACCGTTCGTCTCTGTAGATCGATCGAAATTAATTAGAGTAAACGATTGATTCGTGTATCCTGGATGCGCATCGACGCGTCGGACCGACTGGTACAGACGAGCGAACGCAACGAAGCAACGGACAGTTCCGTGATGAGCGAATCACGCGGCTGAGGGAACGTGACAAGCGATATTTGTTTTATACAGCGCGCCACATGATAAACGAGCGCGCGCGATTAGGCAAAAGGAATAGATCCCGGGTGCGCGCGCATGCGTCCTTTTTTACGACTACGCCCGTATTTTCGCCGCGCGTTATTTATGATCGGCCATTACGCGATGCCGCGATAGAGTTTCTTAAATAATTTATACTCCGCACCATCGTTCTATTCGTTTACCGCGGCGTCTCGGGCTCGTGCTGGATGCGCCGCTTCTAGGAAATTTCATTTTTTCGATCGTGTCGGATTAATCGACTCGCTGACCTAACCTTATCCGCGTACGATGTGGAACGAGGTGAAATTCCTACGGTGACTCGTTACGAGTAGCCTCATAGACCCGGTCAACAAGGGCAGGCAGCAATTTTATGCGTGCTATCTATCCCCCTTGCCTGCAATTACACGATATCGATCGGCCGATTGAAAAAATTATGCTGCAGCTAACGAGGATGATAGGACTACGGACAATTAAGATTGACAAGGTTTGAGGTAAACGTGTATATTAAAATCTTCCCAGGTTGTACTCTATTTCGGATACGTTATCGAATTATCGACGGAGTAACCGCCTACGAATAACTTGTTTCGGATTGTTAGATCTGGAACATCGTATCGACCAAAATACTTAGTTTAGCTTTGGTTAAATCTCGTTTCAGGGTCGGCGTATCTTAATTTATAAAGCGCTCCAGGCTATTTGAGCATCGTACAACGTAAAACATGAAAACCAATCAACCATTCGTAGCATCGTCTTGTTTGCTTCTTTAAATTTTTCCATACACCTATAATGAACAATTAACCGTTTTTACCCAATACGCCTCGTTGATATCTTTTTTTGACTATAAGAAAGGCAAACGTCTTGAAGTTAGGAACGGATGTGCAACTCGACCATTGAGAAAACATTATTAAGTATCGCCTGTGGTCGAAGTTTAAATCCCTCCTTGGCGAACTGGCAATTAACTTTTTCTATTATACACAACCTGGCGTTCTTGCTGGGCGTGCAACCTGGTCATAGAACGAAGCTTTGTCCACGTGTACATACACAGGCAAAGAATACCTGGCAGACTCGCTAAAAATTCTTACCCAGATATCGTTCTTAGGTTATTCGAGCTTTCGGATCGTTGTTATAATCGGTAAAAAATCCTGCCAAGCTAATTTTTAATTCCACAGATCAAACAGTTTCCTAACTCCTTTGATTCGATTTAGTTGGAATTTATTATTACGGTTCGCGGCTGAAGAATATTAAACGTTAAAGGGTCGTTTGATCGTAAAGTGACTTGCCACTTTAACACGAACAGGCTAGACGTTTCATCGCACGTACAAAAGATCATTAATTACGTAGGAGATCGTAATCCTAGATAAAGTACCCCTTTTTCGGCGTCTTAATTTGGCCAATCCGACGCGTAGCGAACAATTCTATTATCGAACGAATCATCCTTCGGTAGAGGTGCAACGAGGCAAGGAAGAGACAGGTACATACATACGGAGATGATTCGCTACAACTTTAGGCCAAAGAACTAATTACAAATTAGTTACGGTTTTTTACCATGGCAACCTTTGACTTAATTTAATAGTAATAGCTATAGCGTAACTTGGTTTCACTTCCGTGCGTTGCGAGGTTGTACCCAATGCCGCTGAACAATCGACGATGTCTCTTCATTTATTCCTTTGACTATAATTTCAATCAACGCTCAACGTTTCTGTAATGTTTTATTCAGAATGTTGCATCTAAGATCCAGAGGCTCTGAATTCCGCATATGTTAGAAACCGCCGCTTCTTCCTTGTGAATCTATCGCGAAGGCCCGTTGTTTCGATGTACAGTTTGCTCGTCCCTGCTGTTTCGTACGCCACACTGGCAAGTCCGTTGCTTACGATCAATTACATATGTCGAGCGTCGTTGCTCTATCGATGAACCTGATTCCGTTCCCCTAACCGTTGTTCTGACTGATTCGGTTTTGTGTAATTGATAATGTAATGACCAAAACCTCTGTCAGTTCACAAGCCTTCTGGAATATAGAAACTAAACCGAGATTCACTAAGATTCGTTTTTCGCTGAAAAATAGCTTCTGTCTGATTAATAATCTTACTTATTAATTGGTTTACCATAAAACCTTCTCGCTGAAATAGCGAGAGAAGCCAATCCCGAACTTTTTTTACTTTTCGTTTCAATTTGATTATTTTGGCTACTACGCCGATGAGATTACCATGACGAGACTAATCTCGCAGGCGGAGAGCTCGTCAATCATGGCCTGGCATTCCAGAAATCGCTTGAGCGGCTGCATGGTTTATTCGATATTAATCGTAGGAAACGCGGTGGGCCGATAATCCCGAACCGTTCTCCACCACGGCACCGGACCCCACGTACAAACGAGTCAATTAACCTTAATTGCCGCATAATCATTTTAACCGTGCCCCGGCACGACTCATCTCTTTATGTACTAGCGTACGCGTGCACGCTAATTACTTCGCGACGCAGCGGCGAGTAACGATAATTTCAGTAGGCGCGACGTCGCGGTTCATCCACGAGAACACGAGGCCGAGGGTAGTCTATCGGGGGCCGCGTTTACGACCTCTATGCACGGTTTACAATTTACAGGTACGCTTCGCCGCTTTAAAGCCGCCTATATACGGAGATAGTCATATCCGTAAATTATCGGCAAAGATCAGAACGTCGAATAATCGATTAAAAATATTTCTATAGCTTCGAGAACATGTGTCTACCGTTTCTACGTTATTTTACATCGATTAAACGATAATGGATTAAAACGAAACTCTATTTCGATTTTTAATATCAGTTCACGAGTCACCGAAAGCAAACGCATCGATCGTCGATCGACGAATGGTAGGACGAAGGCACGCAGCTTGCGAATCTCGTTCAGGAGTTGATCGAAAATCGACATAGTTTGGCATTTCACGAGATCTCGTCTCATACTAGTTCACATAGTACCCTTCTGCTACTTCCATCGCAGCCGTCCCGAATTTCCACAGCGCAGCGGTCCGAATTCCTCAGACGACTAGAATTCTCGACAGAGTAGTCGGCCTTTCCTTTTTCAAATGACCGTGCTTCCACGAAAGTGGAAATGTTGCCAGCCGGTGGCTCACCGTTCCACTTTCTAACGATTTATCGAGCCGAGCAACGATTCTCGTAATAAGCCTGGCTCTTGGCTCGCCTTTAGCGGATCGATCGCGTAATTTCGCATTGTCGTTTCGTAGCCGTCGTCCTCCATTGGATTTTCACATCGATCTTGGGAAATGCGTATTTTCTTCTGCGTATGGACGCTACGTCGCAGAATCTGGTATCGATAGAGGCGTAATCTATAGCCGCATCCTATCGAAATTCATCAAGCCGCTACAGTCGGATCGTCCTAAAATAAATCAATGTACAGGCGTAAGTTTTTACTTCGAAATTGATTACGCTTCTTGCTGCGTAAAAGTCTTGCAGCGTCTAGGAAACCAACGTTTCGCCAAGATTGTCGGTAAATCTTGCGAGCAGCGCGAGGAATTTTTCCTTGCCGTTTCATGCGCACCGACTAGCGCACACCTTCTCGCCCAGAGTATTAGTTACTGTCGCAGAAATTAACGACGAATATATATGTACATCGTATATCAAACACGGCGTCGCGAGACGAAGAGGACACGCAGCTATAACCGGGAATCTTTTGCTTTAATTATGATTAACTCGGTGTTAGATTAACAAGTAGCCTATCCATTCGATTCGCGGTACGGTCGTGAAACGTACATTATCTGTTCCACCCTGAATTAAGATTTCTTATCAGCGACTAGACACGTGCAAATATCGTGCATGTTCGGCGTACTCGATTAGATACGGCGCTTAGGTGTCTGTTGCAACTTCTCAGTTGGTACGCACGTACGATACGCTTTAGTTAGAAGCGTCTACGGAAACGCAACAAATTTCCGGCAAGAGAACATTTAGCTAGCTATCGACGATTTTATCGAATAACTTTCCCGTTATTCTTTTCTTGTTACACGGTAATGTCCAAATAATGGAAGTCACTGACCCACCGTTTGCCAGGCGGCGGCGGGTTCGTGGATTAAAGCGACTGGACAGTTACTTGGCCAAGTTCAATTATACTTCATTACGTTCGATCGACGCTGCGGTCTTCATCAACGGGGCTTTATCGGGTCGTTAGCGACGTTGCGCTCGATGTCCCACACCGATTGAACGCGCGTCCCGTGGATCCCTTTAACGGTGCAACGTCGTTTTTACGGTACCCACGGGGCAAGAACGTTTATCCAGTATGGGTCAATTGACGGATCCGAGACCAATCGCCTAAGTGCGTCCTTCCGCGGTTCTGATCTGGTAGTAATCGTCGATGGTTCAACCGGACAGTTAAACGTTGCTACAAGGAAGCTTCCTTCGATTAGTAATAATCGCGTGTATCGCTTGTTAACCGAGACGGTATTACGAACTCTGGCTCGATGAACATTCTTAGGTAATAACCACGTGCAAATGACGGCGAATCTTTTGATCCGAGCAATTTTGATAATTACGAACCTCTAACAGACTTTAAATTTATTTCTTTTTATATATCTTTCGGATTTCATATATCTTTTAGTTCGCAAGCGCATAAAGTTACGTATATATTATTGGTATTTAGAATATCGTAATTTTTATGAATTGCTCGATCAATAATGTCTATTTGTATCCCTGTCGATTCCGTGGGTTTCCTAACGCCGATCTTTTTGTCGTTTAACGCGCCGTGTCATAAACTCGCGATATACATACGCAGCTGGAGCCAACGGTTCGGAGGAATGGCAATTCCCGAGTCTAATATTCCGCGCATTAGGATCTATTCTACTGGATCATTCGCGACCCAGTGGGTGGACGTAACGCAGAACTGAATTCGCTAAAAAGCTGAATAACGTAGAATACTGTCGTCGGTGATTTGTGACAATTATTTCTAGAGAATTTCGCGATCACATCTGGAACGCGCAACTTGTCACGCGTTACGTAACGTAAAATGTGGCTGAACCATTCGAACTTAGATTTTTCAAAGCAACTCGAGCGTTGGAAAATATCGAAAAGCTAATCGGACCAGCATCTGATTCGAATGTGTATTAATTGGCAATTACTCGAAGCGAGTAAACTTCGACAATACCGTAATAAAAATCGGTGGATTCGAGGTTCAGTTAAAAGTTATACATCGTCGTGAGAACGAGATTGCAATATAAATATCTCACGGCAAGTTGCTTATTTCCAAACGCTGTTCCATGTTAAGTAGTTTTTCAATTTTATCAAATGTTTCTTCGCATGGGCGATAACGATCGCGACGATGCTGCAACGCGAAATGAATCCTGGGAACGTTTAACACTAGGAAAGTGATCTATTTAGTTAACAATCGGCAGTATAATTCACTGAGAATGTTTCTTGTACGATTTGGTAGAAACGCACCACTGATCGGTATACGAATCTCTGAGAAAGAAGATCGTTATTGGAAAAAAAAAGTCGCATATCTAATAAACTCGATCGTCTCTTCCAATCAGATTAGATCGACATCAAAAAGTTACAACAGAATTCCTCTCGTAAATTCCAATCGACGTATCGCTCGCAAATCCCCAACGACACCTCTATTAACTCTACTTGCCGTATAATCGTACTTGACAACATCGCGGGTCGTTCATCTCGTCCTCGATCTTCTCCAACAAATACAAATAGATGCAGGTAGACTCAAATTCGCACCATACTCACGAACCTCGCTGTGATTCGCCTGCAAAGAAATCGCAGCGAAGTAAGCTGCACCTCTAAACTTGAGAAAAGTATGCTTCCTCACAAAAGCGACTATCGAGATTCGAAGATATGGAAGCGCAACACGGACTTGGATGGATCTACTAAAAAATTTCAAACGTGAATCCTCTCCCGACAAGTACACGCACGAGCGCATACGAATACGCTGCAACACTCTCGAATACGCGCGCTACGGAATACAATCGGAGCTTGCAGCACAAGGAACAAATCCGATAACCCGTTCATCTTGCGTGCCGCAAAGCTCTTCTACATCGTGTCACGTTCGATCGAAGGAAACGTTCTGCAGTTATCTGCGGGCGATGGAGGGGGCGCGAGCCAGCACGAATAAGGTTGCAGGTGTCGGCAGTATCAGACGGCAGACCACATAGTTACGGAGCTCCATTAAAAGTCTAGGAAGATATTACGTCATCGAGCGGTAGGTCATCCTCCTATTATAGTGGAATTTCGCTGGCGAGATTGGTGGCAAGCTGAGATCCTAACCAGTCCTCCGTGACCGTTCACCGTGTTTATTAACCTCGGGCACTTTGTCACGGTCTCCACGTTGACGACCAATCTCGTCGTTCGTTTCTGCCTTCGTTTTTGCATCTAGAGCCGTACGACTGTGTTGCACTCTATTGTGCGAGCGTACCTCAACACATACACCGAGTAGCCGAGGTTGAGCAAGATCAACGCGCCTCGTACGTTGTGTATATGTATAGGTAGAGCGTATGTACGTATTCGAGCATCGAGTCGCTTTTGCCACTCGTGAAATCGATATTTTACGTATCGGAAGTTGAATTTGCATCCGAGTGAGATGTCTGATTTTCAAGAAGACGGACGATTCTGGTTTTGAATTTCGTAGAGCATCGCGTTAACGCGAGTGAAAGTTTCTCGGTGAAAATTCACTGTTCCCATTTTTCTCGTTGAAGCGTGACGATTTGAATTTTACCGCGTTGCGGAATTCCCGACGAAATGTCCCGGAAAGAGTTGGCGTTCCGTGTAAATCATGGTGGTCGGTTGCGTTTGCGAGTCATTGAAGGAGAAACCGAGGCAATAAACGCGGTTCTGTCGATGCCGTTCCGCCGAGCACGGGTGAATGGTAGCCTTTTCCTTCCTGATGTTCCTGATATTTCTCGATAGGAAAATAGATATTATGGTATAAAAGCGAAAATTATATACAAGATACGCGTTCTAATTACGCTCTGTTACGTTTCTCGTATCAATTATCGTCTTGGAGCAGAGTATGCGAGTAATTAGAGATGCGATCTATGAGATGATGTAATAAGGGATAGCTGATAAAGGAAATCAATTAGAAATGCCAAATAAATTTTATTCCGCGAAGTAATTGATTTCAGGTACCGGAATGAAATTCAATTCGGAGAATAGAAAGCTAATGATCTATAATCGATAATGTCGTTTTATCGGTGGATACGTTGAACGCAATCGGCGATTAGAACGAGGAAATTTATCGATCAAAAAGAAAAGAGAAACAAAAGAAAAACAGTTGTAGACGCAAGTAGAGAGTGCCGTGAAACTGTTACTCGCATCATTGATCGTTGCAATCTGTTAATAGGTAGTCGAGCGAGGTAGTCGAACCATCCTGCCGCTTCGACTCCGAATCCCTGAATGTCGTGTTGCATCCCCGGCGTCCTTGAATCCTTTTTACTTCCAGGTTTCGGGCGTTCGCCCGGTCGTTCGCATTTCGCCGTCTCCACGTTCCTTCCGATCAGATAAAAATGTTATGCATTCAACGCATGCCTATCTGTCGGCCATGCCGGCGATGCTCTCGAGCACGGCGCGCCGCGACGCGACGTCGAGAGAGCGTTCCCGTAGGAATCCTCGATCGGTCCGCCGCGCCGCCGTTGTCGGAGCAAAAGAGTCTGACGGAAAAGGGTGGGAGGGAGGGAGGAAGGAAGGAAGGAAGGAAGGGTGAGAGAGCGCGATCGGCGCGTGTGTAACCGCGTATTCGCCCGTTGGAGGCAGCATCGGCGAGAGAGGCGACTTCTCGAGGTCGTCGATGGACCTCTCAGTCCTTCGGCGGACGATTTATCAGAGCCGAAAGATCAGGCCAGGTGAGCAACACACGCGCGATCATAGACACGAACACGTATCGCGTGGATAACGCTGTACTTCGTACACGATGGCTTAACAACGCAATTTATCAACGGCCGCTTTCATCCGGCCGATTCTACGTAGCAATTAACGTGTCCACTGCGGGAACATCGTATTTTAAAGGTTTACGGCCCTGACACGCCCATACAAAATTCACTAGCCTCACGCACCTTCTCCTCTGCACGCCATGATTTTTCTGCTTTCGGCGAGATTTACGAGTGGACTACGCGCGATGACAGCGATCGCCCGGTGTCCGATGCGCGATCGGCTCGATTCTACGCCCGATTCCGATTTCCAAACGATCGGGACGTCGGTGCTGGATACACGCGCGCACATTTTCGCCTTCTCCTACGAAACGTCATCGTTCGGCTGGGATTAGATAACGTCGTCGTACGTAATCGGGTCGTGGTAGCGTTCCAAGCGATTCGCAGATTGGATAGGGTGCGCGTTCGTCGATGATACGCGAGAATGTTATTCGAGGGGCGTTCCATTCTCCCTGGCTACGCAAGTGTACGTGATTTCGAAGTTCGAGTTTCATGCTGCATGAGTTATCGTCGACGAAGGAACGTTGTTCGGTCGATTCGCTAAAAATTTCGAGGTATTAAGCGTACCGTGTTCATTTTCTTCTTAACGCTCTGTGCAAATGGGAAATTGTTTAATCGATTCGAGCGGTATTTTTGTCCGTTCGAATTTAACAAATAAATCTCGTAATCGTACGCTGTGCGAGGTACGAAGCGAAAGATCTTCGTTTTGTTTCATATAAAATACGGTCACTTTTCTTACAGAATAATTTGACCGTGACTCAGCTTGTTTATTTATCGGAACGGATATAGCTGTATCGAATATCGCGCGATAATCGATTACCTTGATTAAAACCACAACCCTGTCGATGAAAATGGAAATTGAATCGCAAATTATAAACGTTAGATAGCCTTGAGATCGGGCGCGTTATTCCGCGCAAAATTTACCTTTCGCGTATTCGCCTGATTACCTAAGGATAGAACTCGAAGAGAATTTTGTCGCGGCGCAGGAAAAACGTGCTTTCACCCGGTATCTCCTCGTGCAAACCACCGACGACAGTTTCGCTGTCTATTGGCATCAGCAGATCAAAGCGGCACTTAAGGTTAATCGTGGAACGCTTTTTCGTGGCAATGGTGCCGGACGATGTTCGCCGATAACTCCGATGCCATTGAATCGAGCAAGGTCTGGTCCGGAGAGCTTGGATACTTGGCTTCGTGCCGGACTCCAAGCTCGATCCTTTCTTCCAGTTTAGGAACGCCGGCCATTAAGCGGTACGTGCGAGAGGAAACATACTTTAGACATTAACATCGTGGTCGTTGGACTACGCGCACTATTCTCCTAATGGCATGCTCGGTTTAAGAGACAATGTGCACGCCTCATCCGAGCGAAACTTTATCAATGGCGTTCCTGTGAATAGGAAACTTCTTTCCGCAATCTCTCAACGCGTTCGTCATTCGCTTAATCGTTAAATTACAAGATTTATTTGCTGGATGTCCTCGCGAAATCTAGGTTTCGCGAACGCTCAAGATTTAGTTCAGCAGCGGCTGCTCTTTGCGTTTAGGGGTGTACGTTTGTGTGTACAGCTTCTCGGGAGTCCCAAAGTCCTCGTTGTTTCAGTTCTACGTGCGTATTTATAGAGTTTCTTATCGCGATCGAAAGCTAGATTCGTTTAAGTAAAATTATCTAACGCGGCGTGTGATTAATCTTCTCTCATAGGTGTTTACTGTATTTTCGCGTCGTTTGCGATACTCGAAATGCATATAAAGCAGGTTATTTTAAGAGCTAAGGTAAGCTTCGAGCAGCGAACCAGTCAAATTTAAATAACTTTATAATTAATTTCTCGATGTATGGTTGATACCGGTTGTTTGTTTCGTCTCTTCGTATCTTCTACTTCGTTAAGATCCGATATCTCGAACATCCTACGATCAAGGGACCTCTTGCTCCGGTGAGACACTCCGCTAATCTTCTCCGGTAGTTCAACAAATTTGAAATCTCCGAAAATTATAATTAAACATGGTCGTCATTTACGATCGACAACTTCGGAAGCAGGAAAGATAAGAAACCTGTTTCGTCAAACCGAAACGATCTCCGGTGCCAGTTCCCGTTCGATTCTCGCATCGCGCGCCGTTCCGTTGATCTGGTCTGACGAAGGCGAAGGGAGCGATTCGGCAAGAATGTTAACGAATCGCGGAATCCCGGAGGCAGATGTATAACGGGGTGGTGTCGGTCGTTCGGAGAGTCACAGATGGGCGCTGCCCTGGCCATCGGTGCGGCGCGGCGCGGCGCGGCGTGGTGTTCGAACGTAGACGGGGCGCGCGGTCCGTGGTCTGCGAAGTCGAAGGGTCATCGAACTCGTGTTCGAATGTTCGGCGAGAGAGCACCGGCTGCACAGGAGTACCGGGAACCGAGAACAAAGTACCAAGTATCCATTCACCGTACGAACCATCGAGCGTCGTCCGGGGGCCCCCTTACCCGATAAGGGCGATCAGCCCCCACCTTCGCCGAGGCCACGTTGCAGCCCGTGAGCGTCTCGTCCCACAAACGAGCAGACGGAAATCGCCAACTGGACGTTCTGGCTAATGATGCTGGCCGCTCTCTGCTTACGAGCCGTGGCTACGTAGTACGTATACGCCACTGGCCACGTTCTTCCCTATCCCTGCTTATCCCTTACTTTGTTTGTCGATCCCTTGCGTTCTGTTCGAGTCAACGACCCGAGTATCGGCTACTTTTCGTCGTAGCGATGCACGTTGGCACTGACGAGCCTCTCCAGCGGTCTCGTTGACGTTGCATCGCAACTTGCCGTACGTTTGACCCTTTAGCTCTTAACCCCCTTCTAGCTGGACGCTAGCGTACGCGCTTATTAGGAATGCACAGGTATCCGTATGCGTTTCGTTAGAAATCGTAAAGTATCAGAGTGTAACGAAAGAACTCCGTGCGTTAACTAGCTTCGCGCTTAAAATAGAAGTAAAATAGTTATTCGTTCGTTAAACGGAACCAGCGCGATGCATCCGCTACACAGGAATGTTACTCTGGAAAAGAAATTCTAATTCAAAGCATCTAATTACCGTTCGCGTCAAAGGACACGTTGACACCGTCGTGTAGAGAGAAATCGGCGTCGACTGCGTGGGATGAGCGAAAGTGTATGCATTTGGCAAAAAGGTCAATCGAATCGAAACCTTGCAACCGCGAACAAGCTACAACGAAGCCGAGGCTTGGTAAAAATCGAACATGCTGCTTGTTCTCAACCCTCTTTTCATAACTGGCGCGCAAATGTCGCGAAGGGAAATCGCAAACAAGCGGCGTATCTAGCCGAACAGTGAGCAGTACGAGCAAAGCGTATCGCGTGTTAACATACAAAACGTCGAGGCTCGTCTCGGATAGCAGGAGGGAAGCGGTTTTCGCTTGGAAAGGGAGCAAAGGGGAGCGAAGGAAGGAAATCAGAAGCTGGACGTCGCGGCTAATGATGCTGCACGGCCGTCCAAGTAGTACAGTAGTAGACTCTATTCTTTATTCGTACTTTATTTGCTTGTGCTCTCCCACGTGCAGCCGCGATTCACTCGCGTGTCGTGGACGTCGCCCGTTAGCTCTTCCGTCGTGTAGCTTTTTGCCGGCCGGCCGCGCGGCTAATTTATGTACTTATGAGAGAACGAAGGGAGAGAAAGAGACGAAATACCGTCCGGCTGGGTTCTCGTGGTTGGCTAGCCGCTCGTTCGAATAACGACGGCCCGTTCGTCGCGTAATTTACGCGTTTTTGCCCGACCGGAATGCGGTCCCGCCACACCGATAGACTGAATTTGTGGCTGTTTAAACGCAGCTCGCCTCCTCCCGTGACATAGTTCTTTCCACGGTCGAGAATCGACAGAGAAACTCGAATTCCCACGCAGCCACCGTGTTTCCAGTACTCGAGAATCGTATCGGCGGTCCCGACACCACCACCTGTGGAAAATAAAGTTATTATTTATGGGACACACGGCCGTTTAACGAGCCACGCGAATGTGTCCCAGTAATAGCGGTGCACGATATACATAATTAGCATAACCAGACGCCGGGAAACTTGGTTAGTTCGAAGGACGCGTAGCGAGCGTACCTGCGTGTCCTCCTCCGCGATAAAGCCTCGTCCGGAGGATCGCGCGCCGCGTCCTGGCGCGATATGGATCATTATACCAGATCCTGTGATAGCGCTCGCTCGTACTTCCAGCTACTTAACGGTGGACGAGTTTACGCGGAAAATCTGGCCTCTGTCTGCTAGGTCGCCTTACGCACGCGCCATCTTTTTCGTTAGATCTCTTGCTTGACGTAACTGCCGGGACGAGCATCGCGCATCGCGTAACAGAAGTTTCGGACCTCCGCAAGGTCGGCGAGTCGCCAGATTCGATCGCGCTGTAATTTTAAACGATCGAGCGATCAAATCTCAAGGCAATTAAACTTCGTAAGCAACGGTAAATTCTTCGTTACTAACTACGAATTATTTCTATTCGTTCGATCGTATCCCAAAAGTAAGAAAAGTAAGAAAATTTTCGCGTTCTAATCGGGAAAAGGTTATCCTAAATCGTTTGATCGAAGCTCCGACTCTCAGACGTCCATCTATCATTAACGAAACGCGTCTGTGGGTAAAGTCGAGCACCGCCTATCGTAGTTTTTCATCGTAGAATATCATCTTGGATGCCTTTCATTCGTCAAAGGCTCGGTAAATAACCGTGGCCGGTAATTGCCAGTGGTCGGGACGTTTGCTCGTGTTATCGTCTGTTATCGATTGATAACACGTCGCCCGCCAGTAAGTAACTGTAACTTGATGGATTGTGCTTCATGGATCACGCGGTTTGCAACGCGATCGACCCCGGGCGATCTTGGACAGGATGTTCCCATGCCGGCTGTCGTTTCACCTGTTCCTTTTCGCTCGTTCGCGAAGAAATCAGCGTTAAGTTACGTGCATGCTTGAATACGCGACCTACGGACGCCGTGAACTGGGATACGTGTCTGCTTTGTAAAATATTAATCACGCGTGAAAATGGGTTTCACGGAAAATGTATAATTCCTTCGTGTTCCTGCATCTTGATCGTACCTGGTACGTCTTTTCAGGCTAACGGTTAACGGGTATTTGTTTGCGATTAAGTTATGCGAATCACGGCTAATATAACTTTATAGGATGCAGGTAATGCTTGGCGCAGAAATTATAAAACGAATTAACAAAAACTTATATTACTAACGGCAAATTTACGAGCACGCACGCGTTTAATTTCCCACCGACCACGACCAAAGTATCGCGTCTCACTTTGCAACAGTATTCCATCAATCACACGCGCGAACGTACACCGTCTACGAGCCTTGTCCCGTTCCGCTGACGTCGAGTCTCAAAAATAGGTTTACAATGGTTTGATCGATTGCGACTTTTAGGCAGACACGTTATCTTATGGCATCTACTCGATCGGCTCGAGTGGATCGTTTTATGCAACAGAAATAGACGGTCGAGAAGGCCTATTATATCGTGACACGTTATGTATCATTCCAAGCGCTGCCCTGCCGTCAGAGGTCTGTTCAGGTCTCGTGGTAAAGAACGATGGGAAAACGTGTATGCTTGATACATGATCTTCCGATCGTGAATCCTCGATCCGTCGACAGGTTACTGGTCAGTAGTACGTCGTGCAGGATATCGACTGTGTCGAAGCTTGTCCGAGTAGTGTGATAAAAAAGCTTGTTACCTTGCTCGTCCTTGTGGCTCAAATTGATTATACTTAGACGCGAACGCGTTTCGATACGCGTGTACTTTTAAGACAGAAACCAGACGTCGAATACTTTAAATTTTTCTCATCGGTTTCTCGTCTGTGATACGCTGTATATTTCTATCGTTACTTCCCGAGTTCCGAACAATTCTCGTATTACGCCAATATCTTTAGAAGCTATCAAGAAATATAAATTTCACATCCTCGAACAAATCCACCTACCTCGTACAACTGCATTATTCGCTGAAAAGACAATACCCAGAGTGGAGAGCCTTCCACGAAAGTATTCGAGTATCCGTGTGGACGACTAAATTCTCTTCTGGACAAGAGTTTCTGTATAAGAAAAGCGCAGCAGGCGGTCCGATTACAATAGCAGTTCCTGCTGGTGTCAAGTTGATTAGCCCCAGCCGTGAGTTTAAAGGCACGTGTCCTCTCCGATGGTGACCGTTATGTGGACGTGACCTATGTCGTCGTCTATAGTGGAGCCTAGGATCAATGAGTGGTCGTTTCTTAGAAGTTAAGATTATGCCCATGGCTATGCACAATGTTCCACTCCTAACGGTCCGCCTGCGCACCAGTGACCTGAACACGAACCGCGCAAACTTCGCCCTGCCGCATTGTTCTTCGCCCAAGCCGACGAGACTGGCTACCTGTTTCCTTCTTTTAATTGTTCCCTAATAGACGTAATTTATCGACCGTTCTCTCGATAATGATAGATCGCAGCTCGTTCCCAGCAAATTACCCGAAGACTAGGATATTCCAACTTTCTTTTCGACGATGATTTATCAAGTTCCAACGTTGCGTAAATTTTTTGACGTCTCGATGGCTTCGTAATTGAAAGAACTTGCACGCCGTATAGTTCGATCCTCAGCAAAGAACGTCGTCCGTCTAGTAACGGAAAGAGAAGAAGCGAGAATGGAATTGGAAATGCTCGATATTTATGTCCACGTCGCGTCGTTCATCTTCCAAAGAGACCATAGTTTAAATCGAAGACGACATCTCGGACAAGCCGTTTTAATTCCAACGTGTCGCGGGATTAGAAAAGTCCCGAGACAACTTGATCCCCGCATTCCCTCGTGCAGGGATGTTTTCGTCGTTTCTCTTTCGTCTCCCATCCGTTCGATCTGACACGAGCAGGACGACGAGAATCGCGACGTCTTCGTCGCACGAATTCCTTGCTTGTCGCTCGTTCGTTTAATTTGGCCCGCTTGGTAGACGAACTCGGGCTGATCCGGCTTTCTTCCATGCCAAAGTGCTAGTTTCTGGCTTCTTAGATTCGCCGATTGAGATAAAACGATAAGTCGAAACGAAGTCTCGCGAGGCCTTCTTCGTCCACGAAGGGCGGGCTATTCGGGGCGAATAATCGTATTTGGCGTGGCCAAATCGTCGTGACCGACCGACAGTCTGTTAACAAGTTCCAGTTAATCCTCTCGTTCGAACGAAAATGCGAGGAATAAAATATCGTCCGGGTATGTGAGTTTGGCTGACGGAACTCGTGGCGATAATGCAGCAAAGACGCTCCATTGATAGAGAAACGTTGTAAAATAGTCACAGATAGACAAAGTCGTGGACATCTATTGCCATGGTTATCGCGAGGAAAGGAATTTCTCGAGACGCGTCTGTAAAATTCTGCTGTTCTCGTTGCATCTTGCAGGACCTACAGCGTCATCCGCAGACAGAAGAACTCAATCTCGCCGCGTCCAACGGCGCTCGAATGATACACGAAGTTTTCCATCGAAGTAATTCCGTTCATTACATCCACGGCGCTCATCACGCGCTGATGATGATACCCTATCCGGTCGGCGCGAGGAGCACGAGAGATAGTTAGCCGCTTGTAACGACGACGGGGTGATAAATTTTCGCGTGTCGGCTAACAAGACCGCTCCGGAACAGGCCTCGAAAATTGCATAGCCTTTCTTAGAAATTCACCGCGGGTCCTTGCCGCGGTTTAGCCTATAGCCGGCCTGTACAGATCCAGACGAAACCCACGTAGGCGTCTAGGGACAACGTCCTGGCTTTCAGGGTGCGTTCACCCGCTCGGCCGCTCGGCCGCTCGCCAACCTTTCATCCGAAATCCTTGAAAGGGGGGCTGGAGGAGCAGCCGGTGACAAGGGTACAGGATCTCTCTGTGTGTAGATCGCGGGGATCATTGCGAGAAGAGGGCATCGCGCCCACGTTCGACAAACCGGACCTGTCCGATGCTCTTCTTTTCTACACGCGTCTGCCCATGATGGCCGCGTTTCTCATTCGACGCTCTGGCTACCTGCTCCTTTTCACCGGCCCCTCGGCCCGATTAATAGCGAAACCAGCCGTTGCCCACTTTTCATCTCGATAAACGATCGTTAGCTTGCCACGTATTGTATCCTCTGTGGCGATGTCGGATCTCTCCGCTTGGTCGAGGTCGAAGATCTTAATGGCAGAGACTCATCGGACAGCCAGGCTAATCCTGTCGCCGGTACCAAGCTTTTGCCAAGCTTTTGGTCCAAGAGAAATTCCTTTTCGTGGGAGCGCGTGCATGCACGCCTCAGTACTCGTAGGTGAGCGAGGCGACTGGTCGCGTATATGGACATACAGGGCAAGGCGAGCGCGATGCGGCACGCGTTGGCATTCTGAATCGCGCCGCTGTTTTCCGGTCTGCGCCTCCGCCGGTTCCGTTAGCCACGTTGTGCGATTGTGCTAATGGGTCAAATTGCGTCTGTCATCTAACGAGCCGCGAGCACGTGGGTGGCGTGCCAGGCATCTGGATCGAGACGCTAGTTCGTCGTGCATGACGATCTCGTCTAGATTTTTTCCAGTCGAATCTCGAATTAAGGAAAATTGTGAATCGCTTGGGTAGCTGAAGATTTTACACGATAACGATGATTTTGAGAACGTTCAACGATCAAAGAGAAGAGAATTGTACGGGATGCTCATCTTCTTATTACCTACGAGTAAAATTGTACTCCAATTATTGGATCTTATTCTACAGTCGATGAGATTCCATCGGTCCAAGGTTGTCTCTCGAGTAAACCATCCCCTAGATATAGCCGCAACGACTATAGCGACTGAAACTTACTCAATTGCGGCAAATTTTTTGCGATTGTAGAACGGATCTGCGATTCTACGGTTCTGCTGACTCGAAAGGGAGAGAGACTGGGCTTCGTGCATCAAGATCGGATCGATTCTCAAGAACGAGAAAGTAATGGCCCATGAAAATTCACGAGCCACGCTGCACGGAGCGATAGGCTGCGTGGTAAGTGGCTAATCGTGATCATGAATAAACATTATCGTGGAAATTGTGACATCTACGCGATGATACTTGCAGTTACCTCATCCTCGTTCGCCTGTCTTTCCGTCCTTCTTTGCCATTCTTTCGAAACGCGTCGAGCTAGGTTAATTAATTCCAGCCGGAGTGTTAATAATTAAGCCACCGATGTAAAACCGAGAGCAGTGCGAAATAATAGCACCTTTCCTCCTTCGAGAGAAGATAATGCGACATCTGTATACAATTTATACACCTGGAACAACGTTTTGAAGATTTGAATCTTTTTAAAGTTCGTGCAACGTACAGCGCTGTTTTAATATCCGATACGCGTTGAAAGCGTCGATCAGGAAGCTCGTTAGCGATCGTAAAAATGAACGTTTCATATCGTAGTTGCTTATAAAAAATTGACAAAGGAATTTAGATACAACGCTGGATACGACTTCTTCTCTCGAATATTATCAACGTACCTACTGTTTGTAATAAAAAAAAAAAAGAAAAAAAAACGAAGAAAAGAAAGAGAAGGAAAAAGTGAGGAGGGTAGTCGTGGACGAAACCGAAAGAAACGCAGAGGTCAGAGAGAAGCCGCGTAGCTATCCGCGTTCTTTATCCGGCCAGGTGAAATTCGACGGCGAAAAAGAGTGGTAACGCAGACGTGGAAGGTGCAGTCGCAGTGAAACGACCGGTAGGTAGGCTGTAAAAGGTAAACCCGTCGTACCGGCACCGTTCGTGGTCCGCGGGCATTCCAGGCGACGCCAACGTGCCCTCCTCCTCCTCCTCCTCCTCCTCCGCCTCCTCCACCTTGTCTTTCTTCTCCTTCTTCTTTTCTCTCTGGCTTGGCCACCTTCTTCGCTGCCCCTCCACGCCACCCCAACGAACCTCTCCCATCTTTGCCTCGCAATAATGCAACTGCATGCAGTTGCGTTATCGACAAACCATAGCTGGACTACTGTGCCGCAGGAGAGAGTAATACCACCGATACTGTTACGTAAAACTCTGCAGAAATTTTAATTTTCACCGTCCGATGCGGACTTTTGCCCCTTTCACGATGGCCAGTGATCGTCGAGGGTTTCATCCGTGTTCAGCCGAATCCGAAGACGATAGGACAAAGCGAGCTTCGACGTATCGCCGACGATTCTCTTGCACCGATCGATATTTCAGGCGATACCGTACAAATTTGCGATTAAGCACAAGGTATATTCGAAGAAAGGTACGGATAGGAAAGGTTTCGTGCCACATCTTCGACTGTACAACTGTTTCCCGTAAAGACGTCTCGTAAATCATTCGTAAGAACTCGTGATGAATTGGAAAATGTATGCAAATTTTAATAGCCTATAGTCACTGCTATGGAGTTAAACGAAAATTTATGTGAGTTGTTAATTAACCGTATGAATAAATGCAATTCGTTTGCGAATGTTGAAACGCAATCAGAATATTCTACACGTACAAATTGTAAATCCAGTAAATTACCAATTATCCGCCTTACTAGGTAAATGATTCATTGTTAGTCCAATTAACCGACGATGTAATGGTAGATAGCGTGTATAGCGAGGTAAACGTGTGCTCGTGTCATTAGTCGGACATTCAAAGCTCGTATCGTATAACGAATAAGTTAACATCAAGCTTCGTGTACATATTTTTCAATTAAAACCTTTCGCAGCTTTCGTGCCTTTTCAAAAAGTGAATCTTCGTCGCTTTTAACAACTTGCCGGTTAACATCGACGTAACAAATTTCTCGGATTTCTTCTACCCGTGTACTACAATCAGAAACTTTGACAACAGTTCTAAGATGGGATTTAAACGCTTAACAACGATAAAACCTACATATATCACGGAATAAACATGAGATTTCATACTCGGAATTTCCAGCGCCGTTTGTCGAGACTACAAAGAGTTTGTCACGACGATGAATTACAAAAGGCTCGATCACGGACGTACCGATGCTTTCGTGACCCACTGTATACAGGGTGGATTAGCAGCGTAACGCTGCTAGGACAGCAGAGATAAGTAGATTCGTTCAATTGCTTCGTAGACAGAACGTACCGAGTTACCGGCAACTGATTTTCTAGCACTACTTGCTATGCATTGAACGACCTCGTATACGACAGGGTGTCGTCCGATCGAGCTTCTGCCGCTGTTGCACATCCACCGTTCTTCCATCCGTTGGAATTTAATTACATACGTGGTGCACGAGCAGAAGGGAAGCGCAACGAATTAAGTTTTGCGCGCAAACGAATTAATATAGCGATATCGCCCGGCTGAAACAGACTGTAGCCTGTTAACCGTAATTAACACTTTTCCTACGAGGCTTTCCGCGAATCCGTCAGTCCATCGCTGAAACCTTTTTCTTACACGGTGTTCGAAGAAAGATGCAAGACTTTGTGGTTCTATAGCATTTGAATTTTATCGAAGATACATCCGTAAGGATGTTTCACGCGTACGATTTACCCGTCCACGAGAAGTAACATGGCTGAATTGGGATAACAAGCGATAAGATTCCAAATAAAGATTTCCGAAGAGAGACGACGAAGGAAAATTATACGCGTCAAAGTGGAAATCGCTGGTGAGATTTGCCCGATGATACCGTTCTCGCTCTCTCGGTTCGGACGCGATCGCTCGACGACGCGTTATTTGTCACCGGTGGAAATCGCGGCGGCTCTCTCGCCGGCGGCGCGCGATCCTCGCAATAGCCGACTCGGAGAAAAGAGTTTCGCGTATATCGTGACAGATTGTACGGGTAGGACGCGACTAATTGAGTCGTCTCGTCACCCCCTTCAACCCATTCCCTCCTTTTTCCCTCGCGTTCCTTCCACCAGCTTCGCCTTTCACGCTATTGATGACTGTTCGTTTAATCTCGTTCCATTCTGCGTCCCCGCATAAAGACCGCTCGTCCATCATAGCGAGATTATGATAGGAGGCTGCTTCAATGAAGACATTACGCGTACGATGGCTCGGGGATTCATCTTGGCTTATATACGAGCGAGCGCGATTGTGCCGACCAGAGTCGCCTTGAGACGCAATCTGCGAATCGGCCAGCGATTTTTTTCGCCAACGATGAATCGAACCGGCAGCCTGCGGCCTTTCGAATCGCCTCTGAAGAAAGATAAAGCGTTCTCAGGGGTGGAATTGCACGCGGTTTTCATCTTAAGGCCTCTAGATCGTTTCGAGTTTTGTTCGAGTTGCAGTTTTCTTTCGTGCGCTGTAACCTTTTCAACGACCTTCTTCTGTCCGTGATATCTCGCTATCCTAAGAGAGTAACTTGCAACTTGATGCTTTTCAAGGAGATGGAAGCTTGAAACTATGGACGCGCAGTAACGTGCACCTATACGTTGCGCCAGACTATTAATAATTTGATTGAGCCGATAGTACACTAGTACATTAGTACATTAGTACACGTATAATTTCTTTTAATTTGCCGCGTGCATACATACCTGTATCGTATTACATCCTTCGTTTCTTCTAAACACTTGTAAACGTCCGTTCCTTGATATCCCGTACCTCCTGTATAATGTTCGATATTTCCATATTCCGTATGTCTCCCACGTTTTACAGAAGCATCCTTCAGGGATTTAACACTTTATAACGTTGCATGTAAATTCATGAATTGAAATTCTAATCCTTACGACAGATCTCTACAGTGGACGTTTCTTCGGACAACGCCTCGACATATTGTACCTTCATCTCTATATGTAAATTAGCTACCTGCCCGTGGCGATAAATTTTCGATCTTCGTGTTCCGTAATTCCGACACTGTTTATAACAATTTAATACCTTTTAGTAGAAAAGGAAGTAAGAAATTTTGGACTGAAAAGGGTGGTACGTGACACACTTTCGCCCCGGACGATTTTATTAAATGCTACGCGTCCAAATCCACGCACGTTCCATCCTTCGTTGTTATTCGTCTCGAGTAGAGGCTAGCGCGAAACAACGATGGAAATTTTCTCGAGATATCTTACGTCGATATCGATCGTTTTAGAAAATATCTATAGTTATAGTTCGTTCACCTATGTACTGTGTATTCTAAATCCCACGTAACTCTTACCTACGTCATCGATGGAAACATCTCCTTGGTAAAATCTGAGATCATCCGGAACGGCATACAAAAGAGAATTCCCCTTCGCGTACTATTTCAAAAACCTTTTCAATCTTTTCAGCTCTTTCAAATCGCTCTCACGAATCAGATAACGCTACGTCGAACGTTTCACCCCTTATAGTTCGTGGAATGGCACCCGAACAATGTTGTTCCTTGCCTCCTTACGATTCTTTGTTTGTTTAAGCAACGACGAGAGAGGTATCAGGATGTCTTTTGACAGCTATTCGTTCAGTTCAAGGCTGCCTATTGCGTCGTTTCACGCGCGATCGTATCTACGAAAGAAATTCGAAAGAAAGTGTTCCACTTGTCGATAATAATATCGATGAACGTTCCATCACCGTGTCTAGGTTGCATGGTAAATATAACCTGAATACGCAGGACAGGAGAAAGCCATAATAATATTGTCTTTCGTCGGTTGGCTATGCAACGAGGTGTCTTTAACTCGATCAATGACTGTCGATGAGCGTTGAAAGTAACCAAAGGGAACTTTACTACCGTCCCGGCATTTTACGGATCGGTTGAGAAGGAGATGAAGCGAAGGAGTGAATTTTATGGGCCTGGCGGGATCAACGTTTTGAATTGCTAAATTGCCGCGTATTCGCGCGGTCTTCCTTGCCGGTTTTTTCCCCCACCGGACCTCGTAACGAAGAGATCCGAACGAATTATACGAATGGGCGAGTGGTAACGATCGTTCGAATACGGACAAGAGATACGAAATCCCAGTTGCAGAATATATTTTGGCAATTTTGTTTCTCCAGACAGCGTACTCGAGGTTCACCGTGTTTTCACGAACAATGTAACGCGTTGTTTTCCAATGTTTCTGGTATTGCCACCTGCTCGTGATAAATAAGCAAAAGGGGAGTAGAGTCCCTTCCTGCGTTGGAAAGCTGCATTTGTCATAAAGAAATATAAAGTCTAATTAACGCTGCACTTGCCTTCAATTATTACACCATTCAGTGGTATTTTACATGAATTTAGACTTTGAAATATCGAGCGTACGAATGAATAATGCTTTGGAAAATAACTACTATGGTTAATACTTTAGGGACCTATGTAGGCTGATCGTGTAACAAAATATAGGGTTCTAACGAGACTTTAACGATGAGACTTCTGTTTACGAGCAGCCTAATGCTTTCTCTGCGTATCTTAATTACATAGATTTGGTAAGGAGCGCTAATAGTGGATTTTATTAGTAACGGTGTTAATGGATCGTAATTATAGACAACGATCATCTTGAATCCATCTTACGGTTAAATCTTATATTATTTACTGGGAACAATCAATTTGTAAATTAAAAAATCGTCTACTAAAACTATTACTTTCTGGACACACATTTATCTAGACTGCTTCATTTCTCTCCATCACGTGCTACCAACTCTAATTTCTATGCCATTATTCTTCGCTGCTGCTATTAATTTACTTACCCCGTTGAAGACCCGCGGTAATATACGCGATCCTGACAATTAATCGTAAATACAGCGTCAAGTACGTATCTAATCGCTCGATGTAATCTCGAAATATCATCCTCGTCGAACGATAAGTATAAAATGCAACTTTCGATATTATATTCTCTCCTCGTAAGGCTCTAAAGCGAAACATAAAGGTTTCGTATTTTTCCTGTTTTTTCTTTTCTTTCTTTCTCTCTCTCTCTCTCTTTTTACATCAATAACAGCTTCGCGCTAAACTGTAAAATTTATTTCAGAGCGATTTTCGCTTCGTTGGTGCTGGTTGTTCCCTGGCAAAGGTAAAATTTGGAAGAATCCGAAGAATCGTTGGCGCGCGGAGACGCGAAAAAGAAAGAAGGAGGATCCACGGAATGGATGGCCGAAAACTATTCTACCGTGAGGGATGACAACTAGCCGAGCTTAGACGAAGGCTCAACAAGGGTGAAACGCCGAGAGGACGCTGCAGGGCGAAAGGGTAGGCGGATTATTTGCATTTTAATTTGCATATTAAAACACGGCTCGTCGATCAGGCGAGCAGGGCTACGAAATATGATAGGTTGCTCTCCGTGGTCGTCGCATTAACGTTGTAAAGGTGAGTTACACGACCGCAAGGCAACCCGACGGCCATGAGATCGTTCACGCATGCCGATCTTGAAATATGCACCCGTGGACCAAGATTACCGGACCCTGATAGCTCCGTTGTCTCGATCGATCCACCAGCCTATCGCGTCCTTGCGATTCACTGTTTGCACAGAACCGAGGCAACGAGGAGGAAGGAGCATCGTGAATACCGAGGATAGTCGAGTTTACGTTTACTCGTTACTCGCCATTTCGTCGATTTTTCCTCGAGATCGGCTACTATCGATCGAAGAAATCCAGAATAGGCAGGAAAATCAGCTGGGGTGTTAAAGTATTTGTGTCGTGGTAACCGGAATACAAAATTCGACAGATCCCTGGAAAGTTCCTCAACTCGAAGATCCATAGGTTAGTCGAGAGATTCAAGTTAATCGTATCGATTCTTTGGAGCAAATTTTTTCTTATTTTTTCGATTGTTTTAGGAACGAGCGATAAAGAAAAGAGCCGGCTAAAAGTAGAAATAAAATACAGGAAATTTGTAGATCTCACGGTAGGATGGACAATGGGAATAGTTTTGCGCGTGTTGATTAACTCTCGATCAGATGCTACTTTAGATCTCCGTCATTATGTTTTTCGCTAAACAACAAATCGACGATAGTATCCAGCTGTTGGAGGACGAACGGTAGCCAGTTTGTCCGAGTTTCACGTTCGCCGGCTGATATGTGCAGCGAATGGTAATTATAGAAATCCGTGTACTCATGTCCGGTACCTGTTGTCTCGCTTCTTTGATTAACTATTCTGAAATGTGGACGCACGTGTAACGCGCCAATTGAATTGTTCGTTCCGCTTTTATTCATCCTGCTTGGTCGTTGAACGATTGATTGCCCTCGTAAGTAATTAGAAATATGTTTCGCAATGGGAAACGGATGAAGCGAGTGCACGGACTGCGCGGATTAGAAGTGATAGATCGATCTGACGTGAAATTGAGTATTGATTACGGAGCGATAGCGGCTAAAGATGAAAATGAAATAAAGATTTTAAAGTCACGGTTGAAGACTGGAAAATTGACGTAACAATTAGTATTTCCTGTAGTATTAACGTTCGAATAGCGTAATGCGAAGACTGCTACGTCTCGTTCTTAAACGACAAGGACATCTTAATTTCGAAAGTATCGAAAACTAAGAAACCGTAACGTCAGTACTTGAACGGTCACGGCACTGGAACTTCGAAACGAGGCATATCGTTTATAAATTCGATTCGTTTTATTAAAAGAATGTAAGCTATCGTCGGATTATCGGTATAAAATTGAACGAGCTTTCAAAATATGCTACGACAAAGTGCGAAAAATCGATGGAAAGTGTATCGCGATCATCTCGAAGACCTCTCTTCACCGTACTACGCGACGTAAAACGAATCTCGTTCGGTAGCAGGAAAATAATTTACGGTGATCGCGTTACGCGGATCATGCCGCGTAATGAATTCTCAAAGGAAAAGTTTCACGATACATCGCATAAATGTTTATACGAAGACTATAGGTGACCGTTGTCCATTTAATGATTTATCCAAAATTCAGTAACACGATACTCGTATCGGTTACCAATCATTGGCAGTGTTCGATTGATGGAACGAAAGGCTGGACAACAACGCGTATCTCATTGGACGCAGACTCAGAGACCACCGTAGAGTTCAGTCGGCATGGTCAAGGAAAACACCTCGGGATCCCTATAGTTGTTCGCTATTATCGTTGTTTCGAGCCGTTAATATTAATGGACATAAACGCGTATCGCTGCGCTGGTCGGTGGAAACGATCTGAAAGAGAAAGAGAAAGAGGGAGAAAGAGAACGATCGACAGAGAGAGAAAGAGAGAGAGAGAGAGATGAGCATTCGTGGCTCTCCCTGTTAGTTGTAATTGAACGGACGCAGCTGTGCGCTCTACGTGCTCGTAAAACATTAATGACCTATAGCCGCTGACGATCGTTTCACGTTATATTATTCCTCAAAGTCAGAGCCAGCCGGCGTGTTTATCTCTGCATTTTCAATTTTCTTGATCGTGGGTGAACCGGCTGCTGCGCGGACGGGATGAAAGCGTATGTAATGACGACAGTTGTATCCGAGAGATTGTGCTCTCGAGAAACGGGACTCTTGTTAAAACGCGTTGTATAGAACGAAGAGAGGAGCTCCCCTGCGGGAATTGCGCGTCTGAAACGCTTTTGGTTTCCAGTTTTAACTGAGCACGATGGATCAAAGGAGATCTGCACTAGCTGGATAAATAACACGCGTAAGAGATTTTCACGACTTTGTATTATCGGGTATAATAATTAGTTCGGAAGCGAAACTAACGAGCAATTGAATTTGCAGGTCCTTCTTTTATCCATCTAATCTAAATTCAACCGAAACCATTTATATTATTACTCGTTTAAACGTCAAAGAACACGTCTATCGAACGACGATCATCGTTATACGACGCGTCGTTTAATTAAGAGCCAACAGCACTGACAAAACGTGCTCTTCTTTCATTTATTCGGGCATTCCGTGTTACGCGAAACGCCACGAAGAATCCGCGTTCGTAGACACAGAAACCATCAGGAAGGGAGAAGATTATGCCTGTTAGGGATTTTCGAGCGTGACAGGATCCTGTTCCTCGTGGACTTTTTCGTTCGTATTCCTGGCATACGTGGCTTCCTACTTTCCTCGAAGCGTTTTTTACATTCGCCTAACCACACGTTTAAAGGCAACGGTCGGTCGTGCGAACCCACGAAACTCCCCCTCGTCGTTCTTCCACGAACAGGCAACCAGTCACTCTGTATAATGGGGTTAGTAGACGAATCCTCGCCCATCGTCTACTCCGACCGATTTCGACGACCTAGACCTTCCTAAGACGTTGCTAATTTTCTTTTCCCGGAACGTTCAGGCTCCTTCACGATCCGCCGAAGAACTGTTCGTCAGCGGAATTTATTCTTCGACGATTTCGTTGCTCGATACGATCGTCGCGAAGAAAATTGTTGGAAGCAAGAAGCAGGCTGGTCTGGACTTGGATTTTCTGCCCGTTTTCGAGCTAATGCTCTCTACTGGGAATTTCGACGATATGGAGCATCCGATGCGGGTCAGGATCCGTAGGATTTTTCTCGAATGAACAACTCACGAAGATCTTATCCGGCGATTATTGGACGCAATTGATGACGCGGCGCGTCGTGATTGCTACGTGCGACGAGAATAGATTTTCAGAGATATTAGTCGGAATAGAATTTTCAATTTCTTTTCTACGAGCAGATCTCGAATTATATTACATTAAATCGTGCGGATGAAACGTTATTGCCAAGCGTAACAAATGGTTTTGCTTCTGTCGCAAAAGAGTCGCGCGCAAATGATATATCCTGGTTGGATGTACCATAAATCAACAGACATGCTCTATTATGATAGGAACGAAAGGCTAATGACACGTAATTGAAACCGGATATAGTAAAAAATTACTCTCTTCATCAGTAACGCTATTATTACGTATTTTTCACGGTTTTTCTAGTCCACGTACCTTTACAACATTATCTATTCAAAATTATCCCTAATTAACGTGCAACTTTCAAAGCTAATCAGATACGACTGTTCTCCACATGATTTATTTCTTTCAACGGAAAACTTTATTTTCAAAGGAAAATTGCGGTAATAACGATTAATCGATAGATTTCGCCGTGTACCGCGGATGTTAAAGCATTCGATCAGTTTACTCGTACGTGTAGCGAGAAGTCGGAACGTTTCGGATGCCGTTGTAATCGGTGACAGGTATTATCTCACTCTCTACGACTAAAAATAGAAGATCACACGTGTTAACTGGAAATCAGTGTATTTTAAAATAATAACTATACAGTAAGAAAATTACAAATCGTTTCTCGTGAGCGCTCGCAATTAGTACGCGAAGTATGAACAAATGTACAAAACGCTGGTCGTCGTCGCAACCATCGTCATACGCCGAAACGTTACCAACAGCTGTACAAAAATGTTCGCAACGCCTCTCATCCTTTTTCTCTTCTTCAAGCGTCAAAACGATTCGTTTCTAAAATATAAACGTCGCAAGATAAGTCGTCCGCACGCATCCATGTAAGAAGGAACTATTTCTTCCGTAACTTTGTTATCTTTCGCTCCGTCCACCGCAGTCCTTTTCGAATCGAAACATAGATCACAACCGACGAAATCATCGAACCTCACCGGTGACGCGCACGCGAAACACCGTGTCGATCGTGGAATACGGGTCATCGGTCGCTTCTAATAATATCGATCGGTCACAGCACAGATTCCTCGGTGTACCGGAAGTGGCACGGCGTCCCGACCAGACCCGCTACATCCGCTGCGCACACGTGGGACCGCAATTACGCGATCATTTTCCCCGGTCAACAGCCTTGTAAATCTTCCGTCCGGTTCCCCGTGGAGGACGCCGCCGCTCTCTGGCCGCGGAAAAAGGGGAGAAAAAGACGCCGGGAGGATAATTTCTTGGGCAAATGGCGTTGTAAATTCCGCCGGTGCGCCGCAGCGGCGTTTCTGCCCCAACGGTTCTCCGGTCCGACCCAGGAAGTGGCACGTTATCCCCGTCAATGGACTACCAACGACTGCGCTCGATGCGTGTCCATGGTTAATGTCCGCCGTGTGTTAATGAATGTGTCGACGAGTCCTGGCGATCGAGAATCCGCGCGACCATCCTAACGATTCGTCGCGAATCGCGATCCAACCTGCTCGATACAATTAGAACGTCGCTCGCTCGGCTCGTTGGAGATCGATCGATTTAGGCATCGGTCGCGGTAGAAATTGAAATTTTATGCGTTCCGTTGTGATTGGAAATCTCGTGATGTGCCTGCCGGCTGTTGTTAGTCGTTTAGCGACTATCGTCGATCGATTTTTACCAGGTGCATCGGAGACTCTGATCCTGTTTACATGTCGAGCTTTTCGATAGATCGTTCCGTTCAAGAACAGGTTGTTTATCTCGCAGGAGGGAAATTATAATTAGCAGGATGTTCCTCTGCACTATTCCTCTTTTAGTTTCGTTTTTTACGCAATGAAAACTCGACAGTGACTTTCGATTTAGTAGTTTTAAGATCGATCCAGAGATTACAGATAGATCGATGAACCGATACACGCGTTCGTTATATCCTAGAATGCGGCCAGAATCAAACAAGTATTTTATTATTTCTCGATATTTGTACCTACCTCGTTTCTCTTTAGCGCTTCTCGATATCAAAATTCTACGCTAAGCAATTCCTTTCTCGATTCGGTACGAGCGAACGCTCGATTATTTCGAGCAGCGTGAACCATCGACACCAGAAATTGCATTCCCATCACGTCGAACCGTAAATGTCTCTTAGTCACTGGTCGTACACGATTTCTTTTTCTCGATCGCGCGATATCTCGTTCGAATCGTTGACGATCAGCAGACGGTGTTGTAAATTCCTTCCTCCTCGTCACCGGCGTTCAAATCGGACACTTCGGATTGAGGCAACGCCAGCTTTACGTAACCTCTGTCTTTCTCTCTGGTCCCGTTCTTCCCTCCTGGAGGCGGAGGAGGAGGAGGTTTCTCTTCCGGAGAACTAACGTTCGTAGGCTCGCAAATCTCCGCATAGATCTCCTCTGTCTTCGATGGCGGCGTTGATGGTAATGGAGTTAAACTGTCCCTGACCTTGGAATACGGAGGATCGAGGTCCTGTTGAGTCTGAACCTCCAACACACTGGTAGAAACCGATCGTTGAACTTGCTGTCTCGAGGATGGGGATGCTTGCAGTAGATTCGTTTCTGACTCGAGGCTGGCGTATCTCTCGGACCTCATGCCGATTTCCGGCCGAACAGCGAACGTGAACGAGGCCGATTTCTTGGCTGGATTCCTGCTTCTGCCACCCTGAGCTATCCTCGAGATCCGGTCGAGGAAGCTGTGGTTGTTGCTACTCGCTCGACTGTTGCTACGATCCCTGATGGTCGTTCGTTTAATGTGCTCCAGCCCCTCCTTTAGACTCTGAAGAATCGGTTTCGCTTCTGGCTTGGATTTGATCTCCTTCAGATGCAGTTCTTTTAATTGGCCGCCGCTGCAGGGCGGCTTCGGGGGCGCCACGCGTGGTTCCGTTGCTCTCTGGTCGAGCGCTCTTCTGCAATTTCGAACGAAAATTCACCATGATATGAATCGTCGAAGATATTTGCGACAGAGACGAGAGAAAGAACGATACAAAGCAAAGAGACGATCCTTGTTGGATCCTTGTCAGGTGGATTTTTACCTGCAAGCCGAAAGTAACCGTTGCATCTTTGGCGACGCCAGTAACCGTGCTTCGGAAGGGCAGCCTAATCGCGCCCTTTTCACTCGGGGCGCCGTTGGCCCTGTGGCAACGAGTTCGAGTAGCTCGGGGACCGTGGAATTTGGTACAGGCCTCTCGGGCATTAGAGGTACCGCGCATCCTAACACTATGGGACCCCTCGTTGCACCTTCCAGCTGCATCAGTCCGCTGTAATCTCGTGGCAGTGGTATCGGCAAGGGTCCGGCAACCAGCCGTACCTATCGATGGAAATTTCCGAACTCGATCGTTATTAGGCGTCGCAAGCTTTGCGATTCTTGCGACGATCGAACGAAACTCGCTATCCACTTTTTCCAAGAAAATATTTTGCTTGAGCTTACCCTAAGGGGAAGATCCCTTCTGGCAAGCTGATGAACCCTGTAGAGCACGGCGTCGCTTCCGGTGTCGAGGCTTCCGCTTTGACAAGTCGCGTAGAATTCTCCTCTGGCGGAAAGCGGCGCGAACAACTCGTGGCCGTGAGAATCCAGGCACTGCGCGTACTGATCTCGTTCCGACGACCTTGAACTCTTGCCCTCCGGGACACCACTAACGACACCGGAAATACCACTGGAAACCGGTGCCCTCCGCGTGTCTTGGAAAACCGCGGCCAGTCGCAGAACTTCCCCGGCGCGTACCGTCGTTTTTGTATAGTGAGCCCTCAGGTTACCGTTCTCTGAAACGGAAATTATCATTCTGCTCTGAATCGTTATTACGTCCCAAGCCTGTGATAATGATGATCTATTTAGAGTTTAGCCTACGACTCGAGTTTAACCCGTTATTAGAGTTCAGCTTACCACGGTTTCCTTAGAGCCTAGACGATCTGTTCCTCTGACAAAGGAAACATTTTTAACGAAATATCGTTTCTTTTCGCGCTTATAAATTCCGCGAGAGATCAGTGGAACAACGAAAGATATATTTACAGGGTTAATTAATTTCCAGTAACTGTAACGATAGATCTCTATGGCCCGGTACTTTCGCGTACCGCTATCTTATCACGAACATCGTGTTCTCTAATAACCGCGAAAGTCGTCGTGTTAGAAATTCTAACACGTAGCTTTACTCGCGGTTTACAACAAAGTAGCTTCCACTTCGTTATTCCAATTACTTAACTTGCCTCTACCCACGCTATCATTAACAAACCAGCTTCCACCTTGCTTCTTACTCTTCTATCCATCCAGTCTATTCCAGTACTCTGTCTAATGAATCTCTTCCTAGGCTAACCAACCGAGCTAATAATAGTATTAACGCCAGAACCCCGGCGACGTACGATTTTCTCCATTTTGTGCACCTCTTTTTCAACAAATATTACTATCATCGTATTTGTCGTTTTTTCGTCCACTAACATCCAGCAATTTTCCTCGCTAATTTTATAACCGATTAACCATTCTCTGCTAAAACGTCCAGTATACCATAGAGATGTACCTTACGCGTTATCTTCAAGACCAGACTTGCTCGTCGTTCCGTATACGTTCGTGTCCCAGGACGAACAACGCCGATTTAACGCGTCGTATACCAGCTACCTTTCACAGACGATTCATAATCCGATGAAAAATCGGACCGCGACCTCCGCGCGACGAAATCACTTGCTCCCTTGCTTCGTAAAGGAAGTAGGGGTGCGGATTGATTTGGGTTAAAAGAGGCTGGCAGTTTCGCGGGATTTCACTCGGTTTGAACGTGGAATATCGCGAGAGTCGACGAGCAGGAGAGAACTGGCGATAGAATATGGCGCGACCATAATCGTTATGGTGCATAATGGCACGAGGGCCGTGCGTATCGTAAGAACCCCAGCGGCTTTCACCGGGCCGCGTGCCTATTACGTTACGTGCTCCTCGCCTATGTTTAAACGCACGAACAACCGCGCCGGCCACTCGCATTAACAGACACATTGACATTCGTGTCACGGCCAGTCGCTGCACCCAAGGGAATAATCCTTCGCGCGGACCGTGCGTGAGTGCACGCGCCGTGTTTGTGTGCACGCACCGGACCCCGATGCATTGTCACGTCCTAGACGAGAGACTCGATAGGGACAATCCTGACTTCGACACGGTTTCACGCTCGTAGCCCGTGAAGGAAGACCGTGGGCTTCTCACACGGATCCGTCCGTGATCGTGTTCCGTGTTGCCGATGGTATCGGTGTTGGAGGATGGTCGTAGCGTTATGATGAATGTATTAAGTCCTTAGGGTTACCGCGAAGGTTTTGTGCAAAGAGGGTTTTTCGAATTCTTCTACGGAACTGTATTTCTTACGCTAGAATCTTGATTGCTCGAACGTTGCTTGTGGGGGAACGCCGATTACCCGACCGCTGGATATGCGAGGGAGAGATTATAGGAACGCGGAACGAATCACGCGTTTATTTATTATTATATGTATTTTATAGCACTGTCAATGCTACGACATTAGATCGTTCCATGGTAAATGTTACCTTTTTATATATAAGTTTTCGTACGAAAAGACGGTGGATCGGTAGTTGGAAAACAGCGTTTACAGGATACTACGTGTTAAGTATTTTTCGATTTTCTATTAATTCGCGCGTAAAAACTTAATCGAAAACGGTATAAGCTTGTCTATGGAACAACCTTTATTGGTTTGCCTGCTAAGTTCCATACGTTAGGGACGTTATTCACCATTAAAATAATCATCCGACAGCGAAACCTTTCCAGTATACACTACCATTAATTCTCTACGACGCGGACTTTTCGTTTTCCTTTTAGCAAACGAAAGTACGGACGATAATGACTTCATAAACGAGTGGTTTCCTCATAAATTTCTCGGCTACTTTTCTTCCCTAGATACCGCTACATCGCGTTAAGGTCATCTATTTGGATTCGAAGAAAAAGGCTTTGGTGTTTTACCGCGCCGATACGACCAACGGAAGTCGTAATTAACGAAACAGCTGATTCATTGGAAACGGCGTAACACGTGAATATACCATATGCGATCGGTGGCTGCCGGCTAACGCGTTCGTTTTCGCCGGCAACTTGGCGAAATTGTACGCGCGATCATCGCATTTGAAAACTTCTATAATATCATAAACGAGCAACTATTACAAACGCGCATTATCATTATGTTATATTATCATGCATTCGCGTTGTAGCACTCCTCGTACATAGTTTTACTTCAACTACGTTACGATCGTAACGAGCGAACGAACGAAACGTTTCCTGCTCAGCCGTGCAATTACGTGTCATTTACAAAGTAACTGTACAAGTGGATTAAACATTATTAAAACTTACCCATTTTCGAGTGTGTCAGCGTGTAAGCTCTCAGAGGTTTGGCAAGCAGAAACGCCGGAACACCGGCTCGAACTAATGCTCCCACTCTTCGGTACACCCTGGCACTTCCGGTACCACTGTTGTTCGACACAACGGAGAACCAGCCTGCAACCAACACAGATCTTCTCGTAAACTCCATCCGATTTTTCTTTCTTACGATAATTTTCTTTTTAGGCGATTTTTTCGCCTAACTTTATCAACGTGTGCGGAATCTTCGCGTAACGTGCGTCTAACATTTAGTTCATGGAGCGCAAATGCGTGGCTAAAGGCACGATGCAGATGCGTATTTCTTAAGCCAACGTCTATTTCAAACTGCTCGAAGGATATTTTCTACGATCCTGGGGGCAGATACGATATCGTAATAAAGCTCGAGATGGCTAGAACGATCAAAAGGCCTAGCCTGCCACAAATGCGTGGAAAATGTATCGAGTAATATCCAAGGATCGAGAGCTATAAATTTTCGATCGTTCGTAATCGATGGTAATTTGCATTAGGTCGAGTAATTTTATAACTCTGCGTGTACGATATATCTATTACGCTTATTACTACGAGAAACTCAGTCGTCGCACTCGCTTGGCATAGTAATTTTCGCTTTCTCGTGCAAGGCAGGACACGCAAGCGATGGCATCTGTGTCAGAGGCCCCGGTGCACCGTCGTTCCACAGTGCTCGTTTCGTCGAACAGCGGTTCGTTAACGCGTTCGCGCGGTTCATTCTGAAACGGACGTGACAAACGTTACCGTTGCACCGTGGAAATGGCCGTTCCACTTGCCGATGAAAAACTAGCCTTTCGTAAAGTCGCGTCTGTGCCGTCGAAAGAGTTATCTTCGATCGACGCCCGATAACTTTTCGCGAAATCGCAACGTAAACTTGACCCGTTTTATTCAGCGATGTCATTCGTCTTACCCAGTCAAACGATAGGTTTCTTCGCCCACTGAGATCGATCGTTCGGCCATCTCGAGCAAAGAGTTAAACGATACAACCGCACGACCCAGCAACGTTGGAAAAATCGGCGATAGATCATGCCGCGCGAGGTTCCAGGCTTAAATTAATAATTTATCGACGATTTGCAGAATATACGCGCGATTCTTCCGATAATTTATAGTCGAATGTAAAAACATCCGCCGGTTGTCCCGGCTTCACGTACAATGGAGGCGTATAAATCGCTGAATCGATTTGCAAGCGGTTTACATCGTATTTCCGCCATCTTGAATTGATTTACAGCTGGTACTAATGCGCGAGTTCCAATGATTGTTTCGTCCTTTCCGCGAAACGTCCTTTCCACGAATGTATTAACGTGGGTGTTTTATCGTCGATACAGCACGTTCGGTTTTATGAGCAACTCGGAATTTATCGTCGATAGGCCACGACTGTCAGGTTAGATTAAATTACAATCTCGTTTCCCAAAGACAAAGAGGCTGCTCCACGCTTAACGCCGCGTAATAAATTCAACCCCAGGAACTTCTAATTACTTTCTTACGTTCTTCCATTCCGACCAATTTTCACGTTGTTCCTCGTTCATCGGTTTTCCAACCTTCGTCGCGATAAACGATCTTACCATCGTAGATCCGTTTCACGTTTACGAAAATAAGGAAACAATCGCTAACAACTACGTGGAGTAAATCTTCGAAGGATTCTCGTCAAATTTTGGTCAAGTTGCTTCGATGGATTTATAGTTGGGATAGTAGTGGCAACTAGGCGATATTTCAAGCCGCGATCCGTTACTCAAACACGATACATCCAGATAAGTAAAGAGCCACCGTACGATGATATACATTTTAATGCATCGCCGTTGCAGTTCGTTCTATTACAGCTAGCTGGTACTGTTCCGTCATTAATATTCGATTAACCTGTGTCCCGCGAACAATGCAGTCGAGTCGTGGCTCTTTCACGATGTTTCGGCTCGTGGACCAACAGCTAGGCTGTCTCGCGAGTCTTCTTTTTTCTTTCTGTTTTTAACTTCCCTCGGATCCGACTGCGATGCCGAGGAAAGTACGGTTGTATGGAAATTGGGTCTGGGACTGTGGAAACGGTAACAGCGCTGATCGTTAAAGTCTGTTAGCGGGATGAAATAAAAAAACGGATAACGATAGTCGAAAAAAGAAAAAGGAAATTTAGCGACTGTACGCCGAGCTGTGAACTCCTAAAATCGATGCTCTAGCAGATATATTTCGTTTACTAAGCAACCGTGCAATTGCGTAAATTAACCTATTTAAATGTTACAACAAGAACGTACGAAAGCTACCCAATTTCTAATCAACGTATTACCTCACACGGATTGCACGCAAAATTGCGTCAAAAGTAATGGCCGAAATATGTATCGGGTGGCCCCTGAAGCTACCATACCGGTTGGATCAAAGGTACCGGTCAATTACGGTCTGACAAAAAAATTGACGTAGCTTTCTTTTTACCGCGGAGTTTTATACAGCGAAGACAGACAACGTACTCACACGCGCGTAACGTCACCTCCAGATAGTATCGTTTAATCTTTCGCACGTACTTACCCACGCACACGCGGCACTCGTATGTAAAGTACGTACACAAGCAATTACATCGGCAAAAATTACGCAAGGAGGAACGGAGCCGTATGCTAATCGTTCGTTGCGAGAAATGAAAAAGAAATCAGGCTATACGGATACTCATTAGGCCCGTGAACATTGCCAAATACATACCGATCCAGATTATTCAGATTCAGATCACTCTCATTATCTCGGAGGTCAGGGCAAGCTGGAAGTAAGAATGAATTCCAGTCGACGACTTTCACGTTGCGTAACGAGTCTTCTCTCCTTTTCTCTCGTTGGCGCGTTCTCTCGCTCCCGTGCACGTGGACACGCGTGAACGCACTGGCCCGGTGTGTGCATCAGCACGTAATTGATGCTGCTTTACGAGCAAATGAATTTAGCTACCAAATGAGGCGATGCTATTTGCCAGTCTTTTTTCTTTTAGCGTCGAGTAATACCCGCCCGGTAAAAAGCGAAACTGAAAGAGATAAGACAGCTGTGGATGGACGATGGAATAGGTGTTACGCACTTTTTTCCAGCAAATTGCGCGAACAAGAAGGCGAGCAAGTTTTTATCCGGCGAATGCAAGCGCCCATCGCGACTAAAAATTCTACGATATTTCAATTGCAAAGGGTTAAACCAATTAACTACGATCTACCTTCTCGAATTCTCTTTCAACAGATCAAAACGCGTATCAAAGCTACGTTATCTAGGATTCTCGAGCCGTCAACCCCGCTGTACGTACAGTACCGAATTTCAATCTTCCTTTCAAATTACTTCCAGCCACGTCGTTCGCAATCCGACTTGTCCAAATCGTCCAACAAAATCCCTGCACTTGCACCGCAGCCCGTCCGACTTTATTTTCAAATTACCCGACGCAAGATTTCACTCTCGACGCGTCAGCCATATTCCATGGTCCATATTCCATCCACGCTGACGCGTTCAATTTGTCTTGGGGCCCGTTTCCCCCTGTGCCGCCTGCTAAATTTCCACGGACGTGATGAGATATAAATGGTAGGTGTCAACGTGCCACGGTGTATGACCGATCCCTGACCATCGCATCGTCTCAACGCGTTGTTGCGCAAGCCGGCCTTCGCCCGCCGGTACGGTCGCTCGTCTTTTCGTCGATTTTCCATGCAAATATCCTCCTACTTCTTCTCCTGTTCCTCAGAAGTCCCTATCCAAGGGATCGACGATAAATAACGATCACCGTGGGCAAATTGCTGCCTCTTCATGATCGTCGTACTTTTTCCCCGGTGTTACGCGACTGTTCGTGCTGCTCGTTACATGCACGCGTGATCATTCGGGATTAATGGGTTTTTGCAAATGGATCGTACTGGACCATGCAATTTCTCAGCGGTTAGCGTCGGCAGGCCGTTTCAAGGAATTGCGCGTTCCTTCCCCCTCCCCCTATTTTTCCCTGCTTTATTTCTTTATCTCTTTGGATAAACGAGATAAATCGTTGTGACGCAACGATCGCTAAATGTTGAGAAATTTTCCATATTTGTATTCGGAGTGTGTTGCAATCGTCCCTCGAATAGAGCGCAGACGATTAAGACTGAATTGTTTCTCGCTTATTCAGCTTGCCAGGCCAAGTTTCTTCTTGCGGATTTTGTTCAAAAAATATGTTCGCTCGCCGTCCTGTGTCAAAAGACGCGCGTCTTGTTGTCGTACGCGTAACTGGATTTATTGAAAAGGTCTAAACTTTCGAGAGAGTTCGTTCCTGTGGGTAACGTACGTTGTGCCGGACGTGATTAATACATGGACATTTGTTATCTCGTACCTTTACGATTAGCTAGAAAGTCGAAGCTTTAGAAAAGCTATATTTAGGCGCAGTGAAAAATGTTCGCAAATATATTACTACTATTTTTATCGTCTGTATTGTATTTATCGATATATTTGTTACAATCACGAACGACCGAAAGACTGGAACTTCGTTTCCGCAATTAGTTGCCATTAATATAGAATCTACGTTATTTCCATTTCTATTGTCTTAATCAATTACCACTGATATATCGATATTTCTTATCCTGCATAACGATTACTAATCGAAACGTCGGGACGCGAAAGAAGTTCTTGCCAACGATTTTATTTCTCTGTTAGATTTCTACGAGCTAACAGAGCCGAGTCAATAGTACGTGCACACGTACTTAAACTTAGACGATAAGGATACTTCGGCGTAACCAGAACTTTCCAGGTCGCGCCTTTTCGTTAAGAAACACTTTCTTGGTAGCCGATGTTCCCAGGGTCCACATAATCAGCGCGATATTACCGCGAATCTGATAAACGCATTACGTTATACACGAAGGAAGCTTCCGTGACTGCACTTTCCAGCCGAGCTCTATTCCAACGAACGGAGGAATTCAAACGGTATTGTAAGGACGCTCGTTCCCTCGTTCCCAAACCCGCTGACTCGGATGAGACTCGTCGCACGTAACATCGCCGCGTGAAAGGCAATTTTTCAGCATATCGCTCCGCGAGAGACTAGGAAGTCGAGGGATCCGCGTGTTCCAGGAAGATGCGCTATTAACGCGCTCCACTCTGTATACGTACGTTATTCGCGCAGCTATCGAGATCGACGATTCGTTGACAGCCTCGTGCCGTAACAATCCTGTTATTTGCTTCGGCGGAATGAATCCATTAGCGAGGATGGACAAAATTGTTAATCGGATCGAACATCGATAGATGCGTGTACCGATTAGAATAATATCGGAGCAGCTGTCGTTAACGGTAGATGCCACGGTATAAAACGATAGAAATTTCCTTGGAAAATGGTAGCGCGTAATTGAACGTGGTCGACCAAATATAGAAATATAGAAAACACTCAAAGTGCGGCGTCCCACTTTCCAAAATAGAAACTTCCATTGCTTTTTGTTATCCATTAATCGGCGGACGTGTAAAGACCGAATCTTAGATTTCACGGTAATAGGATCGCGCTGTTTGCGCTACTATGTGGGTACAGGCGAGTTTTCAACCGTGTTAATGGCAAACAAAAATGCCGATTTAATTCGCATTCCGTAAACAATTGTTGACATTTACGTTGGCTTTAAGGTGCGCTTTCTAACGCGGCTTTTTCGCAACCCGTGAACTCGCGCTCGTTTTAGAAAATTATTACGTGGTTTTGCAGTTATGTAAACAATGCGCAGAACGCCTGTTCGTTGGGAAAAGTAGCGATGAAAATTCTGCTCGTAAAACGGTGAAAAGCGTAGCTCGTCGAATATTTGACACGCGAGAGATTCGTTGAACGCGTTCGTGGATAGCGCGAAAGAAACCTGGACGCTGTTTTATCGCAACGTGTTAACTTAAAATTTAGAGTAACCTTATCCGCGTAATGAAATAACATCGTTACGTTCGGCAACATGATATTTGACGTGTAATAGTCTTTTATTTCGCGCATAACCTGAAACGGAAGCAATCACGTTGTATGACTGTCTGAAATTGACTTTCGTACGTTCAAATTTTCTCGAAGTACTTAGTTGCCGATTAAGATCATCCTTCTATTCTCTTTCCTTGATAAAAGATCAGCGGAATAATTGGCCAATACGGATATATCTGGGTGCCCCGTCAGGCATTCTAATTGATTCGAAGAGTACTCGTGAATACCGTAACCGTCCATCTCAAACTAGTTGTCAACAGTACTCTGAATAATTTTAACGTTGCTCTGCAACTTTTTATACGTCATACTGCAGATAAATACAGATATCACGTAACGTCGCTTGTACTTATTTCGCTTTTAGAAGAAACGCAGTTGTACGTTCCACTTTTCCAGCGAGCTGCTCGATTACCCGTTCTGCAATTATCGTCAGCGTATATCATCGAGCTTTTCATCATGCAAACAACGGTTCGCTGGTATCCAACGTTCCGCACACTCTGTAATAGCGCGCGTGCAATATCCGTTGACGAGCTCCGTGTTGCTCCGTTACAACGATTTACAATTAAAAGCGAATTAATCAATCCGAAGGCGAGCCGGTCCGGCCCCGGCATACGTTTACGCGCAATCTCAACCGCATTCAGCGATTCCTCTCACTCGTATATCTTTGCCATGGTTTCCGTCATTTTAAACTCCCGCCTGAATAGTTCCACACCGTAATAATCACCGGCTGAAATAGTTGGCTCGTTTTTCAAGCGTAACACACCGGGCCGCGACAGTTATGCACACGGAAGACACCGTTCAAGGTGGAACGAGTTCCTGTTAGCGATGGGAACGACACCCTCGCGATAGTTTCGCGGAAAACGTTCCACCGCTTTTTCAACGTGGCTGATTATTCGTTCCATTCGCGTACGTCGCGCCGTCGTGCGTGTCCGATAGCCGACACCTCGGCCAACGTATCCGTATCGAGCCTCCTTATACACTGGCTGCAGCAAGCCGTCCATTCTACGATTCTACGGTCGCTTCGATTCGCCGGTCGATGTTTTTCCGTCAGCTGGTTCTTGGAATTTCGTTTAGTGTTCCTTTTCAGCTAGCTACTGGCAGGCTGCTATGGTTTAATTGTAATTTATTTGCGGGTTGTCTCGAACGTTGCGAGCGTGGTATGCGCGTAAGGATACGGTACAGGTTTTTGGTTCTTCGAGTTTCGTTCAGCGTGCGTTTCTTCAGGGTGGTTGCTTTGGTATGCTACGAACGTAATTTACTTTTCGGTTATTTCGAACGTCGGAACGAGATACGCGCGCCGATTCAGCGAATCTTTTGGCTCCTTCGAGTTCCATTTATTTTATTTCCTCGAACAAGCAAAGAGACACGCTAACGTTTTGGCGTATGGCTGTCGTCAAGTATTTGCTTCTCGACCGTTGTTAGAATTAGTTCCATCGCTAGTTCCTGTTAATCGCTGTAACATATCCCTGAACAAAATGGGTGACACACGATCGCCACGTGTATCCTTGTTAATCCGGCATACGATCTGTACCACGGTCGTTCACACCTGGTTATTTAACGCTATAATTCACCACGCTCTGCGTAACAATTTGCAACTGAATCGATACGATCGTTTTTCATCTTCTCGTCAGCTCGACCGTGATCAATGGCGACTTTTGTTCAATGAAAAGAAATCGTCGTGACGTATTATTTCTAGCATTGGCAACGAAGCGTTTCGATACCTTCGATCCTCTAAGGAAGGACCTTTGTTCAATTTCAAATTGCCATCTTGATTCGTATCGCATAACGTACGCGTGACGCGATTAATCTATCAAATCGTTCGGCCGCGATTTAAATTTTATTCAAAATAAACAAATGTTCATTACGATCGGTCGGTTTCTCGCGGTAACGCGCTTCCATTGTCTTCGGTGCGTTACGACTATTACAAGTAACAGGTTACAAGTACCATCGGAAGTTCCATCAACCTCTCCTATTCAAACGTCCTATTATCTTAACAGTATACATTTTCTTGCATTACTCCGGTATGAGATTGCCATTAAACGGATTAACATTTCACGCGTAACAACGTCAAAGAGGAAATTTGTGATGGTAACAGTTAGCATATAAAACGTCGAGAGACGTTGTGTAAGTCGGACAATCGCAAGAGTACCGCGAGAGACCGTGAAACGAGTGACAGTTCGAAAGCATATTCGTATTCTAAAACGTTCATAGCATTGGGAAAGAACTGTTAAATACCTTGATTACAATCGCAAGGATTAATTTACAAATTAAGACGTCGAATGTAATAGATTTGTAATCGCGGTACAACGCGAAACAGAGTCTGTACAACCATTTACAAGTCTGCATCGCCTTTCCTCGCTACTCGTATGAAAAAAAAAAAAAAAAAAAAAAAAAGAAAAAGAGAAGAAGAAAAAGGAGAAACGGTATCTTGGACACCACCTTATCGTATTGCAAAGCAGCACAGGCGACAAATTTTGCAATCTGACGCGCGTAAGTAACATTGACGCGGGCCACGGTCGCTGGCCGATCATTAATCAAACTCACGATCAGTCTGTTCTAACAAATATCGAATTATATATCGCGTACGTAGGTAGTATCTCGACTTTCTATCTTGGGGGATCGTTGCACAGCGTCCCCGGACCGATACGTTCACGATCCTCGTAAATTCACTCGTAAACCGTACGTTGTAGGCTGAGACGAAAAATTAAATCGATCCCTCGCCCATAGCCTCGGGTTAGGATCGTTGCTTATGCAACCGTGCCGCGTCGATACTTTCGAGAATACGGGGGCCCGGTGAAGCACACCGATTCAGTTAAATGCTTTCTCTCCTTTCCAACCTCCTTGGGATTACGACCTTGTCCCGGCTCTCTTGTCCAGCCACTCTCGATTTCTTCCGGGCTGGCCAGCCACCAGCCCCTACCGCCGACTAATCTGCTGCGTTTTTCGCTTCTTTTTTCTCTTCTGTTCACGCCCGTTTCGAAACCGATTACCGATTTATCCGAACGGATCCGCTCGGTGATATTTCGTGCTTTGTTGCGCAACTATTCCTCGCGTTCCGATCGATTTGCCAAGCACCAAAGTAGAATGGACTCGTGCTGTTTATTCCGCGCTCTGACATTTTCGAATTGCGCTTCGTTTTGCGCGTAATTGCGGATGCGGCAATAGCAAATAGCCACGGGATTGGGTTCCATTCTCCTATACACGACTCCTGCGTGATTTTTCAGTAATTTCAACGACATTTAAATCGAGGCATCAAATTTTTCGGTTACTTTTTTGCCATATGGATAGCGTGCTTAGGATCGTTATCGCGTTGCAAGATAAACGGCTTTCCAATTGGTCGTTGCCGAGACGGCGTTGCATTCTGCTGCAGAATTTGCAAGTATCATCCAGTTGTTAATTTTCCATAAATACGAACCAAATCTCCCATACCCAGAAACCATTACAGATAATGATAAAATAATCACTGAGACCATTACCGACTCTCCAGCGTCTCTTGCCTGTGGCTTCAAATGTGTTTTCTCGTATCTCTCTTCTTTGCATCCTCGTGCATACCGGCGTGTGTTATTACCAAAAATTTCGAGTTTCGATTCATCCGTCTATGCAACATCTGTTTTCAATCTACCGCCTGCGTTAATGACGATTCTCAGCAGATACGAGCTTTTTCTGTTCCCCTCATCTTCCCATGGTAATGGTTTCCTGATAGCGATGCTTTTTTTCCACAGCTCAAATTGTAGGCGCTCTAACAGCATGCCGAACATCTCGTTTGACGAAGATCTTGTTTCGATCAACGATCTCGTCTCTCTCTCTCTCTTTTTTTTGTTCTTTCTTTCTTTCTTCAATAGAACCGAAAGATGAATCGCCGGAGATTGAAAATATTCGCAAAGACAGATAGAATGTTAAACGAGCGTCCGAGACGCAGATGGAGACGCGGACGCGATTTGACTTTTTCGAGGAATGCGAGCGCGCGCGAGAACGTTTCCCTCGAGTTGCAACATTCTCTAGCCTTGAAATCGTAACTCCAACGATTCTCAGAGTCGCTCCGTTGCCCGGTGATCGCAAGGTTGTGCCAGTAATCAGGATATACCACGATCCTTTCGAGCAAACCGGTCACGAGGACCCGCGAGGTGCATCGTCGTGTTGCAACGTCAGAAGGGTGCACGCGGCTGCACATTCTTTCGAAAGGGAACAAAGTGCGCCGGTTAGGCGCTAACAATACCCACGGACATGCCAGACGTTCTATTAGCCGCGTTGGCAATCGGTAACGATTGTCAGCGAAAGCACCGTCCTCGTCGGTTCTTTCCGAACGCTGTTTCGCTCGCTGCGTACGCCTACTCGATGTACGAGAAAAAGTCGAGAAGCAGAGGAATTAGTCGGGACCTTGGGCAGACGAAATTTCCGAAAAGTGCTAATCCGCGTGTTCGATGTATTTTTCTATTGAAAAAAAAAAAAAAAAAAATCATCGCCTTTTCGCTCGTATCATCGCTGCTTCGATATTACGCGCTGTATAATAACAGTAAACAACATTCATCTATTCTACTATTTCGTTTTACGCGACACGCCCATCAGCCTAAACGCCACCATAAATCAAACACCGCTACAACTTGTTCTTGCACGAACTGCGGAATCCTTTATTACACGAAAAGTAAGATTCGAACAGCCGCTAACCGCGTATCTTTAATTACAGGCTGTCCCTTAAACAGTCGCTAGGAGGAAGAAACATACGGTATCACTCGACGCGTTGTCGATTTCACGATGGAACGCCTCGCTGACCGGCAGGTAGCTAGTAATCTCGAGTTCGAGCGTTTCTCTCCGTCTTTGTCCGTTCCTTTCTCCGTCGTGCTCGGTGTAGTATCTCTTGAAAAAAAAAAGTCGATCAACCCGTGAGGCAGGGATCGCGAGGGAATCAAAAAGCCACGTAACGAACAACGCAACCTGTAATTAACGCGCACAGGGCTTGCAAGGCTCGGCATTATCGTTCAGCCACTAGCTGGACCGCTATTACTTCCTCTACCATCGGCTCTGTTTCCTTTACCGTAGGTCAAGGTCTTTCAGTGCACGCTACTATCGATGCAACGAGTTTAAAGACCCGCGGAGATCCAGGAAGCTGGTCGATGACGCGATACTGCAAGTCACAGTCGCGTGAAAAAGGTTGATACGACGCGTCGCTCGCTCTCGTACTGTTACGCTCGCGAGACCGCGCATTCGTCGACTTTCATCGTCGAACGCGTTTCGGTTACGCCCCATCGACGACGTTTCTTCGAGTTTCTCCTTGACAACCGGCAGAACGATCGAAATTCGAACAAACAGCTGGTTCGATATTTCTACTAAAAGAAACATCGTACAATATTCGTACGATTGGACGAGCACGCTTAAAAATCACCTGCAACGAAACGACTAGATTCTGTTCGAGCAATGCAAATAACGCTTATAACGAGATACGTAAGCGATTTAGTTGGCAAAATTGCATTTACGCGCTTACTCGCTGGAAAGTACAACATAACTTTGAATACGCAACTGGAATGGATTACACACTTTCGTCCCCTCGGACGTAAATAAATCAATGGAATAATGCAGGAAGCAATAACGTTTTCAGCAGCGCGCATTAGCCCCGGTACCACGGCGACGTCAGTGAATATGCGAACACCACGATAACCAATAGAGAATGAGCAACCGTCGAAGGTCCGCGGCTAAGCTCTTCGATGCTGAACCGAGAACGAGAACCAAGAGAGCCAGGACCGTCGCCGCTTCATTTCCATCTGGGCGAAACGGCTCTCACGAACCCCTGGTGCTGAACACGAGCACCAAGAGTGGCAACGATTTCCTATCCGGTCGTTCGGGCTCGGCCGATTCACGAACAGAATCCCATTATCGCCGCAAATTATATTATTAATTGACCAAGCAGATAGCGCGCCATTCGAAGGATCCGGGCACGGTGGCCGTAACCGCAGCGATTGCGACTCCTCGGGAACGAGTCGTTCCATCAGACATCGTCATAGGATATTTCCCTCGGTGCAGTCGAGCGAACCACCGAAAGCACCCTGCGCGCAGCCACGTGCATCCCCCTGTTGGCCGCGGCCCCCCATGAGCCAAGGGTTAAACGACTCGTTTAACCTCGGCTTCGTGGCTGTTGGCGGTGGATCACGTGGTCCACTCTCTTTTCATTCCCTCGGCTCGTCGGTTCGCCCATCTCTGTTTAGTGGACCGTGCTCGTGCAGCAGCCGTATCATCAGCGCCTCGAACATGGCCTGGCATTAGCTCGCGTGGCTATAATACTGGAAGCGAGTCCGCGAAACCGGAAGCGATTAGTCAGATTACGTGATCGGAGCCGCGCTAAGCGTGCCTCTCCCTGTCTGTCTCTCGGTGTGTACATGTGCTACCGGTAGTCACGTATACACGCTGGTCCCCCCTGGATCGTCGGCTCGTCCTGGAAGTCGCGTCCGGGGACTCGTTTCATTGGATTAAGTCAACTCGCTGGACCGGTAGCTACGAGTTTGTTCACATGGCACGATGCTGGAACGGTGATGCGTCTCGCGGCTCCTTTTGCTTCTAGCTTGGACGGAAGAGCAACGCGACGGCCTTAAACTTGGCCAGGTCTTACGTGTGCCAACGTGTCGTAGAGCTAGGCGAGGTTGAAAGTTCTCGCAAAACGGTGCGAGTAGACACGGCGTAACACGCCTGACGTTTTTACAGCGTGGCTCCGCTCTAACACGATTAGCAGAATGAGGGGAAGCTAAGCGAACATCTGGATAAAATTGAGAATCGCTCGGTCTTGGACGGGTTTTTGCGTTACGCTGTTAACAATTAGGCGTAAAAAGTTTAATAGTAGAAAATTTGCCAACAAAAAGACGCCAGTAAGTACGATTACGTTGGGATGGTGGCGCGACTAGATGATTCAGTACATAACTGTAGTTCTGAACGAACTCTGATTGTGAATGATCGAGCAACCGTGCCTGAACAAGGTGGAAATTGGCGCTGAGCAATTGGGTAGCTAAGAACGACCGATGATCGGTTTGGTACTATAGATTCGACTGGCAGAAGAATTACATAAAAACCAGTGATTAGCGACTCTTCAGCTTGTCCAAAAAAGTAGATTCGCCGTTATTCTTTGGTAACGTTCTTAGGACTAATGGACTCGGGATGGAAAGAACCTCGCCGTTCGGGCTTTGGAGAAATGTACGAACTAAGAGATTTACTTGAGAGATTTACAGCGTCGTAAAGGAATTATTAGGAGTTAAGCGATGACGTATCGACGCATTTTTACGTTTAGCAGATACGACGTCTTCGGTAGTTCGAAAGAAATTCTCTGGCAACGAAATTATTTGCTCGAACGATCGAGTTTCACGACGAGAAATTATGTCGGAAATTAATTATAATTGCTGTTTAGTCAAGGATATAGTCCAATCGAAGAAACGAGTTTTCTAATAGTTGGAGTAAATTTGCGTGTCTACTCTCTTGACACAATGGCAACTACTTGTCGAAAGGATCTGTCGTGGATAAAGTTTCGTTTAAATTTTCTACGTAAAGCTGCTTTCGTCCAATAGAGTCGAATTTAACAGTTGCTCTGGACAAGTACAAGTAAGAGTAGTAGGTGGATGAACTGTAGCTGTCGCACAGACAGTAAAGAAAGTCATCTAGTCGTATTAAATGACCTAATTAGTCGGCCGCAGTTATACCAATGCAATTGAATCAACCAGCGCAGGATGTAATGCGTTTACTGTTTAACAGCTTTTATTATCAGCGGACTAGTTCTAAAGTTCCCATACATCGATGAAAAACGTCCGATACACGCGAAACGCGATAGCAGTGAATCGTCGTAAGCCGAGTTTCTTTTATTCATATTTCGTTTGTGTATTAATTTCCTGTAATTGCGTTCAGTTCGTTGCACGTCTCTGTTCGCGTAAACTTGAAGATTGAAAGCGTTCTACTAGGTTCGAAAGTTAGTCGGACTTTATTCTTCGTACAGTTCTATTTGCGAGCGTTTTCGTGTCGCTTCCAGTAAAAGCAAATTCTTCGTTGAATTAACGCAACACCAAGCGTAATCTTTAAAGCGCGTTAAAGTTCAAGTTTTGCGGTATCCCTGATCCGTTTCTCTCATCCGTCACTGTTCAACCGCGGTCCATGCAGCTTCCTTTTCCTTGTGTGGCCTAAGTGGCCACTTTGACGGAGGCAGACCGACGGTGGCGTTCTAGAAAAGCAATCAGAGACGACTAGGAAATTACAGGATGCCAAGCGCAACGGGAGCGCAGTTGGGCTGATACGTTGCTGACCCGTTTCCCTCGATTGCCATCCAAAGAGAATTTTTCGGTTAGCGAAACTCCGCTTCTGCTTCGTTCCGGCTTTACCCACGGCTAGCGTAACATTGTTACGTGTCATTTTCTAAGGGAATGCGCGTTTCGCCGCCCGACCGACTCCACCGTGCCGTGGAAGCGCCACCTTTTTTTCTCCTTTTGTTTTTGAAGAAACGTCTGATGATTGTTTTACGGCTGCCGAGCTGTGGTTCTCTTGGGAAACTGTTCATTACCGACGCGTGAAAATTACCGGTTTCGTGTACGCTGGTCTTTATTTTTCCCTTCAAAGAAGCAGCGAATGGTGTCCTTTCTTTACTCGTTTCGTAATTTTCACTCGATATTTGCCTTGTATCCCCGTAAATCTGCAGAGAAATGCCAGGACCACTGGGAGAAACTTTGCTACTCGATTACAAGCAAGGAAACTGGTGGGCGGCCGTTATCAACACCGCAACCTTTCAATTGCAGAATATTTCGAGAAAACGTACTCTTCGGACTGAGAATCGAATGGATCGTTTAGAATTTTGTTGACAAGTGCAATTGTACGTCAATTTATTCCGGGATATAACAGATATGCTGTTGCGTTGCGAATTAAATTTCTCGCGTCAAACTGTACGTATCTATAACTGGCTGTCTATCAAATATGCTGAAAGTTCAAAATTTATCACAGTTGATATATGTGTGATCTACGGCGGCAACAGTCTATAACAAGCTTCAACGGTAGATAACAGCTAATAGCTTTACAAATCATGTAGCAACAGCTAACAATCTTATTACTCCTTTAATGCTCGCAAAGTTCGAGTCATTTCAAACTCAAATAATTCATCGTAGAAGTGTTTCGTGCCTGTGCAAATCGACCAGTCCTTACCAGCTATCTGCAACACCATTATAGGAGTAAAAACACCTGTACTATCCTACAAGCCTTAATCCTCCGAGCGCGAGCACCTTGATCCATAAATCATGAAATAACATAGATATGTAACAATTCCGAAGAATAATTTCAAACGCGTTGAAATGTGCTATGCAAATCAACGAGACCAGTTTTTAGTGAAATTGTACAGTCACGCGGTTAAATCTTACGTACGTATGTCTCGCGCATAAACTCACACCTCGAAACATCTTAGGGACTATAATCGGTGCAGGCATTCAGTCGATAAAAAGATGTACGAGTATAATCAAAATAGCTGGCAATAGATTGCATTCTAACTGCCTTCCACGAAGAAATACGTCGACGACGTACAACCAAGCTTTCGCATATTCATTTCCCAGAGAAACAATTTCGATGCGCGTAAGAAAATTAGCGTGACAGCGGTCTCATTAAACGGGCGCAGTCTTGGTAGTAGCTGGATTCGAATTTCGACCAACGAAGCCCAGAGACAGCTTGCTACCTCCGCGGGAAGCACGCGGAAATTCTCACGCCGGAGTATGAATTATTTATAAATATTGGTCGGTGAATTATTACGACTGCGCGGCGTGCAGCGTGGCTATTATAATAGAAATCCAGCCACGAGGGTGGTTATTTACGATCGAGACGTTGCGAGCGCCCGTAGGGGACTCGCTCGAAAGCACGTCATTCTTCGAGAACTGAACACCGAGAAACTCGTTCAAGACGGTGCGGGACGTGCACGTGACTCGGCGTGACGCTCGCTACGCGCGAACGCCAAACGTAACTAGAGAAGAGGAATCTCTGATAAGTCGTGGCATCTTTATGTTAATCCGCGCTTCATTGTATTTTACGATCGAAACTACTTGTTCAACGAAGCTTCGCGACTTTCTAAGCGGCTAGAGACGGTCCGCTGCTTAGGCTCGAATCGTTCGTTAAAGAAAGTTTAACAGAAGCATTTTTTTATAGATATTAGATCTTGCTTCGAAGCGAATTGGTGGTTAAGTCTGGCTCCTTTCGAATATTGTCGGATCAGACGAGTTTAGATAAGAGAGAAGCAGACAAAATCGTCGTTCGAAGTTGTTAGAGCTTAAAATTCGTAAAGTGTTATAAAATTTGTGACTATCGAAGAAGACATTTTCTGGTGAATTTTTCTGATTCAGACGATGCGAATATTAGACGAACGGAAAACCTTAGCGATTGATGCTGATACTGAACGTGAAAATGACAGTCGCGGTGCTGAAGAATGCTCCTTCGTTTTCGCAGGCCAGTGGATTGGAAACAACGTTTCGCAAAAGGTTAGAAGACTTTACGTATAACTATGGTAATTAACAACCCACAGAGCGTCGATGAAGTAACAGAATCAATTATTGGTAACTTTTTTGACTCGACAGTTTTCCAAACAAACGCGTATTCTGCCAACGCAATGAAAAATCTTATAAAACTTGCAAGACTTTGAAATGGACCGATACAACCAACAGTGAAATAGAAAAGTTTGTTGGATTGATAATTTTGACGGCACGCAAACGGGTGTTGCAATATCGTCGTGCAAGAAAGGTAGTGGACCACAGGCGTTTCTGAGTAAGCCTCGATCAATTACGCGTTAAATATATTCCCGAGAGATTGCAGCAAGCGAAACGATAAAATCGCGAAACTGCCTCCATCTGGGTCGTCTATACCATCAGGTATATAAATCGGACGATCGAATATTTCGATGAGTGGAGTACAAAGAGAAAGGGAAAGTGTTAGGATTTATCAAACAGATGACTCGAGGAAGTGACTTTCTTCGCGGATGTTTGGCAACCGTGTTGATTGATTAGTTTTGAAATAATGGAAAGTATTGCAGGAAGGAAGTAACATAGCGAAGTTTCCTACTGGCGGAAACAATCTGTTGAAACTTTCCAACGCGGCATAGAGTTCGCCGGTATCATCCATGAGAGTTTCACGAATAACAAATCGTCTCTTCCCCAATGTACTTGTAAAGTAGTACGATACGTTACGAGCAACGGAGACGCATTAAAAATTTGCCACGAAATTCACCTTGATGTCGAGAGTCAAGGTAAAACGTTTCTTTTCGCGATAGGGTTGCAACCTGATAATAGAGTCGATCTCGAACGACGAAAAGACATGTTTGCAAGAAATATTGTAATATCGCGCGTCTGTACGGAGCACGACGCTTGGAATCTCGCCAAGTCGCCCCATTTTCGTCTTGCCTTGCTATTATACAAGCCACGTAATAGACTTCGCACATAATAGTAAACATTCAGAAATAGTGGAAAACGCTATCACAGCGTATCGACGCGTCCTGTACGTGTATGCGTACTCGCTTTAAATCCTCTCCACCCTAGCAACATCGTAAAACACGCTACGCGCAACGACTTTGCGCGCTTTGAACGAGATCGCCTTTTCGACGAGACGGAAACAGCTTCTCACCAAAGAACTTATCGTCTGCCTTCAAAATGTTGCTACGTTATGAATCCGCCGATACTCGTCCGCGCCCGACTAAAACGTAGAAACGCGTTTCATTTCCATACGGACGTTCCGAATAATTTCGAAACGTCTCGACGTTTATGTTTGCCCTGACGAATCCCTTCGACTCTATGGGGAAGAAAGTCGAACGAGCCGAAGCTTTTCCATTTTGAAATTGAACACGTTCGCTGGCAACGTTTCTTGGAATGATAACACACCTACGTGGCTAAGGAACAAAGAGAGGAAGAACGCAGGGTGTCGTTTCTCACGGCGTCACCGTTCGACGATATCTTTAGAGCCGTCGCAATACCGTCCGCCTTGCCCAGACCAGAGCCTTTTGTTTTATAGCATTGCATCAGGAATCCTGAAAATTATGACTGCTGAAACGAGGCGCTTCGGAGTTCCTTACGGCCACTCAACGTCGCCGCGTTGACGAGCCTACTCCCTAGGTTCAACAACCCCTCTGTCACCATGTACAGGGTGGCTCGATCGGATAGACGGACTCGAATCCTGCGCGGTATGCAGAGAAATGCGTCGTAAATTACTCGAACCTGGAACACGCGTGTTTACTTACAGATGGTTAAGAGTTACGATTTTCGACGTAAACCTCTATAGATTTGATAGGAATAACGAGAAAACAGAAATACCAGATGCCTTAATATGAAGTTATCAGCCCTTCGCCGGCTCTTAATATTCTCGACGAGCGGCTTTTTATTTTTGATAGAGAGATCTAGATCTTTGACGCTGATCATCAATCGTGCGGTATAGTCACACCTTGAGGCACGGCGATCTATCGGCGATCTACCATTCAATGTATTCCTTCGAACGTCAGGTTCGTATCATTTCTTTATTGCGGGCCTTCACCCGCTTATCGTTCACCGAGTAATGCCAAGCTGACTCTGCTCCAATGCACGCTACGATTCTCTGCTGTGTTATTTCCCGTTGTTCCTTTTGGCAGAGACGAGAGGAAACGCGATTTCAACGCGTTAAGTTATGTTTCACAAAGCTGTGGCATGCGATATGAAGAGATGACTTGCGATATTTCCCACTAAATTGAATTTCTGCGATATTTAAAGAATTCTTCCCTTTAAATTTCAATCCAGCCTCTTGGCAAATTTAAATCGACGTTGTTGTTCGACTGAGCGATACTTTTAGTAGACCATCGTGCTACAGATTACTTTGCGATATTTTCACTACGACGTAGAAAAGAAACGAGTAGTATAATTAGTGGGCATTCATCAAGTATTTAACGCTAAAATCGTAGACGATCTTTACTTGCTGCACTCCACGAGTCTATGAAGGAAGTCTATATCGAGGAAGAGCATGGAACAACTAGTAAAATGGTTACGTACAAAGCAGCTTGCAGCAAATGCTTTTAAATGCTTGTAAATGTTTCTTTTTCTTTTTTTTCTTTTTTTTTTAGAAATGTCCGTAGAGTTTGCCTCAATCGAGCGAAAGAGAGAAAGAACGTGTAGGCGCGAGGATAAATGCCGTGGAGGATGCTTGCACGAGTCAGTTTGTAATTAGTCTTTAGTTACTCTTGTCAGGACTGAAAGAGCAGAAGAGTGAATGAGAGTTGGTTATGTCGCGTCCATACATGTCACGAATACGTATAAATACATACCAATGCATATATGTATAAATACACGTTAATATCTTTAAACGCGAATTACCAAACGTACGTTTGATAAAAAGCGGCAAAAGCTAGGATAGACACTTATCGCAGCTGATTCTAACGGATATTCGTGAAACGCAGAAACGATTTCTGAAAACACGTGTACGATCACGTGCACCGTATACCAAGAGTGTCGCAAAGTACGAATACAGATCCCAGTATTAGCATAACCACTCCCTTTTCTGGGACAAGGAAGGCGTGACCGAGGGTACAGCGAATATCGAACAAGTCAATTCTTCGATTAATCGAGCTTCTCCAACGTGATCGATGCCTAACGTGATGCGGTTCGCGCTGTCGATACGGTGTTCCGCGAATATAGAGTTCTACGGGTACACGTATAAGGTTTCTTAGGATGTATAGTACTCCGACCTACGACACTATTCTACGTTTTGTATTCTACGAGTTGTGCTTGGAAAAATAAGAAAATAATTCATCGGGAGAAAGCTGTATTTAATTATTTCGCCTGGTGAATGTTTCCTTATAAATCTCAACGTTATGCGTCGCGAGATTGAATTAACATGTACGTATCTCTGTTCGTAATACGATAAATATAAAACGAAAGAAGAGAAGTACGAAGCCTCGTGCGACTTTCGAAACATCGTCCTGGTGGTCCGAAAGATATTCCATACACGATGGTACTAGGAAGGAGCGCGTCTTATTATATTTGCAAACGAGACAATACGTCAGGGAGTTGTCAGGAAGCTATTATGGTTACAGATGGATTGGAAGTACGTGTGAAAATACAATGCTTCCTGCGCGTTTCATTCCCTCTGATTGACTCGCTAAGCAAAACTGTCCCTTAATTCTGAATAGGAAAGACAAGCTTTTTACTCTTCCTGTTGCTCGCCAGCCTCTTACAAGCAGAAAATTGTCGCAGCCACTGTGCATCTCGGAACTATAGCGTAACTTCGCAAAGATAGTTTCGTATATTCGTCCCTCGGAAAGTTACGAAGGAGCAACAGAAAAAAAAGAATACCACTAACGTACGTAATAATAATAATAATAATGATAAAGACAATCACGGTAATAGCCGTATTCTGCACGTTCGAGTTTCACGAAACGGTCGGCTAGCCGAGGCTCAAAGTTGTTGCAATTTGTTATTACTACGTAACAGCGTTATTTATAAAACGACACGTTGCCGCGGTGGACCGTCAAGACACAATTTTCCGCATTTTCTACGCGTTCCATGGGCCAGGACGACATTAAACGTTCCGCCGGAAGCAAGGTACCGTAATAGCACGTTGCGCACCGTGTGTTTGGCGCATTGATGACTTCACGGAGTATCGATAAAGCGCGGCTCTTAGGAAGCCTGGCTTTCATACCGAGCTTTCTCGAATTAAAGAATTCTGTTAACGGTAATGGATTCTGCCTGTGTTTGGTTTCACGGAATATCGCTAGACAATGGCATTGTCTTCGGCGTAAATTGAAATGCATCGTACCATACGATACATGGACGTAGGGATATTTGCAATTTTAATTCATTTATCATCGAATACATACATATCTGGTTCAACGCAAAACCATCTGTTACGATTTTTATTACTATCTTCGCGCGTTCATTATTCCTGATAATTTATCTTTAAAAGCAGCAGAGGCATTTAAGTATACTTTATAGATATATAGCTCGGTAAATTGCCAACAGTACGTAGTTAGATCTTCGTTTTCAGATTAATACATATAGTATATCACTTTGAACGAGTTATGTATAATTAGCAACTTGCAATTTTTATCGATACCTGGAGAGCGAGTCTTTTTTCGATTCACATTCTAATTTCAGTTTAATCGACAACCTTTCATCGATCGACGATCTACATTTTTTCCCCCCATCGGTAACCGGGTAATCGATACTCGTTACACGATCCCTTGAAACACGTTCGGCTTCAGAATGGATTTTCGCGTTCATTATTTCACTGGATATCAATTAAGGTACTTTTTGCTGCGCGAATTACCTGAAAATAATAGCTCACCGTAATTGACAGCGGCTAATATTTATCGTACACCTTCTGGAGCCGCGCGTTTTCAACTTTGAAGCGATTACCGAAACGCTTACGTTTAATCGCGCTACATTTATCGATCCCAATATGATAGCAACGAGAATTTTTAGCAGCGTGGAACCGGTTCACTGTCGAAGATTGAATTTTCGTACAAATTACGATACTTTTCTACGTGTAGTTTATCGTGTAATTGCACCCATGAATTTTCTCATTCTTGGGAATTGGATTTTGAAAACGTTGCACGGATTGCGTCGAATATTCCGCTGCTCTATAATTATATCTATACGAGCGTATATGCTGAAAGGATATGGGACTGACGTATTAAGAAATTTTATGAACGCCAATACCGTAAATTCTAGTTATCTTTCCAACAAATGAAGATAGTGAAACGTTTCAAATAAAGTATGGAAACGTAAAAATATATACGAAGCGGAACATTTTAGAAGATTGTGATACCCGAATGCAATTCCGCTTGCGCGATTAGTTTACAGAACATAGTTTCTTCCAATTAAGGAATCCTAGAGATAAATGCGAATTGAACGAAAGTAAATAGAATTACTAATTCGTCCAATTAACTTAATTGTACGTATAATTGTCCATATTACATACCATAAATTCGTTATTTTCATTTTAGATGCAAACTCATCTGCCTAGAAATCCATATAAAAATCTAACTTTCATTTACGTGGCTTTAGCGTGCGAAATATCAACACGATATAGATCGTCGACTGCGTTCAAAGTTTAAGTGAAAAAAAAAAAAAAAAAATAAATTATCGGAGTAAAAGGACCGAGACATAAGTCGACTCGAATCGGGCTAAATTTTCTAGCCGTGGTCGCAGCGAAAACGCAAAACCACAAATTTCGTAAGAAAGGAAACAAACCGCGTTATCTATACGAAAGAAGGAGTAAACTTAGCGGATAGACCAGGTGGAAACAAAATCAGAAGAGATTACGAAAGTGCGGTTATCTGGCCAGAACGGAGGGAAGTCGTAAAAAACGACGCGATAGGAGCAGAGAGTGGTGCAAGGTACGAATCGGGGACGAATTACGATAACGACAGGTGCAGGGCCAAGCACAGAGAGCAGAACCGTATAAAACCGTGGAGAACACGATCAGATCCGTAAAAGATTCGAACTCGAACGCAGGACGCGCGTAAAGTCGAGCCTCGAGGTGAAACTAACGAGTGATAAACAACGATAAATTCCTCCCACGTAGCCGAGCATCTTCGCGTCGCTGCCTCTCCGGGGGTAATTTCAATGATCTCCGGCTGCACCGGCTCGGCGTAAACGTGCCCACGAAGCTGATGCATAAATACCTATAAATATGACACGCCGGGGCCCGCGGTAACGTTGCATATTAAATTACATTCTTAAGCAGCAGCCGGCGCGCACCAGAGGGCTGCATCAAGTCAGCGAGTCTGATTAAACGCAACCGAGAGCCGTGCGTGCCGTGATGTCATGGCGAGAATCCTGCTACGACGATGAGAACGACAGGGACGACAACAGACGTCGAGGGTAGAACGAAAAGCGAAAGGAAAGGGAGAGACGCGTCGCGGCGCTGCGCTGCGCTGCGTTCACCTCTTTGACGACGACGTTCCTCGTCCGCTGCACGTTGCTTCGCGCAGTTTCCGTTCGCCTTGGGAGAGTCGTTGTTCGCGTCGTTGCAGAGGCCGCGGATATACCCACCACCGGAGGCTGGCGATGCTAATTATTCTGGTTCATGCGAGCAATTTGTCGAACACCGGCGAGCGTATGTATTTAATAGCCACGGGGCTCTTCGGGCCCCACGGGTATTTACATCTGTAGCGAATACCGCGGCCGTAATATGGGACGTCGGAAATTATCCCGGGATTACGGATCGAGTCCTGTTTGCTTGTGCTTCGCGTACGATCCCGTTGACATTCGCATCGAGCCACCACGTTCTCGTTAGAATTTCGAGAGAAAGCAAGATCGGTTTCTATTCGAATTCGTGGCGAAATTCTTTCATCCGCGTGCTCGAAAAATATGCTCGATTATGGTCTATTCTATAGTCTGTTCCGAAGGATGGACGCGATTATTCGGAGATAAATATCTGGAAAATATTAATATCGGAGAAAATCTTTGAAAGGAGTACGGCTCGACGAATGAACAATAGCATAGTGTGGTTCATCCTTTGCATCGCGTTCAAGGCTACGTTCACGGGAAGAAAAATCACCTTTATTAATTTACCCGAGACTCGAGCATCGTAGCTCGTAACGCGTGCTCTTTTTATATTGCTTGTCGATGCCATTTTTCCCTTTATTGCATACGCGATAAGTTTGAATATTATGGAGATGAAAAACACGTTTTACTGTTTCATCGTCTGGCAAACAGACACAAAGGAAGCGCGCGTATCGCCTGAAGAAAAACGTCGACAATTAAAAGCGGCGAGGAGGCTCACGTCGAAGGAAATGATCCTAAATTAAACGATATCATCATTGCATTCGACGTGTTCCACCGGATGGACGTTCGTTCCCAAAAAGAATACACATGCGTTCCCATTTAAATGCTAACCTTTAAAGTTTAAAATTCATACTTATGCAAATCAGATTTCTCGATGGATTCCTTCTACATGCAAAGCATCGATCACGTGTTAATTACAGGATACCGTCAAAGACACACGATCCGCAGATTCCATAAAACCAGCCTGTTTTATTTTTACCCCATAAAGCAACCGCGATCTCGCATTAAACTTTCAATTTAAATATTTCTCCTTTGGATTTTATTTTAATTGCCGCCGTTTCGTACATCGCGTACAAAGCTTCGTTCGTTCTGTCGGAGAGATTTATTAAAATACCATGGAATATTACCATGCGATACTCGGTGAAAAATTGCTCGGTATAACGAAGTTTTTCGTTGCCAGCCGGACGAACCGACGACGAAATCATCGCGACCCTTTTTGTTCCTAGTTTTCTGATTAAATTACATCCTGTTTGGCAGAAGCAGACGTCGGATGCTCTCAAGCGGTAGGCTGCATTTACAAATATTTGTCGATCCACGAAGCCAGTCGTGGCGACACCTTCGAAATTTATTCTTTCCGAGCGTAGATGATTGAAATTCACGCTTATGCAAAGTAGATTTCTCAATGGTTCCTTTCTGCACGGCGGACATCGAGCACGAGTACTAATTACAGGACACCGTCCAATAGAACGCGAAGAACCATCAACAGCTCGTTGTTCTTTTACCGCTTTAACCTTGGACGCCGTCACAAAAGCTTCTTTCAATTCGGAAAGTCACCATTTTTCACCGCGATTCTCGCGTTTATTGTTTGCGAGACCGTGAATGGTCCACGGATTCTTGCGGATTGTTCGATAGTCGAATAAACAGATGCTGGAATGTTGGTCGAATCTTTAGTCGTGTCGTTCGTGTCCGTTCTACTACGTGAGCGATCGTTTCGTTAATAATCTTTTGCTGGAAATTACTTCGCTAACTGGATACGATTTCTTCGAATAGCAGAGTTTATGGAACTATGAATTTCTAAACAGAGAGTTTGTCATCGAATAGAAGAAGTTGAAATAAATTTCACGCGACTGGCGTGACATCGGGTCACTGCTTGAATGGATTGAAAGTGTTGTGAAAACCGGAAACGATTCCGCCCCTGGAAAGCACTTCTCAATGAAAGTGCTCCTACTTTCCTCAAAATGGATCTCCCCAGTTCTCTTCGCGTGACATTCTACGGCCTTCGTACGACAATGAGTTTCTCTTTCTAGGAAAACCGCTTTCAAGGGAAACACGCGGTCGATTTACAGCGTAAAACGCTGATTTCTTTCGATTCGAATGGACTATTGAGAAATTATCGACAAACGAAACGGTGTACTTGGAAGAACGACTATGACGAAGTAACAATGGTCTACCCTTTTCTTGGTTAAATATCTTTTCCTTCGATCTCACAGCGTTCCTACGAAGAAAGAAAAATCGTCTATCTTACGCTCGCGTATTGTAACTCGAATATTTTATCCGAGAAGAAAATTCGTTTGTACCTATGAAACCGCATCTGCCTGTTCGCTGTACGAATAGCATCGACTAAAATGCCAAGTTTCCGTGATTACACGCAACACCTAACGTTTCCATGAAACGCGTTTCGTATTTACCTCGGCTCCCTTTCGAGTACGATATGCCCAACGCAATAATTTATTAGTATTCTTTGCGTATCCGGAAGAATTTATTAAAAACGCCAAGGATGGTTCTCGCCTTGGCTCGTTTAAACGTATTTCCCTGGAACGATGATAACAGAATAGTGATAACAGATATTCCGTGGCAGTAATAAATCTACATGCTCGTTGCCGGAATGAATTCACGAGCTTTCCTCGAGCGATTAAGCGTTAGCTGGCAGGGATGAGCCGCTCGTTCGCGATTTAATATCACGTATTCCCCGGCTGAAATTGGAACGATCTTCTTGCCGAGCGGAACCAGGAATCTCTGCCAGGCTCCTGTTAACCTCCAGATTGCTACTCTCTGGTAAATCTCTGCCTGGGGAACGTCTGATTTAGAAAACTCGAAATGTATGTGCACGGTGGACTGTAATCGCGGACAACTCTCGATCTCTCGCAGCGTATTCCGGTTGTAGATCACTTAGCCGTGTTAAAAAATCGCCGTTCACGATGTTTTCCTTCTTTCTCGCCTCGCAGCTCGGCTCGAGGATTGCTACGAGCGGTAGCCGTAGCAAACTACCGTGATCTCTGCGTACTACGTCGATGATTGAATTAAACCGAGGTGAAAAAGTTTCGATCGCGATAATTGCATTAAGGCGAATAGAACGCGCTTCTTGCAAGAGATCGCGATCTGTTTCCAATTTTCATTGGTTACGAGTATTTTTCACGTATCTTTCAACAGCAAAGGAAATAAAGTAACGGGAAAGTATGGAGGTTCGAGACACGTAGTACCTAAAAGGTCCATAATGCCACGCGATTGTAGCTTCTTGCTTTCGTTTCCTCTCTCTTGCGCGCAAGTGCAAGCAACGCGGCTATCGAGAGGCAACTAATGCAAAACGCGAATAAATGTTAATCAACGTTCGGAAATTTTCCGTCGAAAATGGAAACGATACAACGATATCTTAAGGAACGATATCCTTCCTAATTGCACGAGCATTAAAAATGTCGACATTTGGCTTTTAAGAAGATTCAGAGCCACGATTTCGACCGTTTAACGCCGGCCGCGTCGTTACTTTAATCTGACTCGGAAAGAAGTTAACGGAGCTATTCGATGATCGAGAAACCGATTAAAAGCGGTAAATTTGCATACCGTGATCGGGCGAGATTAAAAGATATTTCGTTGGTAAATTCTATACCTAATTTAAAACAGAATGCGTTTTAGTAAAACCGATTTAATTATCGATAAGATACATCATGGCCAGATACATATCGTATAAAGCGTTGTTCACGACTATCGTTATAGATACCATTCGTATCATATTACTAGTTCTGTGTTGTTACTTATCTAGTCGATATAGATCTACACGAAGTAATTTTAGCGTTCGAATTGGAAGCTATCCTACTTTCTGATTTTAGTTTCTTTTCTATTAATTGTAACAGCGTAAATACGTTGAAAATTAGGCATTCATCTACGATACCAATATTAAACTCGCGAATGCTGCACGCCTCTATCGAAGGAATTATTCGATCGACATAAAAATTGAACGACGAAGCTTAGAAAACGATGGAATTTCATAAGCAGCCCCGATAGCTAATCTGGCCGACGGTTCAACACCCTCTCCGCTTCCTATAAGATTCCAATGGCAGACCAGTGTTCACCTGGAAGAATCCGGCTCTTCCTCCGGAGAGCATCCCCCGGAGGGCAGAATTCGATTCCGCGGAGTCAACCAGGTGTAGACCGGCCGATGCGGGAATAAACATATTTTCTAGGCGATCGTCGGTCGAGCATCGGGCCATAAATAAAACAAGAAATTCCTCGACTTGGTCCGCCATAAATCGCGCGTCCACGGCGTTCGATGGCTCGAAGGAACCACGGAACCTCCTTCGACTAGCCTCCATCGTAAACGCTATGGTTGCGCGCGCGCGCCCGCGCCAACTCGCCGCGAATACCCTTAATAGCTTCACCGCCTGGCCGACGCTCAACTTTCGATTTCGCGGCTCCCTCGCGTTTCCGAGATTTATGCAAATCCAGGGGCGCGCGAGACTCTAACACCCGTGCTAGAAGCCGCTTGGAAATCCGCGTGCACGACGCGTTTCTGGTTGTAAATCAACGGGTTATGCCGAGGGAATCGAGCTGGCACCCACTTCCGCCCGACAACGCGCCATTTACCTCTTCTGGTATCAGCTTTCAGCTTTGATGCCCGACAAGTTATCGAAATTCCATGTTGAATGGATTTTTTGCGTTTCGTGGGAATGTTCTGTGCACGCGATGCTTGGCGGGTAATCTCGAGTTCACTGCAAGAATTTTGAAGCTAATCTCGCGAGATGTATTAAGGAATCAACGGTGGGGACGACGTTCCAGCAAAGTACAATGCGTTAAGCGAGACGAAGGATATTCGCGACGACTTGGAGCTAAAATAATGCAAGTGGATCTCGATAAACGAAGTTCTATGGCACAGAGAGTACTTTCGCTTTGGAAAAAGCAAGGAAACGGCTCGTGTAATTATACTTTTCGAAATGTTTACGAACCTGTAGATGCACGACGACTGATAAACATTATGCATCGGCATGTTTTTAAAAAAAGGCGGTCATTTCCTCTAGTCCACGCCCACGCGTAGACGACTCGCGTTCCTCGAACTTGCGCAGAAGAAGGTACGACACCGGTTTTTCTAGTAAGGGGCGCGCGCGAAATTACGCGCATAATATAAACGTTTAAGACATCGAGTCGTTCGCTCGGAGGAATCTCGACTGAAAAGCGATTCCCTCGATCGGTGCGGCACTCCCACGGTGTTTCGCGGAGTCACGAGCGCGCTTTCACGCGATATCTGCACAACCGCCCCTATAAAGATAGGCCCCTTTTCTCCCTCTCTCTCTCTCTCTCTCTCTCTCTCTCTCTCTCTCTCTTACTCTCTGCCTCCTTTAGAGTGCAACGTGGTTGAATTTCTAGGCACATAAACTTCGTCTTGGCCGCACCTGATAGACACGCCGATCTCGCTCGACTCCTTGATAACGTTTCACGCGGAACAAAGAACACGGCGCGACCAGTTTTTTTCTCTCGAGCGAAAAAGCGTGGGTACCGTGTGGAAATTCATGAACTGGAATCTTCGTGATGTAAGATCGTTTCGTGGTATTTTTCCACGCAGATATTATACTACAGCGTCCGCTGGATCGATACTTTCTTAAATATTATATTAGAGGGTAGCAAGTGCGATGCGACGTTGGATTTTTCCAACGTTCGAATTCCTCTTTCTTTCTCCGCGATTCATCGTCCCTAGCTGTTTGGTATGCGCGTAGCGAACGTGTAATTAAATCCTCAAAGTCTATCGATCTCGTTGACGCGAATCGAGAGAGCGTGCTCGTTGCTGGAACAAATACGCGAGCGAGCACGCGATGTGGCTGAAACGGGGCGGCGGCGATTCTAACGCGCTGCTCCCCGCGCCGAGATTAGACCAGTCGAGACTTCGTTAGCGACCCATTGTGAACAGATGCGATCATTATGCGTCTCGTTTGCATAAGTTCCTGCTGCGTGGGAGGGGACCGTCGGGCGAGGACGAGAAAATGGATAAGGGTAGCAGGAAACGAACGGTGCGCCAAGGTACAAGGAGGAAAGAGTTGCTGGAGCGTACACGAGTTAACGTTGGTTTCAAGCGCGATAGTTGACTTACTGCAGGAACCGCACGCGATTTACAAATTTGGAACGGTCGCGATGCGTAATTCTATAAAAGAAGCGTTTTTGCGCCGAGGGAAAACGACGACTCTCTCCGATCAAAGTTTCATTTCTCTTGATAAAACGAAGAAACGCGAAATACACCAGAAAAGGAATCAGACCGTACGAAACGAAAAGTAGGAGCAAAGAAGGTGCAAAAGAACGCGGCGAAAGAAAAGAGACAGAGACAGGAAGAGCGTTTGCAACGAAACTGTTGCACCGTTTCAACAGAATCACGGTATCGGCGTAATTTCGACCCACGCTGTACCCAGCCGCGCATATGTAATTCGCGCGTTTTCATTGAAAAAGTATCGTCAGCCGTTATGCTAATACGAGAGGCCGGGCCGTTACACGCGGCCATATGTCACTGACCACCTCCGCCGCGGCCGACCGCGGTTCCACCGTTGAATAATAGACGCCCTGTTGGTCGTTCCACGGCGACCAGGGACTACGTATTCGGGAACGAGGTTGCCACAGAGATTCGTACGTTCACCACCATTGCCGTAGACGCTAGCGGATGTACGACTCGGGACGATATTAAATTATAATTCACGGCACGCTCTGCCGCGTTACCTCATACTTTCATTCGCTATTTATAGGTTGACGCTCGGCCGTTTCTAGTTGCGATCGAGTAACGACTACGAACGATCCGCGAAACTGCATAAGCTGGTATAAGCTGTTCGGACGGGATTTGACGCAGTTGGGATAGTCGTGTACATAGTCAAAGTAGTTTCGATTTTGTCGGAGCTCGAGTCGTCTTTGCCGGCAATTTTGCCAAACAAAAAATAAGAAAAGAAAGGACGACCGATAATACGCACCATCGCGCTCGATGATTATCATTTTTTCATAATCCGTTGGAACGTGTCATGCCATCGTCCCAATCAGTATCGTAATCTCTGCTCTTTCATCGTATCTTGCGATACAGCGCAAGGCGTAAGAGATTTTTTTCATAATTCACGATTTACGATGAAACGTCGCTTGTCACGGCTGAAACTCGCCGTTCGATTGGCAAAGACGTACGGTAATTGGACTGACGCGTAACGAAACGCTTGGTCAGGATCGAGCACGGTTCAAGTCGAACGCTCCCCCAGCGTGCAACGCTCGGTTTCATTGTTAAACCGCCACTGCCACCTACTACCATCTGTTACTTTCTTTCTGTGGGCCTCGGTTAAATCACCACCGTGCCTACTACAACCTGATTACATATGTACACACTCGGCTGCGGGTAAATAAGCAAACAAATGCGCCTTCCTCTTATGTATCGCGGCGCACAGGAAATCTCGAGAATGTTGCAAGCGACGCTCGGACCGGCTTGTGTGGGGGGCTTTTTAACCCTCGAGATGGCATGACTTGATGCGTTGCGTGTCGTGGGTTCTTAATCTCGGAATTACCACAGTAGTGCCTACGAAATTGCGATACTCGGTTTCGCGTCACGATAGCTACGTTACTCCTTGCGAGCTATGGTGGGTGGCTGTATGAGTACTTACGTTAATAGGTTCCGACTTTAATTGTAAGACCTCGCGTTCGTTCGCGTTTCTCGTCACGCGATGTTACGCGCTGCGATTTGACGTATGACAATTTCGATTTGCAACAAAAATCGCTGTACCTTAACCTACGGTCGCGCCCACGGAGAAACCCAATCTACTACACGACGTTGTATCCAATCAGAACCGCATTCCTTCAGCTGGTCATCTTCTCGTGTCCGAGCGGGGTACACTCGGCGTCGCGATTATCCTTGCTTCTCAAATACTGTTCAAATAAGCGAAGACGTATACAAGAGCGGTATTGGGTACCGTTGGCACGAAAGCTCGATCGGTAAATCAAACAGCAATCTCGTGCTTCGGGGTGTACAGGCGATTCTCGAGGTCGCCCCAGTCGTTTTGCAGAAAGCTCATAAAACTCGTTAAAAAGAAACGAGATGGGAATGTAAACGTTTCCATCGATCAAAGAGGCCGTTTATTAATCGGCCACTTTCCTGGTCGCGATCTTGCGCAAGCAGCCGCCAGTGCCTTTAATCCGAGATCGAATTCCCGATAGGATTCGCGCGCACGATCGATCATCGCCGGCGACGTGATCGATATATCGACACTACGGTTGGGCTCGGTCAATTCTATGCAGTTGCGGATATCTCGCGGTCCATTAAGTGCCACCAGCACACCGGCACACCGGACTTTAATGAATTTCTGGCCGGCCACGGATATTGGCTCTCGCTTTTTCCATGCCTCGCGTTTCGACGGTTCTCCTTGACTTGATTTATCGGCCGAGGGGGGGAAAGTTCCAGCTGTCTCGAATGCCAACCGACGGCTTCGAAAATGGTACAAGACTCATTCAACTCCGTCTCCTGTTGTACCTATTATTTGCAGATTGCTCGGATAACGAAACGTTTTGTAGTGGTGGAATCTGGTTCCGAGGGAGTTACACGTCGATCGTATTATCGATAGCGCGACAGATACGATACCCGGATAATTGAACGGAATAGAAGTTAGTCGGGTGTCGAATTAACGAGCAGCGATCCAAGGCAGTTTCGCTCTCGAACATTTGGAAATTAGCGCGGAAACGTAGAATCTATGGACATCGTCGGTGAAGAAGCTGAACGATTAGCGCTTTTTAGTTTTCGCGCGTAGATCGTTCGACGTTCGAACGGCGGATCGATTAATTTGAATCCGCTGTGGCCGCTATGATCCACCGGTGGAGAAAAGGAAGAAAATTTAAGAAGCCAATCGACTCACCAGGATATCCCTCTGGAATCACGATCTCAGGCCCAACCTTCACGTCATGGCGGTAACGATGCATCAACAGGGTAGCCGTGACTCTCAGCGATCGTTGCTGCTGTTTGTACAATAATATCGGCCTTCCTCCGGCACCTTCCACCCTTACCACCCTCGGTAACGAGAATCTGTCGAGAAACTCGCGCAACGGCATGAATCCAGCTCCGGAACTCGCAGCTTCCGCGGTAGCCTCCCGGGAACTGGGCAACGAATCGTCGCCAGTTCCGGTAGCCTCGCCACTGGACAAAGTCGAAAATTCACCACTCGACGACATCGTTACGCACGGCTCGGTTTCCACGATTTCATACGCACTAGACTCGCGAGCGATTACTTCGTGTCACGGCGGATCGGCAGTTTCACCACGATAACGTGTCCGTTCTGAAAACAAAAATACGCAGGACATTAGTGTTTTTCGCTTAGAATCGGTTCTTTACGAACAACTATCGCTTGGGAAGAACGATGTTGTTTTGACAGCATTCGTCGACGAAATTATATCGATCGGTCAACGTTTAGATAACAGGCATTTCGAAAAGCCTGCCGGAGATATCCGCGGTTCAGATCTAGTTGTAACTGTATATGAAACGTATATTAACGAGCATAACCCGCATAGCAGATGTCATAATCATCTCTAATAATGAGATAACTAATCAAATAGATAATCAGCCGAGTTCGTGCAAACATGCTCTATATCTGATGTTTTAGATTTACGGTTATTTTTATTTCCTCCCGTACTTCCTGACAAACGAATTAATATACTTGATTCTGTTATCTGGCCAAGTCCGTTAAGATATCGAACAAGATTGCAAACGCGTATTCAAAGCATCTGTGAATCATTAGGAGGATGCATGTATCATAAATATCTGAACGGGACCGTAAGGCAGGGAATTACTTGTTGCGAATCTGACGAACCTTGAAAACACGACGCAAAACGTATGTACCTTCTTTTTTTTTTTTTACGGAGAACAAAGAAAAACCTTATGCCGTGATCCAGACGATATCAGAGAGACGAAGAAAAGCATGGAAGAGTCGGTTGTTCCGAAGGAATTCGTTATTCCACGAAGCGTGGCAGCCTTGACAGTGATTCGCCGGCGGCGAAGTGTGCCTCGGCTAACGAGTGATTATGCTCCTCAGGCTGGCTTGACGATGATGGTGATGATGATGAATTTATGACGATGATTATCTCTGGTGGCGTACCGCTGTGTCGCCACCGGTGTTTGTCTTTCAGACGACGAGACAGTGGCGTGAAAAAACGGCCAAGGAATGATGGAATGAGTCTGGTTCGCGGTCGTTTAAAGATTGTTCTTGCGACTGGCGTTGACACGCGACGAACAACGCTGACAAATTAGTCCTAATTGATTGGGATGGAGCTGGATTGATCGTCGGAGTTTCGAAACCACGTCTAAATCATTATACTCTGATATCTTCGAATCGCACGATCCCATACGTGCGTAAGGTATTTCTGGATGTATCGCATACCGTTTTATCCGTTTCTCGTCCTTCGAAAATTCTTCGTCCATCGGCGTTTTATCGCATCTACGTAATAACGAGTGAACCATTTCGATGGGACGAAGTTTTCGTTTTATCGAGAGGCGAAAGCTGTGGAATTATTTATAATTCGAGATAAATACGAGCGCTGAAAATTCGAAGTGATCGTTGTTTTTAAAGTAAGTAGAGCAGGTATCTCTATTTTCGCAATCCGAGGTGATTGATGGGATCCTAGAAAGATGTAGGTTGATTTTTGATCCAGTTAATGACACGATAATTTGATTACAAAATTGGATCGAGAACAAGTTAATAACGATCCACTTTCTTCCCGTTGAATGGGACACATGCGACTGTGTAAAATTTATAACTCGAATCACTGTCGGTGATTAGCGGGACGCCAATTTACATGGGCGTTCGGGGCGCTGTCGTTGGCTTCTTGCTCCATATGGTACTTCATCGACGCGTTTATGGAACTGGAATAATATCGAAATAACGACGACTACTACTTTCATCGTACGGTGGATGATTGATTACACGAACTTTGCAACTCAAGATGATCAAATTACGCAGCGAACGAAATGCTGCTTTCAATGGGAACTCAAACTATAACGCCGTTTTTATTACACACGGCTACTCACAGATGCGTCTGCGATGTTGCAGCAATGAGAGATTGGAGATTATTATCGTTGTTGTGGAAAGTACGCGAAGAATATATTCGCCAGTCATTTTACAAGAAAATAGTATTTGTGGGAGAAAGAGGTCGCCGATTAATAGCGAAAGTTTTGGATATCATAGAAGAGCGATATCAAACGCTCCACCGACGTCTACCGACATAATTATAAAGTTACGTTAACAAAAACCTGACGACAATTGCAATTTCTTTGGACCAGAAAAACCATACAAATTACCCCGCCTAGTTAGCAGTCGCTTATGACAAATGAGATTTTTGTATTCGATGACTCGATAATTTACCGTGTCAGTTTAAATCATCCCGTTATAAATCAACCCCCGAGTTTCTTGTTACTTGTTATTTGATGCTCGTCGCGCGATATTTTATCGCGGGCTTGACGCGAACACAACTCGTGGAAAGATGCGTTTTTAATCGGCAACGGATCAACGACGGGACGATATTTTCAAAATTGCTTGTATTATATTTTTTTTTTTTTTGCGTTAAATTATGATACCTGTATGACAATTATGACACATCGTAGTATAATAAATGCTAGTAATTCATTCTGCCAACCAGTTTCCCAAACTTTTCGGCGGCAACGTTATTAATCTTGCGACTTATTTTATATTTTCCATTGAAAATCTTGCACGTACATTATTCTGATAAAAGTTATAGTACGTTAATTCGTTGTCGACGCGTCGTAAAATATCTCGCATAATAATGACGCAAAAGGACGTCGAAAAATTCCACGAAATCAAGTTCCACGAACATTGATCTATTATTATTGGACTCATTTCGGACGTCTCGTGTTTTCTTAAAGCAGGTGAAAAACTACAGCATACGGTGCAATCCACCGGAGAATCGAGATCCACCAACAGAGAAATCAACTTCTTTCCCCCAGCTCATCAAATTTTATCATCCGTTAATTGATCCAAATTAGGTTGAAATAATTACTTCGATCGAGCCAATTTAAATTCCAGGGCAGCATCTTCCCTTCGATCATGTCTCGGGATACGCAAAAACGCAGTTTCTCTTAGGTGACTTGCACCTGTACCATTCTTCAGCCTTGCGCGCGCGTTCACGGCAACATTGCACTCACATCGCATACGAATGACAAGAATTAATATTCCAGCTGTGTAAGATATGATGTGCAGAGACCCCGGGCATTATCCATGGTTCCGGTCATGAATACGCATGAGCAAGCACTTTTTTCTCTTCCTTTTTCCCTGAAACCCACGAGACAATCCGCCACCGTCTTTGATCCTTTCGATTATTTGCTTCCAAGTTACTGTAACCGCCGCGTAATGGACGTTTAATTGCTCGTGACGAAAGAAATTACGATAAGCTCGAGCGCTGTGGAAACTTCACGATGTTTTAAAATGTCGACGGCGAAAGTGACGATTATCGAGATTGCTATATTATCCCGTTGATAACCTCTGCTGTTATTTAAAGAGTGTAAAAGCTAGGTGGCTCTTTGTAGAATTTGAGTTTGACATTTTCATTGTAAATATCGAGAGACGTAGTTGACTCGGACCTTTATTTAAATTTTATCGTGTCGTAATGACAAGGATATGAAGACTTATGGTTAAAAGTGCGTGCTTTATTCCGCGCGTTTCGTGATTCGGTATGCCTGCCGTGTTCGGTCAAACGTTTTGTATTCCGCCACGAGAAATGGCTTCTGCCCCCGCATACGCGATCCTTTGTTTTAAAATGTTTGATTAAATTTATTTTTTCCTTCATGAATTTTATCATCTTTCATCATACTTGCAAATCTTCGTTTCTAGTATAACACGGTGCACTTTTTATCGTCGAGGAAACTTCCATCCCTCGAATCTACACCGTCCACGAACGTAAAGTCACGAACGTGGTGTTCTTGTACGCAAATATTTCTTGGACTTTACCGTCCGACAAATTGCAAGAAGATCGAAGTTGCCATTTTCAACGTCCCTCGGCTGAATTCCAAAGTTACCATTCCTTAAGGTACGAGAGATGGCCCAAAGGTCAAAGTGGCAGTGTGCTCTCGATGTCCGTTCGGAGAAACAGGGGCTGCCGGTCGTCCTCGACGAGCAAAACTTTCGAAACGCTTTCTTTCGTTTCGCGAAGCCGTTCGGGCCGCGCGCCATTTCACTTTCGAACGCGTTCCTTTTTTGGTATCGGCCGGGACCGGTGTAATCAAGCGGCGTTTGTCATCTGTAACACGCGTAATCGCCGGTACGCGTCGCTTCATTGGGTAAAATTGCCGTGAAGCGCGAACCAGATTAATTACAAGAGGAGGTTCGTTACGCCGATAATTAAAACTCTCGCGATCGATGCGCCGTGGCGATAGCGTTTTTCGTTTTGCGTCACGGTTCTCGCGTCATCTGCTCTCACAGCTTAAAGTTTGTAGATTTAGTCCATGTTACTCATTTCTCTTGTCATACAGTCAAGAACATCGGATTGCTCGTACAAAAACCGAGTAGTCTCTAAGAAAAATTCTTTTCAAATTTTTGTCTGTTTCTAGAAGAGTAAAAATCGTACTCTTCTACAAAAATATGTACGTGAAATATAAAACTGCAATTACATTTACGGGTATCACGATACAGGTCCGTAGCCTTGTCAACGTGCGCGCGTCATGCTATTGTACTTTTGTAGGTCTCCCTCCTTATTCTACCCTTTGTCAGGCAACGCTTCATGCAATATTATTAACCTTTTTTCCACCTCGAACAATCTTCCTAGAAAGAAGGTCTACGTAGGCTACTTAGGTAACTCGAGCGGAGCGCTAACGTAGTTTCAGTGCAGCGTTTTATACACACGTTTGTCTTACTGTCTCACAGTGACTGTATCACGCCAACACCTATTTTCCTCCTACCTTGCTAATTATATTTAATTTGTTAATAAGTAAAAAAATAGCCCACGAAAAGAATCCAACGACAAAGCACGAACGGAACACGCGACGAAGGAGGACGTGGATGGAAAAGAGGCTTTCCGTAGCGAGCGCATAATGGATCGAGGCAAGTGAAAGTCCCAGATTTAGCAATTTGCCCATTAGCGGTGCACGCCGACCTGGAAACGCTCGATGCTTTCCGCGTGACGGTATTCCGCCGCGTCCCTGACGTAATTCGACTCGGTGCACGCCGCACGCGTCCGCGAGCGGTTCTACGCGCGAAACGCTCCAACGAATTTAATTAAGAGCATACAGGAAAGTCGGCAGCGTGCATCGTGCAGCGTCTTACTTTCTTACGAGTCGCAGTTGTAATTAACGAGCTTGCTCGCGCTCAGACAGCGAGAGAAGAGAAGGAAAAAAAAAATACTGTACGGTTATTTTTAGAGGCGGACCATCTGAATTTATGATCGCGATGCGTTTGGCATTGTGCAACGGAGTTCCGTGAGAACGAAACCACCGCCGCGATTGCGGCCTTTTAGCGCGTTTACCCGTCCTTTCCATCGCAATTCACCGCCAGTTTGCTCGATATCTCGACTAGTTTTTCCAATGTCTTTCGTTTCCATCAGGATTTCTTACGTTGACATTGAAATTAAAATATCGCGTCATTTTATCACTTCGAATCTTCGTGCTTTTCTCGTTCCTCTTTTTCTGTACGCGAGAGCGCGATCGTATCGATTAATTTATTAATTCAAATCATTTTAAATTATAAACTATTTAATCATGGACGAGATTGTCCCGTAACTATGGAAATTCTCTTCTCTGTGAAATCGATATTGGAACTGCCGTCAGAGTATTTCGGCAATCGGTGAAACCTTTGTGCTATCTGAGATTTTAAGAATCGGAGGAAGCGAAAGAAACGGAGTTCGAACTCGGTTATGCTTAAATTGGAACTGATGGCGGTGAATTTCTTCCGTGTAAGAATTCGGGTTATTAGAATGTAATTAGCATAGATAGCGATCGGCATTATGAAGTAGCCAGCGTGTGTAAAGTAAGTAGCCACTTTACTGATTTAAAAGCGCTAGTTTTCTCGATGGAAATCTTTCTTCGACTCGAAGGAAGAATATATACGACTAACGAAGGGGAGATCATGAAAATGTTTGATTATACCTGTTCTAATATGCCCTCTTCTAATAGCGTTGCATATATGCTGATCTTTACGCACGCATCTTTCTATAAGAAGTTGAAAAAAGATTATCGTAAAAAATTATCAAACGTTTAAATTAATCGCACACATCCACGACCAAGTTGCTTCGCGTTTTCGCTTCAGTTCGTCGAAACTCGTTCATCTTGCGTTTTTCCTCCATTTCTGTTTCCTTTAACTTTCCTTACAAGACTACGATCGAACGTAGATATTAACAAACATGACATACTTCCCTCAATTTCTTACTCAATTTCATATAACAGGCGACACACGACTACAAGAGGCAAACTATAAAACTAACAAATCGGTTAAAAAAATCATTTATATGTCGGAAACTATTAATAAAAAAATTCGTTGAACACCGAGATGGAGTGATTTATACAAATAGAATTCTTGGTGAGTTCATTGATCAACGTTTAAGCAGTAAACAATCTGTCATTCGCACAATGTTGCTAAAAAAGAATACCACGTCCATCGGTTCGGTAGAATTTTTATCACTGGAAAGATCGTGTTCTTTCTCGAACTACCCGAGACTCGCCTCGCAGCACTAGAAAATTCCAAATAAACTCGTCAACAGGCTTTGATTAAGTGTTATCCTTATAAAAGTGCAAACTTCGCTGCGCAAGCGTTTCTCATAGAAGACGAGTTAACTCGTTCTGGTTGGTTGAGAAGTTAAAAGCCGTCGTGCAACATTTTTGCCGTCGTATAAATATACACATAGCGCAGCTTGTTTACTTTTCTTTGGCAAACCACAGTAGCTAATTCTTTTTTTACCAAGTATCCCCCGTCATAATGCGAATACCTTCGATAATTTTTCTCATTTACACTGATTAATATTGCATCTTTATGTTTTCCTCCTCGAAGTTCAAGTCCTTCCATATCATATTTCAATCGTTTTTATCAATATCGAATGACAGATTGGAAATCGCGGCGGTAAAAAGCAAACACCGTTCGAATTGATATTATCGGTGAAATTTTATAAATCGCGAGTTCCCACATTATAGAAGATTGCAAATCGCACCATTTCTGTATCGTACTGTCACCAATTTTCTTCATAAACGACACTAATCTTTTGCGGCCATAAATTCCCCCGTGACTCGGTGACCATGAGCTCGTAATCTTTTCTCACCTAGTTACACCACACGATCCTTCTAGCCCCGATTTTCATACGCCAGCCATGAGAATAATAAAAAAAAAAAAAAGAAACGCTCTCACGACCGCAAGAGCAACACTAAGTTGCTCTCGGCCAATGCTTTATGTACCTCGATTCATGTCTATTATGTATTCTATCGTGAAGCGATATCAATTCGTCCGTAGATTGGTTGCACGGCGAAACAACACGAGTTGTGAAACAACACAGCGGTCGATCGATTCCGTAGCTTACCGAGGCGGATACCAAATACCATCTTTCCCATCTAGTTCCCATTGGAATCGACAGACTCGTTTGGATATTGGTACACCGCGGTAATAAAACGATCTCTGTGCATCACGTCGAAAAAAGGAGCGAACAAGGAAACCAAAGAGAAAGAAAAAAGAAAAAAGAAAGATAAGGAGAGAAGAGGAACGAAAAAAAAAAAAATTACTGGCACCTGCGTTGGGTAGCGCGGCGTACGCACCTTTCTCACTCGAGTCTCAGCCGATTCGAAAACGATATCTGCAGGTCCTTGAGATCCGGTAAACGCGTGGTATCTCTCAGGAGCCACGAGATCGAACATAGGCCCGGATCGTAGCACGCACGCGGTTCACCTGCACCGTGGAACTCGCGACGAGAACGAGCATGGCCACGAACGAAAACGATCGAGCTTTCGATCGAAAATTTTCACCTGGACAGGTATCACCGACGATCCTGCTTCGCCTCTGTCCTTCGAATCGACGAGACCGGCCAACGATCGATACCGATCGATCAACGATCGACGATCGACGACAAACTGAACGGACGATCGGTCGACTTCTCGAAGGATCGGGCGGCAGGAAGAGGGACGCGGCGGCGCGATCGATCCATCGATCGATCGAGGCTTGGAGGCGCGACGTGGAGCGGCCCGACGCTCCGGACGAGATCGTGCGACTAAAGCTCGCGCGCGTTCCGCGAGGACGCGCCGCGGACCGACCGACCGACCGAGCCACCGTACCCCCACCTTCCAACTTTGCTTTAAATAAACTGTATCGCGCAGACTCGGGGGCACACCGGCCGACTCCCGAGGATCTCCGCCGCTGCCGCCGCCGCCGCCGCCGCCTTTTCTCCACACACTCCCTTTCTATTCGACTGGCTTTCGGTCCTGCCTTCATTTTTCCGCGGCTTCAACTAGCCCGCTTCCGGTTCCGTACCAGATTTCCCGCTGCGCGACCCTTCTCTCCATGCTCTTCCAACCGATTTTCCTCTCGCTCCGACACGGTCCTAAGCATGCGTGCTTTTCTATCGCGCCACGCGATTAATGTGAAATTCTAATAGGCGGGCAATCGCTCCGCGGTGTACCGCGTTGCGTAACACGTTGATTCCGACCGCTTTTAAGGCATCTTCGTGTATTCCCATGAAGCTAAGGAGAAACGTGGTTTACGGTATACATAGACGAGAAGGATATTATTCAAAGATATTAATTTAGGAATTAATATAATCTTCGATTCTCGTATTACGAAAGGCACAGTTTGAACAATTCCCACTCATATTTCGCGTTTGATTAGGCTTAGGGTTAGGGTCAAGTTAATTAAAATACCATTAAAAGCCGATTCCTTGGAAGCTTGGAACGCGCTTCGAAGCTATCGATGCTCACCAATACTTTAATATCTATTCCTCGATCATCCACAAGGATAAGTATTCAACGTTAGCTTGATTATCGCCGAATCGATGTCGACTACCACGGTTTAATTGCAGCGTTCGCGGTCTAATAAACAACCGCGTATTATATAATCTATCCGTGTAATTAACACAGATTACTGCATCGTATTAATTTAGGATTTCGCGATGTAACCGAGAAAACTGTAACGCGTTTGTATAGCTCGCATAAATTCCTCCAGTTTAAAGAATCATTTAAATATGTTTCACTGGATGGCGCGGTATAAATTATCGATTCCATCAATACTCATCGCGTACGTTTTCTAGTTTCGAAAAAATTGGACGAGCGAACAAGTGGCAATCTTCATTGAGCGATGAAGGCCATCGGATTATTTTGTCCTTCGACGATGACGCGTTCTCAAACACTTCGAATCGCGTTGGATATGTATCGAGCGTGCTGTAAAACGATTGACTTATTAATAATAATTCGATCTGGCTAGTCGCCAGTATTTTCCGTCCCGTTGGAAAATCTATTTATGGACTTCTGCCAAGATCGTTAAATCCAATTAGGGCCTAATTGACTGCAGTTTCATTAAAAAGGGATTTTTTTCCATGTGTAATTACAGTATTATAATTCCATGCGTTACTTCTGTAATTAAATCCGAGGAAAAGTCGCGGAAGAAATATTTTCTTAGGCGGTTTTGGTATGTCGTTCTTCGTGTGAACCAGCTCGTTACTTTCCAGGTTCTCCATCTTTCCTGCATATATACTTAAACGTAGAATCTGTTTTTTATTCCTTTTATGAATTTAAAGGAGATTAAAAATTTTGTTTCCAAATTTAGCTTCAGACGTAAAGTTGCTTGTTCGCTGTTACGATTACCGCGTGACTTATGTTTGATAATTTGAATGATCGAGTTACGTGGATCCATCTTTTGCGGTATTTGTTCACGATTGTGCAACAGCTTCTCAGAGGTCGTCGTTACGTTTCGTTTTGAAAAATTTGAAAAGAACGAGGAAGTAATAATTCCATGAAACTGATTATACAATCATGCAAAGAGAAATAGGTACATACTAAACCGAGTAAGAAACGTTTTGCCAGTAAAAACAGGTATTCCGTGAGAAAGACCTTGCACGCGTTCTTACATTTCTGTTCGTTCATAACCAGATTTGCAAAAAAATCACGCAAAGGACATGCGGGTTTTTTTGCTATTTTACTGTAATTTTTCTTTAGAACACTCTTGTTCTTGACTTCTACGTTAGTCATAGTAACAGTAGAGTCGTTACTTGAAACCATTCGAAGGCAACCAGCAGATTCATCGAGTATACAACCTGCTAAGTTTTGTGATCTTTCAAATATTTTCAGTGCTCTTTTTCAATAATTTCTTTGACGCCGATATTATCCGTTTCATAGAAGAGCCGTGTTCTTTCCTCGATATCCGCTTTTCCTTCCGCGTTTCTTTCATTATGTTTGCTCTAGATTCAAATTATTTGATTCAAATTATTCAACTTTTTACTCCACTATACTTCTACCATAGTTACTTTTCTGTAATTTCATTTTGATTTAATCGCGTTGCTACATATATGATTTCACGTGTACTTCTAAACTATTGATAAATCCTGTTCGCCAGATGCTGTTCGAACATATGGTGTGCTACTTTTCTGAATTCCCGAGGAACCGCTATGCAACGCGATTCTCTGCGACATTGACCTCCGTACCCCGTTCATAAGATCGCAATATCCGTTTACGTTTCCAAGATCGTCTTGAACCCTCGCTATGTCTATGCGAACAATTAACATGAATTTACCGACGATTACTCCTTAACCTCCAACGCATCACAGGATGTCGTCGATCTTCGGACGAATCGCTGCGTTCTACGCTACTCTATACTTAACGGAGAAAGTATTGGTTTTGTGCGTGAAATTTTTAGCTGACGATTTTTTGGCCAGTTTGTTCGTAACTTACAGTTATCTACATCGTTTCGGCTTTATTTACCGTGATAGTTAATTCCGATTACGTAACGTTCAAATTTAACAGAGACTGAATTTGTCAACTAGATCTTCAACCGCTTTATGTAAATATGAATTTCTTGCCAAAATATCTTCCACCTTTGATATTTGAATAACGTTAGACACGCGTTGCGCAATCTTAAACACGTTATGCAACGTAAATTCAATCGCGAAACTTTGTTAACTACGATCTTTCATAGGAAAATAATACGTTCGTTGTTACAATACGCATGATTCTTCGATAGATTGTTGCCAAACTGATACAGCATATTGATTGGATGAAAAAATCTAGCGAATGAAAAAAGTACAAACGAACACAAGTCTAAAAATGATTTATTGAAGACGTACAAGGAGCAAAGGAGAACCATCCGTTAAGTACTGTTGTAAATGCTTCTCCATTTCATAGCTACATTATAGTTACTGATTGATGAGTAAATAACTACATATCATCGCTGTCAATTATTGGCTTGCTTGACCTTACCAAGCCTTAATAATTTATTCTTATAAGGTAAAAGATTCTATTTTTATCTTAGAAAATAGAATTGATTCTCTGTGTGTATTTGATAGCCGATAGAATAAACGTATAACGATTCTTACACATTGAATCGCGTGGCTATTTAATTTCGAAAGATCATCTCCGAATAAGTAATGATAATAAAAGATAAATTAGAAGATTGAAATGTTTCGTAATAATCAGTGTTCGGTAAAATAATTAATCATATGCCGGCCTGAAGTATTTTAAATATTCATTAGCTATCAAAATTTGTCTTCGAGCTCGTCCGATCAAGATTTAGATGAACAATAATGTCTGAGCATAGCCCGGTCGTGGTAGCAAAAACAGGTACCGTTAGCGGATTATTAATATTCATGATGTCAGCGATACGCTCGGGCATTGCGATACAAGGTTTCCTTGTACCCTATTCATCGAACGTGCCTGTTTCTCGGAAAAACGAGCAACTGCGTATCGGTATGCAAGCAATAATGCAACACGATTGATCGTTGTGCAACGTTGCACCGCTACCGATACTGTTTCCATGGTGTATTAACGTTGGTCGATGCGAAACTCGGCTCGTTCACTCGGCTTGGTCACCAATGGCCGGGATTCTGAAATTTATTTTTACCTGTCGTTACATTGAAAAACTAAATTATAGGAGACACTGTACGTAGCAATGATAGCGTAGATTCAGCGACGAAGAAAAATCGTGGTTATCGTGGCATATTCAGAAAAATGATTCGAGCAACGATAAAAGTCTGACTGTACAAAAAGCACCGTGAAATCTATAGATTCCATCGTTCAACTATCGTTAACTATATTATCCTCTAACTTAATTAGAACTAACAGCATAGTTTAACATCTTCTACTTCCTCTGCGTCTCTTCCTTTCATCCAACCTGCCAATAACTCAGCCAACTAGAATGCGTTTTTTCATCTACTTTTCTTGCCTCGCCTTCTGAAAGGAAAGGAAAGAAAAAATTCGAAAGAAATCACACGGTATACTGCCTTTCGTCGCTTCCTCCTTCAAATTCCCCCTTGATTATTTGCCCCCTTGTACAAACACACTCGCGTATACGCACATATCGTCCATTACGGTGTCGAAAACGCTTTCACGTCCCGACACCTGCTAATTACTCCGGAACGCGGAGAATATTGATGGCAGTGTTTAGACGAGAAATTGTTACTTGGCCGTCATTGTCCCCGTAATTACCGGTCGCGGAATGATTATTGACTTGCCACAACGCTGATTACAACGACGAGCAGCGGCTCTGTTCATTGTAGGGCTGGGGACGCGCCGCGCCGGCCTATTAATACGTTTCTCTTCTCTTCGAAGCGTGTTGACCGAGGTCATGGATGGAACAGAGAGAACATCAGCGCCCCTATAACGTGCATCTTCGTTTTGAATTATGCCTCATTGTGCCTCGTCTGGAATCGCGACTGGCATTGTGCTAAGGATACGTGGACGTGATTGTTTGCCTTTGACTCGAGTCACACCCTGCTAAGCATTTTTTTGCATTTTCTCTCTGTTTCTTCGCTTCTTTCCTTTTTTCCTGTTTCTCGGCTGTCTTTCAACGGAGAAACGCATTTGCCAGATACTTTATCGCTGGCGTTATCCCCCGTGATAGATTCGATCAACGCCCCATCGTTATACGCATTGTCCGGTTATGTTGTTTCGTCACGTTGTTGTTTTAGAGTGGTTGATCGACGAAGAGAGTGGATAGTAGTAGTCGATGCCAAGTATACTTGCCTTGATTTTTGTTCCGATCGTTGTCGGTGTAGGATCGTCTAGCTGTGGTTCGTTCGTTGCCGTAGCAGGTTTGTTTAGAGATTTCAAAGCGAATCGTTCGAATAAAGACGAGATTGACTTGCACGAATCGATGATAATCCGATATTTTTCCACGTTATTTTAAATCATCTCTCTTCTTCCTTCGCATTATCGTCGAAAACGCTCGGAATACTCGGAGAAGCTTTTAACTTGGACTAAGCCTCACGGCCTCGTCGCCAGTGATCTCCAGCTCACTCACGTCGATCGCCTGCAGAATCACATCGCATTAATTACCATACGCATGCCGTGTTGCGTGGTCGTTTTACCTGGTCGTTCGAGTGAAAGTTTCCGCGAATCTCTAATCTTGCGCGGCGCGGATCGTCGAGAAACGGCGTTAATCATCGACGATTCACGTCCGGTTGAACGTGCTAATGCGGACGTTATCAAAGCGTGTTAACTTGCGTGACATCCTGAGCGACGGAGCTGCCTGTCGGTTTTTCCGCGCCGCTCAAAGGAACGAGTGTCATCAAACATGCCGTACGTATTCCCCGGGTTTGTACACCGCTCACGAGTCTAGTAAGTACGCGAGTACATGCGTGTACTCTCGCACTCGCTCTCGCATACACGCGTGAACTGGCCTTAACCCAGTGGTTCTCCATCGTTGCTTCGATAAGAATTCTTCGTATCGGATCGTTCCGTCATCGAAGAAAAATCTGTACGTATTATCGACATCGTTTTCCATGAAATGAAATTGATCCGAGGAAAAATGAAGAAGGATATTCTGCGTGGAAACAGACTTAGGTATATGGAAAAGAAATTATCATCTTTCAATTTGTTATCGAAACGATCAAACTATTGTTAAATTATTGCGAAGATTTAATCAAGACAGGAAGATTAGTTTTATCGAATAGCAATAGAATATTCGCTTAATAGAGGAAGTTTAGACATCACGACGGATAGGGAAAAGATTGAGAACCGTCGCGTCAGTTCCCTGCTTAATCATTTTCTCCAAAGAAACATTCAATGTCAGTTTAATCGCGCGTTCTTGACAAACTTCCATTAGATAAAAAGTAAGAATGAAATAAAAGGAGTAATTATTATTCAGCGGTCGGAATCGTACAGCGCATCTATACGTTGGAAGCTCGATACGTAATCATCCTCTGGTAAAATTTCATATATCTTCGAACCATATCTTGCTTCGTCCGCGAATAAACAACGTTATCGATAAACCATTGATTTATAAATTTAGCGAAACGCATCTTCTCGAAATAATTTCACAACTTAATCGCTTCTATCAACTAACCAGCCGTCAAACAGCCAGGAATAATGATTTTATTCAACCGTGGGTCAATATATTTCTCGAGGAGAGCGTAGCGTAGCCATTGCTGGCACACGGAAGCATATCGTCTATCGCTGCAAGACGGATGACCTTCCGAAGGTCAGCGCCTTTGCTCTTCAACGTCGCTGGAGTTGCACGCAAAACTATTCCGTCGATAATCCTGTACGTGTAACAAATTGAATGCATTTAATTAAGTTTCGGATGGAATGGCAGCTTCGGTAGAATAATATAAGGTACGAACGCAGTAATGCAAATAATTAACAACTGTTGAGGATACAGGCCTTTATTAATGCGCCTCGAGTTCGTGCGAGCGTAGAGCGAAACACCATCGAAGCGTTTTCCTTCTTTTTCCTTAACGAACAGAACGAGCCCGAGGGAAGTTGTAAAAAGGAAGTTACATCTTTAAGATCGAAAGCCAGCTGTAAAATTGGATTTTTCTCCTATGGATGCATATCGCTGTAAAAATAGGATTATGGATCTTCGTGCCAATTCGCGTACTATCCGCATCGCTAACTCCGGTTGCAGTTATCAAAAATCACCGAAACGATCGATCGAAATCTACCTGTCAATCGACGATTTGAAAAGTTTCACTTAGTCCGAAGGATGACCAGTCATAATTCTTGGCGAACGGGATATCGATCCTGCCAGCTAACGACGTGTCATTCAGCGACAAGATCCCACGATCCTGATGCTTACGTAAATAATTGCCGTTCCAGTTCGCGTTTGTTTGTACGTCGCATTTGCACGCTTAAGCTTGATTGCATCGTGGTTGACGCGACGTTGCGGCACGCAGTCCTCCTCCATGTTAAGAGGCAATCCCGTCCAGAAGTGGTACCGCCGACCTTGTTTTGCAACAATGTTATGGATGTACCACACGTTGCACGAGGAATGCGCGATGTTAAACAGACGATGGTAATAATTTCTATGGCGCTTTATAATTTACAAACGCGAACTGAGACGCGCGAAACTTTTATTTCCTCGGATCGCAATTTGTTTCACCAGGCACAGAATTTAGCGAGCGTGTACGTTAGAGCGTACTCCTTTTCGGATTATACGAAATAGTTTGAACACTTTGAAAAATACAGCCTCGATGACACCACTTTTCCAAACTTCGGAACAGTTTCCAACCGACGTGCGAAACAAGATTGTCAGATTTACGAAAGAAATATTTTAGATATAATTTTATCGCGTTCAACGCGCGATACAGCTTTGACGCTTTAATAGCAACATCACCAGTCGACACTCGCATTCCACGTCAACCGAACCGCCATGCTATCTGTCGGTGAAACACGCGTTGACTCTTAATCAGCGGTCCCCGGTGGAAAAAAGATCGATTGGGACGCGCCACGCAGGTCATTAATCGGCCTATAAATAATCATGAATCTCTGCAAAGGGAAGCGGCTTAATGAAAATGTCAATGATGCCGCAAAAACAGAACTTGCGTTCTGCCACGGAACAACGTCATTCAGCGGTCGCACGCGGTCGCGATCGATCGGGACACGGGCGCGGTTTCTTGCCCGATTGCACGCTCTTTTTCACGGCGTTGATTTGCGCGCTGGGCATTATTCGTCATCGCGGACACCTCGCTTGACCGCACCACGGCCAAAAAAGCGAGCCATACCGCGTTTCGCCACCGGGGACGCATCGAATCGCGGTTTCGACGCTTATTTCCGCTTTGTCTCCGAGTCCAAACTTTTTCCGCCGCGATATTACCTCGCTCTTGTCCCGTTTTATCTTTGCTTTTTCCCTCCCGTCCTTGTTTCTCCCCCTTTTTTTCCCCACTTTCCTTTGCTCTTTCTTTTTGGGCATCGTTTTACTGCCTGTTTGACCTGTATAAATGAATTGAAAGCGTGGGTCTCGTTGCCTTACCTTCTTTGGTCCGTTGTGGTTTACGATGTTTTTCACATTACCATCGAATATATATTGACAGTTTGATTCGTCTGATTTTTTTAAGCTGGAACGTTAGGTATCTCGCGGAAAGGCGAAACGATTGTTCCCGGTTACTTTGGATTTCGTTTACTTTAGAAAATGCTACGCAACGTTGCCGGCCGACGCGATCAAGTTGTTCTTATTATTTTAATAGCAATAATATTGCGAAACGGAGAATATTGCGATTTATCGATTAAGAATTTTCCACACAGTTGCGTATATTTTATTCGATACAGTGTATAATTAGAGGTATTTGTATAAACACTTGCCAATTTACTCGTAACAACGACGAGACAAGCGGGAAGCGAGTTATACTCGTAGCGGTACTTCTAGTTCCCGCCACCATGGGGTTTCTAGCGTGACAACGGAACCTCAGTTTCTTACAAGTCCCATATCCAATCATAGATCCATCAGAGTAAATCATTTCCTTATAACCTTTCCTAAACATACGCATTGCCTCTTAAAACGTATCGCGATGCGTCTATAAAATAAAATTACCTTTCAAATATAGAACGAGACGTAATTTTCTCGTTTAACTTTTAATAGCTGCAAAATATTCGAATTAAGCAAATTATCGTTCTATCGTTGGTATGTTAAATCGGTTTCCATTTCCTCCGATTCTCGATTCGATCAAGAAATGGCCATCGAACGTACTAAAGAACGAATTTTACATAGACATCCCTGGTTTTCAGCCCATCATTTCCTGTAGGTACCTTACTCACGATGACCGACGATTCCTTCGCAAACAACGTCATTCCAGATCCAACTTTCTCATCGAATGCCAGAATATCGATTAACATAGTTGGAGAGCTCTGGCGAAAAAGGCGAGCTTTAGTGAGAAACAATCTCGCGTTCGAGATCTGGCTCGCGAAACGTAGAGACCGTCGCAAGAAGTAGAAGCCTCCCGGTGGTCTCCGTTTTTACGGTCTCGTACTGGTTCACCAGCTCCAACTTCGTTAGTCCAAGGCTGTAGGCGATGCGATGTATTTATTCCTAGCTCGTAAATTGCGCAACCCTTGCTGCAGCGTCGCGCCCCAGGTCCGATTATTAGTAATATTTAACAATGCAAATAGCGCTAGGTGGAAACCGCTGCCGCCACCTGATCGCCATTTAAGGGCGTACCGTCGTCGCAACGAGCCGCGGTAACCCGCAGAAATTAACGCTTTGCAACGAATAAACGTCGAAAGACAAATTTACATTGGCCTTCGTGCGCGCGCGCGCGTTCGCGCTATTACACGCTTGCACTGGCCGCTACTTTTACAAATATCGTCCACGGAGAAAGAAAAAGAGAGAGAGAGAGAGAGCGAAGCGAACATACACGCGGCCAACGAATACCAAATACGTGAGTCATCTCACAGTGTGGCTACTTTGTTTTCTGTCCTAACGCGCCCCGTAGCCTCGCAAAAAGCCTCCATCACGCTGATAAGTTACTCCAAAGTCACCTCTTTCGAGCCTCGTTTCTTTCGTTTTCTCGACACGAGGATGGAAACGAGGCGAGGTTCTCGCCTACGTCGAACAACGACGATTTCTACTATTGTCGCTGGCTTTTAACGCGACAGGTCGAGTTTCACGTAGGGGATGGTTTCGCGTTGCACGTTGCAAGTGGTCGAGTTGACGAACTTACGACCTTTCGTTTAAAATACCTTTGCAACGCGTAGTTGAATTTTTGATAGATTACGAAATGGTTTTCTCGGCTAATGATTCTCGGCAAATATCTCGTGCCGCAGCTGTCGGTAAGTTCAGAAATACGATTAATTGAGTTACGCTATGAAAAAGGAAGAGGTATGCAACAGTTCTCGTTAATCTGTTTATTTAAAATCTCTTGGAAAAAAAGTTTTACGCAATTTATCTATCTCGTCGATTTTTATAGCGAAGAAAAATACGCAGGAATAATTCGCGATACGATTCAACGTAGAACGTTTTAACATACGTCATTCTTCATGCAGAAATCCTGGTGAGCGATGTTCGATAAATACGCACGCTGAAATTTCTTTTTGACATATTAGCGAGCATAAAACGATGCAATTAATTCTTTTCGCTTACGGCCTGCCTAGCTGGACCAAGATAAATGTTCCAGAAAAGACATTGCACAACGGGTCTCGCGTGTGTATGTACCGAATATTTCTTCGCGAATAAACTTAAACTTTATTTTTCTATTTCGTTGTGACACTCGCTTGTTGGAGAAAATATTTGGAACGGCTACACCGTCTTAAGATATAGATGATATCAGCCTAAAGTCAGGAATACTTTTTTGCCTCCCTATCGTCGAAGAACAAATTTTCTTCGATTGGAAAATTGCCATTGCCGTGCAATTTTTGAAACTCTCTAAGTAAAATTATGGTTTCGAAACACGTAGCTGACAGAGGAATACAAACGGCTTCGTACTGCCGTAGTTCCATCGTATCGAAAAACACTCTGTATAATAAAAAGGCAATACAAAGTCGCCTTGCTCCTCTTAACCATTCATAAATATTAAACTCTCAATTTCTCTTATAGTCATGTTCGCGCCATCTTGGGCTTGGAGAGCCGCGGTAAATTGTGCAACACGGCGATGATGCATCGGGCGTGCATCTGGCCGTGCATGTGCATGCACGCGGCCAATCTTTGATCATTTGCCATTCTAAATTTTAAACTGTATCACACGGTGATCGAAGCTCTGCGAGTTTTCCCGAACGTTAGAAAGCCACTTCCTTCGATCGTTATTTCCACAGGCCGCGTATAAATCCTCAACGCGCTAAACTTAATGAGTTAAACTCAAGTAAAGTCGAAGATTTTCGTGCGGAGAAAGTAATAGTAATTAAGAGATAAATATAAAGGTGTGTCGGTACATGTATATCGGCCTATGCCATAAACAGTAATTACGAAAAGCGGAATCTAATAGAGTTTTAATATAGGCACCGTAAGATGAAGAAAAAGAAGGCCAATATTATTACGGTACATAGGGATAATCACACAAATTTAATCAAAGTAATAATATGTTTACTGGAAGAAATACGATAAAACAAAGACGAAGAAAATGTTGAAAGCAAGAAGGTTTCTATTAAATAAATCGGGAAAAACTTTTTCTGATTATACGTCGAAAGCAGTGGGGAAACGTGGTCTTCGTGTAAGAGTAGATCTTTAACTGAAGAAGTAATGATGATCTACATCAGTCTGTACGTGAAACTGGTAGTTACTAAGAGTTTGCTATAGATTGGCTAGATGCTAGATATTTGTAGATATTAGTATCTTGTACAGGACCATTAATATTGATTAAAACTATAATTGGATAACTAGCTAGATTAGGTTATTAGCTTCGGCAGATTATAGCTGAAGTACTTTCAACAGATAGATTAACGATAGCTCATCTTTCATAACCTAGCATCTTGCAATTTAACATTTTACTATCTCTAATACCACTTCGTATCTTTCCTTAATCACCCTAATTTTTCCATAGATTCTACCCGGTAATAACATTTAACAAACACCTACTGTGTACTCTGGTGTACCCTACGTTCGCTCGTTTTTTCCCCTCCCTTGCTCTTTAGTTAATTATATGCAAGCATATTTCACACCTCATCTATCTTCATTTGTTTCGGAAATCTTGCCCTAATGCGCCTTACAGTTAGAATTAACTTCATTTAAGGGGCTCCTAGCGTTGCACAATCCAAGCAATTAATCAAAGTCTCGTAACATCGAAATCGGTGATCTCCATTTATTCGGACGACACACGGGCCACGATCAATTGACTCGCGTCGATTAAATCCACGTATCGAAACGCGAGCCGTTGTTACTCGAACGAGAAATCGCAAGCACCGGGAAGAATTAATGGACTCTTATTAAACATATAAATTCCAATTATACGAACTATTTGTTAATCGACCAGTTCAGATAAATGGACTTCCACCGTGTTGCTTATTCATACGATAATACGGAGCGGATAATTGTTTTTCGGTTGGTTCCGTAATTGGTATCTCGCGGCAAGAATTTTAATTACCCTTTCTTCGAAAGATCGCGCGCGGCAAACGTTCCATTAACGAGCACTTGGTTCGTGGATTTTTCATAGGGGACGCGAACTTGCGACCGCAAAGCAACTCGGCTCTGTACAGTTATTCTGTCATTTCCGTGCGTTCGACGGATGCTCGAGGACGAGCGAACGTACCTCGGCCGATTACGCTTTACGAGCGAGTAACGAGCCTCCAGGCTCCTCCGTTGAACCTGAACTGGGTCACTTGGATTGTTCAGGCTGAAGGGAGACGCTGGATAACGAAGAGACCGTATTGAGAGACCACGGGCGAAGAAACAGCACGACGATTAAAATGAAATCGTTCGAACGAACGTTACCGTGCGTAAGATCAACCGCATCCAGTGAGACATTGGAAAATATAGCGTGTTAGATAACGAAAGGAGGAGAGGAAATAGCGGAAAAAGAACGCAACGCGGTCTAATAAAATACAGAAAGCTGGCAACCTTCAAATAAAAACCAGGTATCGAGGAAAGAAGAAAAGGACAGATCCGCTCCGCTCGGGAAGGTTTCTCGAACGATAAAAGCAGCGCGTGCTCGCGCTAGCGTGCGCGCGCGACCGGTGTCGATCCCGGTTAATATTACTACGGCATTGTTCGATGATTTTTTTTTCCGTCGAACGGAGATAATTCGAGGCATACCGGGTTTATGAGTGTATCGCGGGACAGCCAAGGAATGCCTCTAAATACCGGTTACAGGCCGGGCAATGCTTCCACGCGGCAAACTATTATTTCTGCTAGTGCACCGGTGGATGTAGGATTTGCGGCGCGCCGCGCCAGTCGCTCGTTCATTTGTATCTGTTGCAACGATTGCGCGCGCGTTCGCCACGTACATACGCGGCCACGAGGTGGCAGGATACGAGCAGATTTTTCACGATCGAAGCGTTTCCAGCATCGCATCGGCCGCGATCGCACGCGAGCCGCGTATTACACGCGTTCTTGCGAATCGTTCGATTTAACACGCGTGGCCAACGTGGATCGCGTGGCTCAACCCTTTAGCCACGTAATTGCTTCAACAACGAAACACCAACGTTCCACCGGAATTCAGCGTCGCGTCGGGCAAACCATCGGAACTCTTCGTTCGTCGGATCACGCTCGGATACGTACTTGCGTGTTCTTTTCTTGTTCCAGACACGTTCTTCGTTGGCTGGTGAATTCGATGGAGTTGCGCGATGTCGTGACAGGTAAAGCCTACTTACAGATCCATAGACGTTATCTATCGATATGTACGCGTAAGCGAAATGCAGAAGATAGGAAATAGTTTGAGTTCTTTTTTTTTTCTTTTTTGCAGGAAGAACAAGGAAAAGGAATTAAAGTGAATTGTAAAGAGAAAGGAAAGTGGAGGAGATAGGACCAGGTTTACTGGTAAAAGTGTGAAATTGTCGGAGGATTTTAGCGATGTAATTTATGGTGAAATAGCGTAATAGGTTTATCCGCTGACGATTTGATTATGTCTACTACGTTGATGATGGCTATTTGATGTTTATTTTCTGGTAATAACACGTTAGAATATCATCATCTGGTGCCATGAAATTTTTAATGTATGAGAAGTACATAGTCGTTGACGTACGCCGCGTATCTTTTACGACTCATATTTTACAAAGAAGCCCCCGTATGAGTATCATCAGACACTATAGTTAATATAACTGGGAAGAATGGCTTGTCGGAAGATTCAACAAACAAATTTTAACGTAATCTAAGTTACGTTGCTGAGTTACGCGAAGGCGGCAAGTCCGAGATGTGTCGTAACTCTGGTATTAGTGGACTATTAATTAGAGGCTAATCGTCCAGGATCGAGAGGAGCAACAAAAAACTAGACAGTCCAAATAATTACGTTAGCCGCGATAAATTGACTTCTATCTGGTACTCGGGCTCATCTATTTCCCGCGGAATAAACAAACGGAGAAAAAAGGCCGACAATTGCCTGACGTAAAGCGAGCAAGCTTTTTCCATGCGTCCATAAATTTCACTACTGTTAGAAACGAACGACTAGACGGACTGGTTTTCTAAATTGCTCGCTCGACTTTCCTATGAATACACTCTCGACCAAGGAGAAAGCCAATGAACTAATGAATCGTTAAATCGATTTTCTCCTTTAACCAGCCTTGCTCATCCTTGATCCGGTGTATCCTTGCTCAACCTCTTATCCGTTTCACTTGGATACGTATACGGAACCTGTACCGCTGCATCCTATTCCGCGAGTACCACCCCGACGATCGACCTTCGACCTCCGTTCGAACGAATCCATCGATCCTTACGGTCGATCGATATCTCGTGGGTAGCAAGGATAAAACGGGTACGAGTACGAGCACGAGCACGATGCACGAGCGTATAGTATTTGTCACAGCGGCGATCACACGGGCATCGACACTTTCGCAATGTGTTCCGCGTGCTCGGCGTATCTTGTGGCCAGAATACCGTGCAATCGCCGTTGATCGACGAAATATATGTACACGACCGGCGTAGCGTACCCTGCCTCGGCTTTGTTACACCTTGGGCGAAGTCGCGAGCGAGCCCGCTAAGTTACGCGTATCCGTGTCAAACGCGTCATTAAAGATTATAAGCACATCGGGTTACCGTAGAACGTGGAAAAACAGATGCAATGATAGGGGAACCTGGTATCTGGTTCTTCGGCCGGTATAATACGTATTCTCATGTTGTAACAAAATTCCACTGTTCCTACGTTATATTTCAATTTATTGGAGTTCGCTGTTTCTGCCATAAAAGCATCGGTACGCTATTGTATACAAACGTTTCACGTATACTTAGAATATCGCCGTTTCTAAGAAACCTTTCAACGTGCTCCCTGAAAAACCCGTTCATTCCGCGTGATTCGTGGGCGTGCGGACTCTCAGCCCCTATCACGCGATGTATCCACCAATCACGCGATAAACCCGTGAGAAAACATCCATCTCCTCTTTACTGTACGACCGTGCTCCATCCTCGTTCGGATCTAACCCAGCGTATATCGGCCCGTGAAAACCGATGGAGTCTAACCACAGTAATACGTATCGTTCGCCGATAAAAAAAAATTACCATAGCAAATGACGGTACGCCGACGGTAGCTTCCAGCCGGATAAGCCTTTCCAGGATGATGCGCGCG